>NC_092224.1:92713783-93078783 GCF_036320965.1 Panulirus ornatus | reverse complement strand
ACCTGTCTGTCTCTCTGTCTCTCACAGGAGTACCCTGTTCACCATGACCACAGCCACCGTCTCTGGGGACTAGATATCCTCTCATGTCTCTGTGGCCTTTGAGGACACCGTACCCCTGATGACCCCACTTGTACTATTCCTCTCCCAGTCGCTCTTGAACCCAGTACCATTTACTATTTACGATACCCATCCGCATTTATGATATTCCATCCCTATTCATGACGGTCCTCACTATTAATGATAACCCATGATACCCATCCCTATCTATAATAGTTTTCACTATGAATAATAACTCTGCCCTATTTTTATAGTGATCTCTGTACCATAATATCTAATAACTCTCTCCCCATTTTCATTATTTCTCCCTATTTCTCATAACCCATATCCCATTCTTAATGCCTCTTCCCATTTTTCATGTACCTACTAACCATTTCATATAATCACATCTCATTTTCTTTTTCAAGTTTTCCCCTCCTCGGTTCTCATAACTACTCCCCCATTTCCTTGGAGTCCTGCCTATTTTATCATGACCCATCGTTATTTCCCATTACAGGGGTGTTCCAAAGCATGGGGTTAATGGTGTTGGGGTCCCCATGCATCCTGCCAGGAGGTAAACTGGGCCAGGTGCCTGCTATGATCTTGACTCTACCAGACAAGGTCGCACCCATCATCCATATTAACCAGGAGGTTAGTATTTACTCTAGCTTGCTTCCTCTACGTGTGTGTGTGTGTGTGTGTGTGTACTTACCTACGTGCAGTGCATGGTGTCCCAAATCTCGCAGTCTCTCTACTATCGTACAAGTCTATAGACTTGTGTATGCAGTCTGGATTCACAGCTTCATTATTCAGTTTATCCCATTCATTTACAACTCTTATCCTATAATGGTAATTCCCTTTACATCTTTTTTCTAACGAGTTTCTTTCTTAATTTCATCTTATGGTCTTTAGTCATCTTTTCCTTAGCTCTTTCGAAGAACTCTTCGTAGATAACTCCATCAAACTGATTCAAAATAAAAGTTAAGGGTTGTGATCAGGTCACCCCTCACTCTTCTTTTTTTTTCCCACTGTGGGCAAACGTAAGGCCTCTAACCTCTCCCTGCAGCTCAGCTTTCTTAATTCTGGTACCATCTTTGTTGCATTCCTCTGGACCTTCTCTATCAGTTTTATTTGTCATTTCTTAGGTGTGATGATCGCACTTGCAGAGCATATTCCAGTGTTTAGCGCTTTTACTATTCTTCTAATGAGGGACTCTGGTGACAGATTAGGGCCAATGCCTCGTCCAAAGTCCCTCCCGCACACAGACTCCTGGAACTTATCATCTGCTACGTAATAGTTAAATCAAGGCTTGTCTTCACCGTATCCCATCCTCACTAATTTACATTTATTCGGGTTGAATCTCATCAACCATGTATCAACCACCTTTGGAGATCACCTTGGTCCCCATGTAACTTGGATGCAATCCCTTTCGCCTTTTATTCCCTTCATGACCACGGCGTCATCCGCAAACATAGATCAAGAAAAGCAGTGGTCCCAGCGGCACGCCACTGGGTACCTCAGCCCACTTCAGAGAAGCGGCGTCCTTTGACAAGAGACCCTTTTTTTCCCTTACCCTGAGATAATCTTCGGTACATCGAAGTAGTTTTTACTCTATTCCCTCTCGGAGATCCGCTCTCTCTACCAGTCTTCCATATGTTGATGTCGGGACGTTTTCTGGAAGTCCAGATACAGATGACCTACCCAGCCTTCTCTTTTGTCTAGAATGGAGCTCACTCTCTCGTGGAAATCTAAGAGGTGCGGTACGCATGATCTTCCCCTGAAATCGTGATGTTTCACAGTTTGGCAGTTCTTCCTTGGCAAGTGGTCGTCCATCTTTGCTCTCTGGTTATGTTTTCCAGTACAGCACAGGCAACGTTCTTCAGCGCAATCTCCTGGTCTTCGTGATTTTTTTTTTTTTCCTAACACAGTCATGATATCTGCCCTTCTCCGTTCCCATGGCAGACTGACATCTTGATGACCATCTCGATGAGTCTGTCAAGTGCATCAGCACACATCTTTGGCACACAGGGAGACATTTCACTAGGACCACGGGTATTGTGCGAGTCGTCGTAGAAGATATGCAGAAAAGTGAGATGTGAAGAGCACTAACAGATGGGGTGTAGAGGACTAACAGGTGTTTAAAAAACTGACACAAGTGTTTAGAGAACTAACAGGTGTGCAAATCACTGAGAAATATACTGAGCACTGGCAGGTATGTAGAGCACTGACAGTTTTAGAGAGCAAGGACTGGTGTGTAACGCAATGACAGGTGTATGTGAAACACTAAGGGGTGTGTTGAGAAGACGGGCGTATCAAGCACAGATAAATATGTAGACTACTAACAGGTGTTTAGAACACTGATAGATGTGCAGAAGAGCTAGATGTGTGTAGTGCACTAACGGGTGTGTAGAACAGTGTTAGACGTGTAGAACACTGACAGATGCAAAGTATTTGATACGCTTATACAGCAGTGACATGTATGTAGAACAATAACAGGTATGAAGGGTTTCGACAAGTATGTAGTGAGAGGTATATCTAGTACTGACAGGTGTTTAGGGTAAACACAGGTATGGAGGACACTGACAGGTGTATAGAGCACTAACACATGTGTGGAGAAGTCCCTGGTGTGTACGGCAGAGACAGATGTGTAAAGCGAAACGTATCAAGGGCACTGCCAGGTATGTAGAACAGTGAGAGATGCACAGAGTTAAGATAAATAAACAGAGCAGTGAAATTAGCATATATGTAGAGCAGTGAGAGATGGGTAAAAGCCGTCAAGGCGGCTATATGGAGTAATGAAAGGTGGTTAGTCCAAAGAGAAGTGTGTACAACAGTGAAATGTACAGAATGGTAAGATCTGTACAGGATGGCGAGAAGTATTTGAAGGACGCGTCGTGACCAGGAATTCTAACCTGAGACAAAATTCTTCTTCGTTAGAGAACAATTCTCAAGTCTGGCATCAGTATAGTGCTAGTCTCACAATATCACTACGGTTGACAACGATCGCTTTATCTGTCTGGCTGTGGACCATGTGTGTAATGTAAATCTGTCTCTATTGGTGTGTTGATGTAGATGGATTACTCGTTATGTGTATTTCATTTGATCTTGATTCATATTAGTGCAAATGAGTCTGTATTTCAAAGAAAACCCATTCAAAATTTAAGATTTAAAATCTAATATTTAGAATTTATGATTTAAAATCTAAATTCAAAATTTAAAATTCAGAATCTAAAATTCAAAATCTAAAATCTAAAATTTAAGATTGAAAATTCAAATTCAAAATTTAAGATTTAAAATTTAAATAGAATTCAGAATTTAGAATTTAGAATTTAAAATTCAAAATTTAAAATTTGAAATTCAAAATTCAAAACCTAAGTTCAAAATTTAGAATTCAAATTCAAAATTTAGAATTTGAATTAGAAAATTAGAATTTGAATTAAAAACTTTGAATTTGAATTAAAAATTTAAAATTCAAAATGTGTAACTTCCCCTCATCGCAACCCTAACGATCCTTCCCCCCAACCTGAAGCACTGGTTAAAGTGTAGTATGTGTGACAAAGCCACCACAAGCTACAGCTGTGACTTGCTGCTGGATTTTGTACGTCACCCAGACATATTCACAGACCGACAACTGTTCCCCATGTGTCCCATGTCTCATAACAATTCCCCGTGATGTTTAATAATGGTCCTCTTTGTGTTCTGACTAACCTTCCACAGCTACTTCACCTCTGATACCGGCAAAGAACCTGACGCGGTTTGTGTTGACGAAGTACCTCCACAACCATATGGACAGGATACATCTGTCTCCCTAACACCTAGCCACACAGCTCATGGTATACTTTGTCCCCAGGTGGTGCCCGTGTGTGACTGCTCAGGAGAGTCTTGTCCGTGTGACCTAAAAGGGAAAGAAAGCAACACACAGGTGAGATCTGAGTCTCTTAATGTGGTAAACTTGCCCTTATGGAGACGAGGGTGAGTGGAAATTCATAACTGTGTGGCGAGGATGGTGTATCATGTGTCACTTGAGATGGTTGGTAGCGTAGCAAAGACAGAAGACTACCACTGCGCAGGTGTGTATACACACCTCCGTGGAGGTCAGTCTTGCTGGTGGCTGATACCTACAGCTACATACATCAGTGACAGCGTGACGTCACATGCATGATGCTATGCAACATCTCTGAGAACTATGCACAACCCTTGGCTCGAAAGTCAAATCGCCTTCCTCCCCCCTTGACCTGTATATTGTAACATAAACTTCATAACGATCCTTGTATTCTTATAAAAACTTAATACTGATCCTTAAGGGAAGGTTGATAAAGAGGTATATATGTGTCAGAAGTAGAGGGAATAAGGAGAAAGGGAAAGATCAAATTGGAGATGGAAGGATGTAGTGATAAATATTTTAAGCGATCGAGGCCTGAACATACAGGAGGGTGAGAGACATGCACGGGATGGAGTGAACTGGAACGATGTGGTGAAGCGGCCGAGGGTAAACCATGGAAAGGTCTGTGGGGCCTGGTTGTAGATTGGAAGCTGTGGTTTCGGTGCATTACACATAACAGCTAGACAATGAATGTGAGCGAATGTGGCCTATCTTCCTCTGTTCCTGACGTAACCTTGAAAACGCGAGAAACGACGATCAAGTATGGATATAAACACACACACACACACACACACACATATATATATATATATATATATATATATATATATATATATATATATATATATATATATATATATATATATATATATATTTCATACTATTCGCCATTTCCCGCATTAGCGAGGTAGCGTTAAGAACAGAGGACTGGGCCTTTGAGGGAATATCATCACCTGGCCCCCTTCTCTGTTCCTTCTTTTGGAAAAAAAAAAAAAAGAGATTGTTTGGTTCAATTCCCTGGGGATAGGGGAGAAAGAATACTTCCCACGTATTCCCTGCGTGTCGTAGAAGGCGACTAAAAGGGAAGGGAGCGGGGGGCTGAAAATCCTCCCCTCTCATTTTTTTTTTTCCAAAAGAAGGATATATATATATATATATATATATATATATATATATATATATATATATATATATATATCTTTTGCATGCACTAATTTCTTCTATCCTCTACAGACGTTCTCCTTCAGTCACTTCGGGAGCATCACGCAGAAGGGAGAGTTCGACAGCCTGAAGCCAGGGACGTCTCCCTCGTACGTGAACACTCTGCTGGACAGCCGCATACACAAGCGCTCGGCTGCTGTGATCATCAACCAGCGCATGGATTCCGTGCCAGTGAGTCAACTACTCAGCTCTCCCTGTCCATGCCTCACTCACCTTGTTTACTGCATTGTCTCGCCTACCTATTTCGTGATAATCTCTCTGTTGATGGAATTCTCCCGTCCCTAACTGCCTTTTTCTGGTGTCTGTGTGTGTCCCTTCTCTCTCTCTCTCTCTCTCTCTCTCTCTCTCTCTCTCTCTCTCTCTCTCTCTCTCTCTCTCTTACGAGTTTACATGAAGAAAAGTCGAGTAAACGACTGGGAGTTGTTACGAGAGTTGATAACGGAGAGTGGACGGGCTTGCTCTACATAGGGTGGTTTACCCATTAACCAAAACACAAGTGTAAACTCGCTCAGGAGACAGCCTAACTGACCGTCAACCAAACCACAGTCTGGTGTAGACCGTTCGTAGTGTGTATATATATATATATATATATATATATATATATATATATATATATATATATATATATATATATATATATATATATATATGTGTGTGTGTGTGTGTGTGTGTGTGTGTGTACGTGTAGGAAGAGAGGAAAGTGATTGGTTCTCAGTGAATGTAGGTTTGCGGCAGGGGTGTGTGATGTCTCCATGGTTGTTTAATTTGTTTATGGATGGGGTTGTTAGGGAGGTGAATGCAAGAGTTTTGGAAAGAGGGGCAAGTATGAAGTCTGTTGGGGATGAGAGAGCTTGGGAAGTGAGTCAGTTGTTGTTCGCTGATGATACAGCGCTGGTGGCTGATTCATGTGGGAAACTGCAGAAGCTGGTGACTGAGTTTGGTAAAGTGTGTGAAAGAAGAAAGTTAAGAGTAAATGTGAATAAGAGCAAGGTTATTAGGTACAGTAGGGTTGAGGGTCAAGTCAATTGGGAGGTGAGTTTGAATGGAGAAAAACTGGAGGAAGTGAAGTGTTTTAGATATCTGGGAGTGGATCTGGCAGCGGATGGAACCATGGAAGCGGAAGTGGATCATAGGGTGGGGGAGGGGGCGAAAATTCTGGGAGCCTTGAAGAATGTGTGGAAGTCGAGAACATTATCTCGGAAAGCAAAAATGGGTATGTTTGAAGGAATAGTGGTTCCAACAATGTTGTATGGTTGCGAGGCGTGGGCTATGGATAGAGTTGTGCGCAGGAGGATGGATGTGCTGGAAATGAGATGTTTGAGGACAATGTGAGGTGTGAGGTGGTTTGATCGAGTAAGTAACGTAAGGGTAAGAGAGATGTGTGGAAATAAAAAGAGCGTGGTTGAGAGAGCAGAAGAGGGTGTTTTGAAATGGTTCGGGCACATGGAGAGAATGAGTGAGGAAAGATTGACCAAGAGAATATATGTGTCGGAGGTGGAGGGAACGAGGAGAAGAGGGAGACCAAATTGGAGGTGGAGAGATGGAGTGAAAAAGATTTTGTGTGATCGGGGCCTGAGCATGCAGGAGGGTGAAAGGAGGGCAAGGAATAGAGTGAATTGGAGCGATGTGGTATACCGGGGTTGACGTGCTGTCAGTGGATTGAATCAAGGCATGTGAAGCGTCTGGGGTAAACCATGGAAAGCTGTGTAGGTATGTATATTTGCGTGTGTGGACGTATGTATATACATGTGTATGGGGGTGGGTTGGGCCATTTCTTTCGTCTGTTTCCTTGCGCTACCTCGCAAACGCGGGAGACAGCGACTAAGCAAAAAAAAAAAAAAAAAATATATATATATATGTATATATATATATATACACTATATATATATATATATATATATATATATATATATATATATATATATATATATATATATATATATATATATATATATATATATTCCTATGAGTCCACGGGGAAAACGAAACACGATAAGTTCCCAAGTGCACTTTCGTGTAATAATCACATCATCAGGGGAGACACAAGAGTGCAATATGTCAGTTGATATACATCGAAGAGACGAAGCTAGGACTGTATTATCGTCGTCGTCAGGGGAGAGAGAGAGAGAGAGAGAGAGAGAGAGAGAGAGAGAGAGAGAGAGAGAGAGAGAGAGAGAGAGAGAGAGAGATGCTTGTTTGATGCATCACTCTGAGAGAGACGGAAACAGAGATAGATGGAGAGAGAGAGAGAGAGAGAGAGAGAGAGAGAGAGAGAGAGAGAGAGAGAGAGAGAGAGAGAGAGAGAGAATATTTCCTTTGTCGAAGACCTTTCTGCCATCAAGGAGCCCGTCTTACCCTGCTCCAAAATGTAACGCAACCACGTAGCAACATACGCCTCCCTTTTTAAACAGTGGGTCTTGAAGGTATATATAAGATGGGAATGGTTCCTCATTAAAGTCTTCCTCTCCAGCTCCACATATAGCTTATTCATGTCTCCATCTCCCTTCAACATCAGACGACCTAAGAGTTTTTTTTTTCTTCTTTTCAACAGCCATCGTCTCAAAAAAAATCTACACCAAGTTCAACACCATCTACACGTCCAACAACAACGTCATCGACTTCAACAACATCTACATCAAGTTCAACAACACCATCATCGACTTCAACATTTACATCAAGTTCAACAACATCATCATCGACTTCAACAACATCTACATCAAGTTCAACATCATCTACATCAAGTTCAACAACAACATCATCGACTTCAACAACATCTACATCAAGTTCAACAACATCTACATCAAGTTCAACAACACCATCATCGACATCAACATTTACATCAAGTTCAACAACATCATCATCAACTTCAACAACATCTACATCAAGTTCAACATCATCTACATCAAGTTCAACAACATCATTATCAACTTCAACAGCATCTACATCAAGTTCAACAACATCTACATCAAGTTCAACAACACCATCATCAACTTCAACATCTACATCAAGTTCAACAACATCATCATCGACTTCAACAACATCTACATCAAGTCCAACATCATCTACATCAAGTTCAACAACATCATCATCGACTTCAACAACATCTACATCAAGTTCAACAACACCATCATCGACTTCAACAACATCTACATCAAGTTCAACAACATCATCGTCGACTTCAACATCCACATCAACTTCAACAACATCTACATCAAGTTCAACATCATCATCAACTTCAACAACATCTACATCAAGTTCAACAACACCATCATCGACTTCAACATTTACATCAAGTTCAACAACATCATCATCGACATCAAACAACATCTACATCGAGCTTTCAACATCAGCTACATCAAGTTCAACACAACATCATCAGACTTCAACAACATCTACATCAAGTTCAACAACATCTACATCAAGTTCAACAACACCATCATCGACCATCAAACATTTACATCAAGTTCAACAACATCATCATCAACTTCAACAACATCTACATCAAGTTCACATCAGCTACATCAAGATCAACAACATCACTATCACACATCACACATCAAGTTCAACACATCATTATCAAGTTCAAACTACACCTTCATCAAGCTTCAACAACATCTACATCAAGTTCAACAACACCATCATCGACTTCAACAACATCTACAACAAGTTCAACATCATCATCGACTTCAACATCTACATCAAGTTCAACATCATCATCGACTTCAACATCTTCGTCAAGTTCAACCACACCATCATCGACATCAACAACATCTACATCAAGTTCAACATCATTGACTTCAACATCTACATCAAGTCCCACAACATCATCGACTTCAACATCTACATCAAGTTCAACAACATCATCATCGACTTCAACATCTACATCAAGTTCAACATCATCAACTTCAACAACATCTACATCAAGTTCAACATCATCATCGACTTCAACAACATCTACATCAAGTTCAACAACACCATCATCGACTTCAACAACAACTACATCAAGTTCAACAACACCATCATCGACTTCAACATCTACATCAAGTTCAACAACATCTACATCAAGTTCAACATCATCATTGACTTCAACATCTACATCAAGTTCAACAACACCATCATCGGCTTCAACATCATCGACTTCTACAACATCTACAAGTTCAACATCATCATCGACTTCAACATCTACATCAAGTTCAACATCATCATCGACTTCAACAACATCTACATCAAGTTCATCAACATCATCGTCGACTTCAACATCCACATCAACTTCAACAACACCATCATCGACTTCAACAACATCTACATCAAGTTCAACATCATCATCAACTTCAACATCTACATCAAGTTCAACAACACCATCATCGACTTCAACATCTACATCAAGTTCAACATCATCATCGACTTCAACATCTACACCAAGTTCAACAACATCATCATCGACTTCAACAACATCTACATCAAGTTCAACATCATCATCGACTTCAACAACATCTACTTCAAGTTCAACATCATCATCGACTTCAACATCTACACCAAGTTCAACAACATCTACATCAAGTTCAACTACACCATCATCGACTTCAACAACATCTACATCAAGTTCAACAACACCATCATCGACTTCAACAACATCTACATCAAGTTCAACATCATCGACTTCAACAACATCTACATCAAGTTCAACATCATCATCAACTTCAACATCTACATCAAGTTCAACATCATCGACTTCAACAACATCTACATCAAGTTCAACATCATCATCGACTACAACATCTACATCAAGTTCAACAACACCATCATCGACTTCAACAACATCCACATCAAGTTCAACATCATCATCAACTTCAACGACATCTACATCAAGTTCAACAACACCATCATCGACTTCAACAACATCTACATCAAGTTCAACAACAACAGTATCATCGACTTCTACATCTACATTAAGTTCAACATCTACATCATCATCGACTTCAACATCTACATCAAGTTCAACATCAACATCGACTTCAACAACATCTACATCAAGTTCAACATCATCATCATCGACCTCAACATCAACATCAAGTTCAACAACACCATCATCGACTTCAACAACATCGACAACAAGTTCAACTTCATCATCGACTTCAACATCTACAACAAGTTCAACATCATCATTGACTTCAACAACATCTACATCAAGTTCAACATCATCATCATCGACTTCAACATCTACATCAAGTTCAACATCATCATCATCGACTTCAACATCTACATCAAGTTCAACAACACCATCATCGACTTCAACATCAACATCAAGTTCAACAACATCATCATCGACTTCAACATCTACATCAAGTTCAACATCATCGTCGACTTCAACATCTACATCAAGTTCAACATCATCATCATCGACTTCAACATCTACATCAAGTTCAACATCATCATCATCGACTTCAACAACATCTTCATCAAGTTCAACAACACCATCATCGACTTCAACTTCTACATCAAGTTCAACATCATCGACACCAACATCTACATCAAGTTCAACAGCATCTACATCAAGTTCAACATCATCATCACCGACTTCAACATCTACATCAACTTCAACATCATCATCATCGACTTCAACAACTACATCAAGTTCAACAACACCATCATCGACTTCAACAACATCTACATCAAGTTCGACATCATCGTCGACTTCAACATCTACATCAAGTTCAACAACACAATCATCGACTTCAACATCTACATCAAGTTCAACATCATCATCATCGACTTCAACATCTACATCAAGCTCAACAATATCTACATCAACAACACCATCATCAACTTCAACATCTACCTCAAGTTCAACAACACCCTCATCGACTTCAACAACATCTACATCAAGTTCAACAACACCCTCATCGACTTCAACAACATCTACATCAAGTTCAACAACACCTTCATCGACTTCAACAACATCTACATCAAGTTCAACAACACCATCATCGACTTCAACAACATCTACATCAAGTTCAACAACATCTACAACAAGTTCAACAATATCTACATCAAGTTCAACACTATCATCGACTTCAACATCTACATCAAGTTCAACACCATCATCGACTTCAACAACATCAAGTAAGTGTTGCTAGACTCTTTCAATAGCAATATTGTGTCAAGAAATGTGTGTGCATGAAGAATGTACATACGTTGGGTATATTGGAATGAACAGGTTGTGTGATATCTCACACAACCCGTTCATTCCTCTGCATGTTACATAGTGCGCAGTGGTCTTCGCACTGCGCACTGTGGTCTTTGCACTGCGCATTGTGGTCTTCATACGGCGTACTGCGCACTGTCACCTAACTGAGTACTGTGGTCTTCGGTGGCGTCCTCCATGTCCTCCACGTCAGGTCAGTCCGTCCCTGCTCGCGTTTCCTACAACAGCGTTGAGCCAATCACGCCAGAAGCACGTCCTCAATGTTCACACATGCTACGCGGGACACACAATCTGCTTTTCTCGTACGCTGCTCGGGGTTCAGGCTGGGTAACTGTCTCCAAGGGGGTAGGGTACTTAACTTGCCCCCTCGAGCTGCGTAACTGTCTCCAAGGAAGTAGGGTACTGAACTTGCCCCCCGAGCTGGGTAAGTCTCTAAAGAGTTAAGATACTGAACTGACCCACAACTCCGTCTCTTCTGTTTACTTAGTGATTTGAAATCCCGTCGGGCTGCCAAGGCGATCATTTCAAGTTTCCCTGATTAATTACTTCACTGTGTCACTTTGTCACTTTCCACTCCACTTTGTCACTTTTCCACACTCGATACATATTCGTGGCGACATTACTTGAAACTGTACCACTGTGTATGTTCGTACCAGAGCACCGTAAATGGTAAACTTTTGCACATGGCATAATCCTGTATGGGAACTGCTTTGATGGCATGTCCCGTACAATCTAATTTCTATAATTAACCTACAGCTATACTCATGATACAGGCCACGGGTTATTTTACGTAATAATTCCTCAATATATTCTTACAATATGATACTTTGTTCCTTACTAGCTAAACAATATTACAAAAGTACCCGTATGTGGCCTCTCTTCCCCCGCGGGAGGAATGTGATGGGAGGGTCAGTAAGTGGCTGTCGGCCCCTCCTGTTGACCCGGGGCAACGATCAACACTTTGGGGTTGCCAACATACGATCTCCCTCCTCCATATATGGTGGCTCTAGTAATAATGTATATTCTCAATTGCAAGATACAATACTCAAAATACATCAAATAACAACAATGAGTCAAAGATACTATATGAGTTAGATAGATAGGACAAAACTGGCGACTATCTGCTTCCTTGTTAACTCCGTCTGTGTTGGTTTTTGCGCCATAACTTTAGGTACACAATCAGATCTTGCCTGGTCCAACAATTCTATCCTTTTACTTATATATATGTTCCTGGGAAATTGTATGGGGACGAGGGGGCATGTACAGAGCACCAGACTGAGGAGAGGGCGGTGTGGCTTCTGAGGTGGTGAAGGATGTGTGGATCAGGTGTTTGCTTTGAAGCATGATTGTGAGGAATATGGTTGATGAGATGCTTTGTGGAAGGTTTTGATAGTATATGGTGTGGGAGGTAAATTGCTAGAAGCAGTGAAAAGTTTTTAACAAGAATGTAAGGCATGTGTACGAGTAGGAAGAGAGGAGAGTGATTGGTTCCCTAGATCTCTCACATTAAGGGTGTCCTTTATCTTGTGGCCCATCAGTTCAGAATCAAATGTTCTTCTTGGGTTTTCTACTTGTAACAGCTGACATTTATTGACGTTAAATGGCAATTGCCATTTACTAGACCATTCAGTGATTTTATCTAGATCCTCTTGTAATCTAGCCTATCTTCTTCAGTTAATATGGCATTGCCGACCTTCGTCTTATCTGCAAATTTGGACACTAGGTTTAAATATTTAGCCCGTACGTCAATACCGTAAATATAGATATTGAAAAGTCTAGGCCCAAGTAAGGATCCCTGAGGGGACTCCAGTTGTAACGGGTGACCACAGGTGATGATTCCTCCATACATAACGACTCTCTGCTTCCTATCACGTCACCAGGCTTCTGTCCAATTTCTTATGCAACCAGTAATCCCCCACGGCCCGGACTTTGTGGATTGATTTAACATGGGGGACTTTGTCGAATACTTTCTAGAAATCTAGAAATACTAAATCTATTGCTTTCGTTTTGTCGTGGGTATTGAAAAATTTGACAGAATTAAATGAGGTTTGTAAGGCATGATTTGAGTCTTCTAAAAACCATGCAGTGAATTATTGACCAGGCTGTGTTGTGTCACGTAGGCTACGATTTTGTCTCTAATAATCGACTCCAGAAGTTTACATATGAATGATGTGAGGCAAATGGGATGGTAATTACCAGGCAATTGAGGCTTGCCTTTTTGTATATAGGAGTGACATCTGCCAGTCTCCAGTCTTGTGGGACTATTCCATCCTGGAGAGCTTTATTGAAAATGCGGATTAACGGTCCGGCAATTTCGTGTTTGACGTTTTAATAGCTGGTGGATAGAAACGATCAGGACCTGGGTTTTTATTAGTCTTCAACTTACCTTTTTTAGCACTTCTCTAACTGTGACGATAAGTTCGTGTATCGTGTGAGTGCTATATATCAGTCTCAATATTCGTGTCATTGTTTTCTAGCGTAAAAGCAGAACTCAAAAACTTGTTTAGGTTGTCGCTAAGTTTTTATCATCCACAATGGGTTCCTCATCTTCGTTTACTAAGGGTCTGATCCCATTTCTTACATGTTTCTTAATACTGATATATCTGTAAAATCTTTTAGGATCTCTGTTACTATCTCTTGCAACACTCACTTCGTATTCTCTCTCGGATTCTTTGATAAGAACTTTCACTTGTCTTCTGATTGTTATATTGTGTTACAGTATTTGGTTCATCGTCTGATTTCTTAAGCTTATAGAGTTTCTTTTTGCGCCGTATAGCCCTTGCAATAATTCTGTCGCGCATGGGAATGAATGTGACTTGGTTCATAAACTGACGCTTAAAATTGGCCCATAACTCCTCTGGGCATGAACCAACAAAGGTGATTAATTAAAGTCAGGGATGCAAGAACTAAGTCAAGTGTGTTAGTCTAGCAGATTCGCTCTCTACACCTCAGATAGTTTGCCAGTTGATTTCTAGAAGGTTAAAATCCCAAGAATGATCGAATCTTTATCCTGTATTGCTCATTGTAAACTCTTGTACATGACAGTGTCAGTATCTGCTAGCTCATTAGGGCGTCTGTAGAGGAGGAGATGGAGCAAATATATTGAAGGAAAGTTGAATGTGTTTGATGATAGAGTGGCAGATGTATGGTGTTTGGGTCGGGGATGTATGCGAAGTGAGTAATGGAGAGTGGTTTGGTGAAGAGATGAGGTAGTGAAAGCCTTACGTAAGATGAAATGTGGCAAGGTGGCTGAAGAGGATGGTATTGCAGTTGAATTTATTTAGAAAGAGAGTGACTGTGTTGCTGATAGGGTTGGTAAGGATTTTCAGTATACGTATGGAGAATGGTGAGAAACCTGAGGATTGGCAGAATGCATGTATTGTGCCGTTATATAGTGGGAGAGGGGATAAGGATGTCTTCAAGCTACGACGGTATAAGTTTATTGAGTGTACCTAGGTAAGTTGCATAGGAGAATAGTGACAGAGGCTGAAGGCATGTACAGAACATCAGACCGGGGAGAACCAGTGGAAGAGGATGTGTGGATCTCGTGTTTGCTTTAAAGAATGTGTTTGATAGATTCTTAGATAAAGAGTTGGTTTGCATGTGTAATTTATGGATCTGTAGAAACCATATGATAGTTTGACAGAGATACGTTGTGGAGGGTCTAAAGAGTATAACAGAGTGGGAGGAAAGCTACTAATGCGGTGAGAAGTGTTCATCGAGGGTGTACAGCATGTGTAAGAGTAAGAAGATAGGAGATTGAATGGTTCTAAGTGAAAGCTGGTCTGCGGCAGCGGTGTGTGATGTCGCTAATGTTGTATGAATTGTTTATGGTAGGGGTGGTGAGGGAGGTAAATGCAGGTCTTGGACAGAGGAGCGAGTATGCATGCAGTCTGTAGGGGATGAGAAGGCCAGGGAAGTGAATCAGTAGTTGGTAGTTGATGTTACAGCACTGGTGGCGGACACAAGTGAGAAATCACAGAAGTTGGTGACTGAGTTTGAAAGAGTGTGTGAAATGAGGGAGTTGAGGGTAAATTTGAATAAAAACAAGGTTTTTAAGTTTAGTAAGATTGAGGGACAGGTTAGCTTGGGTGTGAGTTTCAATGAGAGCACTTAGAGGAAGTGAAATGTTTTGATAACTAGGAGTTGACGGTTGCGAATGGAACCATGAAAGCGTAAGTGGGTCATACAATGAGTGAGGGGAAGACGAAGGTTCTGGGAGCGCTGAAGAATGTATGGAAAGAGAGAATGCTCTCTGGTTGGGCAAAAAATAGGTATGTTTGAAGGCATAGTAGTCCTAACTATATTATATGGGTACGAGACATGGACTGTAGATAAAGCTGTAAATAGGAAGATGGATGTGGTGTGAGGTAGTTTGGTCGAGTAAGTAATGAAAGGGTATGAGGGATGTGTGGTAATAAAAAAACTGTGGTTAAGACTGCTGTGATGGTCTGGACATATGAAGAGAATGAGTGAGGAAAGGTTGACAAAGAGGATATATGGGTCAGACGTGGAGGGAGAAAAGAGAATAGGGAGATCAAATCTGAGATGAAAGGACAGAGTGAAAAACATTTTTAGAGATTGGGGCCTGAAAATGCAGAAGGGTGAACGGCTTGCAAGGTATAGTGTGAATTGGAACGATGTGGTATACTGGGGTCGACGTGCTTTCAATGGACTGAATCAGGGCATGTGGAGCATCTGGGATAAACCATGTAAAGGCCTGTGAGCCTGCTTGTGGATAGGGAGCTTTGGTTTCAGTAAATCAGACAGGAAAGCTAAAAAGAAGACGCTCCCTTTCTTCATGCGTTCCTGGCGTTACCTCCTTAACAAGGGAAAAGGCGAGAAAGTATAAGAGTATATTCAACAGCGTTTTCATGAATTCAAATCATTGAAAAACACTATACTCACCAACTAATAAATATACTCTTCCGACTTCCACAGGTACATCCTCATCAACGACCACTGCATCATCGTCATCCACTATCACTGGAACTACATCATCAGCAACAACTGGAACTACATCAACAACCAGCATATCTACATCGTCCACAACCAGTGACGTAACTTCATCAACAACCAGTGGACCAACTTCGTCCACAACCTCTGGAACAACATCAACAACCAGTGGATCAACTTCGTCCACAACCACTGGTACTACTTCATCAACAACGAGTGGATCAACTTCAACGACAACCAGCGGAACTACTTCATCAACAACAAGTGACGTAACATCAACTTCATCCGCAGGTACAACTCTATCATACATCAATACGTAAAACTCCACATGTAGCCACAAGGGAAGTAAACAAATTATTTGAGTTCATCAATCCTTCGTGTGTACTTTTAGTAATTTACTGATCAACTAATTCTAAAGTATTTTATCTTTCGGAGGTGAAATGTGTTTCCTTTACCAGAATTCCCAATGTTGAACGCGTAAATTACCATGACAACGCTCGACTGGAGCCAGTTTACATGGAAAATATCACTGTCGTAAGTTTTACATGTATTACACACTGTGCTGGTGACAAAGGATAATCCCACTGGTTTACTTCGATTATACACGAGGCCTCTTCTCCAGTCGCTTGTGTACAAGACCTGATCTTTACTTCAGCTCACCTCATGCTACGTGCAAATCAAGATCTCTTAATGTTGATGCCTTACATGTTTCACAAATTTTGTCTTCCCTTACGTTCTCCAAATATGTCTGGGAGTTTCAGAACAGAGAGTCCATCGCCATGGGGTACCGGGCTCAAAACAGAAGGTTGGTACACTCGGGTGGCTTAAGTTCCACTTTTCCTTCTTGGGAATACCTTGCCGGGCCGGAGGAACCATGCACAAGTAACAGTCACTCGCGTGATCTGTCGGTTGCTGTTTCTCTTCATTCTTTTTCTGAATAATACCACGATTTATGTTGGTTTTCCTCCCTTCATGCAAATCACTGAGACTCTTTCTGAAATAATTGAAGGAAGAGCCGTATTGTAGTGGCGTAGTTTATTAACTTATTACCATGTCTCCGTTAACCTTCTACAACTATAAATTAATGACGCATTTAGATACAAGACCTTTCATTATCAGTTATCTTTAGAATCATTACGAAACGTTTACAGAAAGGAAATTCTTTATATAAAAAGCTATTCAGCAATTGATAAATATTCTTTACTATCAACCACAGATACAACCTCATCAACAACCAGTGAAACAACTTTATCAACAACCAGTGGAACTACTTTATCAACAACTAGTGGATCAACTTCATCCACAACCAAAGGAACTACTTCATCAACGACCAGTGGATCAACGTCTACAACCATTGTAATTACTTCATCATCGACCACTGGTTCAACATCGTCCACAACTACTGGAACTACTTTATCAACAACCACTGGTTCAACTTCGTCCACAACCACTGGAACTACTTCATCAATAACCAGTGGATCAACTTCTTCCACGACCACTGGAACTACTTCATCAACGACCAGTGGATCAACTTCTTCCACAACCACTGGAAGTACTTCGTCAACAACCAGTGGATCAACTACTTCTACAACTCCTGGAACTACTTCATCAACGACCAGTGGATCAACTACGTCCACAACCACTGGAACTACTTCATCAACAACCAGTGGATCAACTTCTTCCATAACCACTGAAACTACTTCGTCAAAAACCAGGGGATCAACTACGTCCACAACCACTGGAACTACTTCATCAACAACCAGAGGCTCAACTTCTTCCACAACCACTGAAACTACCTCATCAACAACCAATGTGTCAACTTCCTCCACAACCACTGGAATAACTATTTCAACAACTAGTGGATCAACTACTTCAATAACCACTGGAACTACTTCGTCAACAACCAGTAGATCAACTACTTCCACAACTACAGGAACTACTTCATCAACGACCAGTGGATCAACTTCGTCCACAACCACTGGAACTATTTCATCAACAACCAGTGGATCAACTTCTTCCACGACCACTGAAACTACTTCATCAACGACCACTGGATCAACTTCTTCCACAACCACTGGAACTACTTCGTCAACAACCAGTAGATCAACTACTTCCACAACTACAGGAACTACTTCATCAACGACCAGTGGATCAACTTCGTCCACAACCACTGGAACTACTTCATCAACAACTAGTGGATCAACTACTTCAACAACCACTGGAACTACTTCGTCAATCACCAGTAGATCAACTACTCCCACAACTACAGGAACTACTTCATCAAAGACCAGAGGATCAACTTCGTCCACAACCACTGGAACTACTTCATCAACAACCAGTGGATCAACTTCTTCCACGACCACTGAAACTACTTCATCAACGACCACTGGATCAACTTCATCCACAACCACTGGAACTACTTCGTCAACAACCAGTGGATCAACTTCTTCCACAACCACTGGAACTACTTCATCAACGACCAGTGGATCAACTTCGTCCACAACCACTGGAACTACTTCAACAACAACCAGTGGATCTACTTCTTCCACGACCACTGGAACTACATCATCAACGACCAATGGATCAACTTCTACAACGACTGGATCAACTTCTTCCACGACCACTGAAACTACTTCATCAACGACCACTGGATCAACTTCTTCCACAACCACCGGAACTACTTCGTCAACAACCAGTGGATCAACTACTTCCACAACTCATGGAACTACTTCATCAACGACCAGTGGATTAACTTCGTCCACAACCACGGGAACAACTTCATCATCAACCAGTGGATCAACTTCTTCCACGACCACTGGAACTACTTCATCAACGACCAGTGGATCAACTTCTTCCACAAGAACTGGAACTACTTCATCAACGACCAGTGGATCAACTTCGTCCACAACCACTGGAACAACTACTTCATCAACACCCAGTGGATCTACATCTTCCACGACCACTGGAACTACATCATCAACGACCAGTGGATCAACTTCTTCCACAACCACTGGAACTACTTCGTCAACAACAAGGGGATCAACTACTTCCACAACTACTGGCACTACTTCATCAACGACCAGTGGATCAACTTCGTCCACAACCACTGGAACTACCTCATCAACAACCAGTGTGTCAACTTCCTCCACAACCACTGGAACTACTTCATCAACAACCAGTGGATCAAGTTCTTCCACGACCACTGAAACTACTTCATCAACGCCCACTGGATCAACTTCTTCCACAACCATTGGAACTACTTCGTCAACAACCAGTGGATCAACTACTTCCACAACTACTGGAACTACTTCATCAACGACCAGTGGATCAACTTCGTCCACAACCACTGGAACTACCTCATCAACAACCAGTGGATCTACTTCCACGACCACTGGAACTACATCATCAACGACCAATGGATCAACTTCGTCCACAACCACTGGAACTACCTCGTCAACGATCAGTGGATCAACTACTTCCACAACTACTGGAACTACATCATCAACGACCAGTGGATCAACACTTTCTACAACCACTGGAAGTACTTCATCAACAACCAGTGGATCAACTTCTTCCACGACCACTGGAACTACTTCATCAACGACCAGTGGATCAACTTCTTCCACAACCACTGGAACTACTTCATCAACGACCAGTGGATCAACTTCGTCCACAACCACTGGAACAACTACTTCATCAACAACCAGTGGATCTACCTCTTCCACGACCACTGGAACTACATCATCAACGACCACTGAATCAACTTCTTCCACAACCACCGGAACTACTTCGTCAACAACCAGGGGATCAACTACTTCCACAACTACTGGAACTACTTCATCAACAACCACAGGTTCAACTTCGTCCACAACCACTGGAACTACCTCGTCAACGATCAGTGGATCAACTACTTCCACAACTACTGGAACTACTTCATCAACGACCAGTGGATCAACACTTTCTACAACCACTGGAAGTACTTCATCAACAACCAGTGGATCAACTTCTTCCACGACCACTGGAACTACTTCATCAACGACCATCGGTTCAACTTCTTCCACAACCACTGGAACTACTTCATCAACGACCAGTGGATCAACTTCGTCCACAACCACTGGAACAACTACTTCATCAACAACCAGTGGATCTACCTCTTCCACGACCACTGGAACTACATCATCAACGACCACTGGATCAACTTCTTCCACAACCACCGGAACTACTTCGTCAACAACCAGGGGATCAACTACTTCCACAACTACTGGAACTACTTCATCAACAACCACAGGTTCAACTTCGTCCACAACCACTGGAACTACTTCGTCAACAACCAGTGGATCAACTTCGTCCACAACCACTGGAACTACTTCATCAACGACCACTGGATCAACTTCCACAACCACTGGAACTACTTCGTCAACAACCAGGGGATCAACTACTTCCACAACTACTGGAACTACTTCATCAACAACCACCGGTTCAACTTCATCCACAACCACTGAGACTACTTCATCAACAACCAGTGGATCAACTTCGTCCACAATCACTGGAACTACTTCATCAACAACCAGTGGAACTACTTCTTCCACAACCACTGGAACTACTTCATCAACGACTTCTGGATCAACTTCTTCCACAACCACTGGATCTACTTCGTCAACAACCAGGGGGTCAACTACTTCCACAACTACTGGAACTACTTCATCAACAACCACTGGTTCAACTTCATCAACAACCACTGAGACTACTTCATCAACAACCAGTGGATCAACTACGTCCACAACCTCAGGAGCTACGTCATCAACAACCAGTGGGTCAACTTCTTCCCCAACCACTGGAACTACCTCATCAACAACCAGTGGGTCAACTTACTCCACAACCATTGGAACTACTACATCAACTAGTGGATCAACTACTTCAACAAACACTGGAACTACTTCGTCAACAACCAGTGGATCAACTACTTCCACAACTACTGGAACTACTTCATCAACGACCAGTGGATCAACTTCCCCTCAACCACTGAGACTACTTCATCAACATCCAGTGGATCAACTTCGTCCCCGACCACTGAAACTACTTCATCAACGACCACTGGATCAACTTCTTCCATAACCACTGGAACTACTTCGTCAGCAACTAGTGGATCAACTACTTCCACAACTACTGGAACTACTTCATCAACGACCAGTGGATCAACTTCGTCCACAACCACTGGAACTACTTCATCATCAACCAGTGGATCTACTTCTTCCACAACCACTGGAACTACTTCATCAACGACCAGTGGATCAACTTCTTCCACAACCACTGGAACTACTTCGTCAACGACCAGTGGATCAACTACTTCCCCAACCACTGGAACTACTTCATCAACAACCAGTGGATCTACTTCTTCCACGACCACTGGACCTACATCATCCACGACCAGTGGATCAACTTCTTCCACACCCACTGGAACTACTTCAACGACTAGTGGATCAACTACTTCCACAACTACCGGAACTACTTCATCAACGACCAGTGGATCAACTTCGTCCACAACCACTGGAACTACTTCATCAACAACAAGTGGATCTACCTCTTCCACGACCACTGGAACTACATCATCAACGACCAGTGGATCAACTTCTTCCACAACCACCGGAACTACTTCGTCAACAACCAGGGGATCAACTACTTCCACAACTACTGGAACTACTTCATCAACAACCACTGGTTCAACTTCGTCCACAACCACTGGAACTACTTCGTCAACAACCAGTGGATCAACTTCGTCCACAACCACTGGAACGTACTTCATCAACAACCAGTGGATCTACTTCTTCCACGACCACTGGAACTACTTCATCAACGACCACTGGATCAACTTCTTCCATAACCACTGGAACTACTTCGTCAACAACCAGGGGATCAACTATTTCCACAACTACTGGAACTACTTCATCAACAACCACTGGTTCAACTTCGCCCACAACCACAGGAACTACTTCATCAACAACCAGTGGGTCAACTTCTTCCACAACCACTGGAACTACCTCATCAACAACCAGTGGGTCAACTTACTCCACAACCACTGGAACTACTACTTCAACAACTAGTGGATCAACTACTTCAACAACCACTGGAACTACTTCGTCAACAACCAGTGGATCAACTACTTCCACAACTACTGGAACTACTTCATCAACGACCAGTGGATCAACTTCGTCCTCAACCACTGAGACTACTTCATCAACAACCAGTGGATCAACTTCTTCCACGACCACTGGAACTACTTCATCAACGACCACTGGATCAACTTCTTCCACAACCACTGGAACTACTTCATCAACGACCAGTGGATCAACTTCTTCCACAACCACTGGAACTACCTCATCAACAACCAGTGTGTCAACTTCCTCCACAACCACTGGAACAACTACTTCAACAACTAGTGGATCAACTACTTCAACAACCACTGGAACTACTTCGTCAACAACCAGTGGATCAACTACTTCCACAACTACTGGAACTACTTCATCAACGACCAGTGGATCAACTTCGTCCACAACCACTGGAACTACTTCATCAACAACCAGTGCATCAGCTTCTTCTACGACCACTGAAACTACTTCATCAACGACCACTGGATCAACTTCTTCCCCAAATACTGGAACTACTTCAACAACCAGTGGATCAACTACTTCCACAACTACTGGAACTACTTCATCACCGACCAGTGGATCAACTTCGTCCCCAACCACTGGAACTACTTCATCAACAACCAGTGGATCTACTTCTTCCACGACCACTGGACCTACATCATCCACGACCAGTGGATCAACTTCTTCCACACCCACTGGAACTACTTCAACGACTAGTGGATCAACTACTTCCACAACTACCGGAACTACTTCATCAACGACCAGTGGATCAACTTCGTCCACAACCACTGGAACTACTTCATCAACAACAAGTGGATCTACCTCTTCCACGACCACTGGAACTACATCATCATCGACCAGTGGATCAACTTCTTCCACAACCACCGGAACTACTTCGTCAACAACCAGGGGATCAACTACTTCCACAACTACTGGAACTACTTCATCAACAACCACTGGTTCATCTTCGTCCACAACCACTGGAACTACTTCGTCAACAACCAGTGGATCAACTTCGTCCACAACCACTGGAACTACTTCATCAACAACCAGTGGATCTACTTCTTCCACGACCACTGGAACTACTTCATCAACGACCACTGGATCAACTTCTTCCATAACCACTGGAACTACTTCGTCAACAACAAGGGGATCAACTATTTCCACAACTACTGGAACTACTTCATCAACAACCACTGGTTCAACTTCGCCCACAACCACAGGAACTACTTCATCAACAACCAGTGGGTCAACTTCTTCCACAACCATTGGAACTACCTCATCAACAACCAGTGGGTCAACTTACTCCACAACCACTGGAACTACTTCTTCAACATTTAGTGGATCGGCTACTTCAACAACCACTGGAACTACTTCGTCAACAACCAGTGGATCAACTACTTCCACAACTACTGGAACTACTTCATCAACGACCAGTGGATCAACTTCGTCCTCAACCACTGAAACTACTTCATCAACAACCAGTGGATCAACTTCTTCCATGACCACTGGAACTACTTCATCAACAACCACTGGATCTACTTCTTCCACAACCACTGGAACTACTTCATCAACGACCAGTGGCTTAACTTCTTCCACAACCACTGGAACCTCATCAACAACCAGTGTGTCAACTTCCTCCACAACCACTGGAACAACTACTTCAACAACTAGTGGATCAACTACTTCAACAACCACTGGAACTACCTCGTCAACATCCAGTGGATCAACTACTTCCACGACTACTGGAACTACTACATCAACGACCAGTGGATCAACTTCGTCCACAACCACTGGAACTACTTCATCAACAACCAGTGAATCAACTTCTTCCATGACCACTGAAACTACTTCATCAACAACAACTGGAACTACTTCATCAACAACCAGTGGATCAACTACTTCCACAACTACTGGAACTACTTCATCAACCACCAGTGGATCAACTTCGTCCACAACCACTGGAACTACTTCATCAACAACCAGTGGATCTACTTCTTCCCCGACCACTGGAACTACATCATCAACGACCAGTGGATCAACTTCTTCCACAACCACTGGAACTACTTCGTCAACGACCAGTGGATCAACTACTTCCACGACTACTGGAACTACTACATCAACGACCAGTGGATCAACTTCGTCCACAACCACTGGAACTACTTCATCAACAACCAGTGAATCAACTTCTTCCATGACCACTGAAACTACTTCATCAACAACAACTGGAACTACTTCATCAACGACCAGTGGATCAACTTCCTCCACAACCACTTCATCATCGACCAGTGGATCAACATCCTCCACAACCAGCGGAACTACTTCATCAACAACAAGTGGATCAACTTTGTCCACTTCTAGTGACGTAACAACATCAGCTTCATCCGCAGGTATTCCTCTATCACACATCAATATGTAAATCTCCACATCTAGCCACATGGAAAGTAAACAAACTATTTGAGTTCATTCATCCTTCAAGAGTACTTTTAGTAATTTACTGATCAACTCATTTTGTGTTTCCTTTCCTGAAATTCCCAATGTTGAACACGTAAATTACCATGACACCGCTCGATTGGAGCCAGTTTACAAGGAACATTTTACTGTCTTAACTTTTACATGTTTACTGATCTAGCAAGAAAGAAAAATATTAAATTGTTTGTAACTTTTGTAGATTTTGAAAAGGCATATGACAGATTTCGACGTGATGTTCTTTTTCTGGCATTAAAAAGATGTGGCATCATGACTATGTTGTTGTCAATTATAGCTACGTACAGAGTGACTTTAACTGTGTAATCGGTACTGTCCTTGTTACTGTCTCCATTGGTGTACGGCAGGGTTCTCCAACCTCCTGTCTGTCCTCTATGTCAACCATCTCATTCATATGATTAAGCAAGACTGTGGCTACGACGGGTTTTGGGGGGCTGGTTGCATATATACTTGTCTCAATGGATGATACTCTACTATTATCTACATCTAAACATTCAATGATTCGTAAACTCAAGATGACTCAGTAGGTTTTGTACAACACATGAAGATAAATAACAGCAAAAACTAAGTTCTTCGTTATAAATGGCACTGAGGATGGCAAACAACAGATGGTGGTTGACGGCATAGTGGTTGAGGCTTGTGAGCGGTGGTACGTATAACCTGGGGCAGTCCCTTCACTGCCGATGGCTCTCCCTCCACACCAGCAGTGAAGGTACAACGCAGAAAGTCAAAGATGCCATGTCCTTAACTTTACTGCTTTTGTAAACAAGAACAATGATATTCCATTTTACGTCCAGCGAAAAAGTTTTTGAAGCGGCTTTAATATCTTCCTTGTTGCACGGCTGTGAATCGTGGCTCAATGGTGACATAAAACCAGTCAATAGATTATACATGTGGTGCATTAAGCAGTTGTTGGGGGGGGGTGAGAAGGACACAACATGTAAATGATCTGTGTTTATTGGAGTTAGGGTATACCCTACTCTACGTGCACTTATTTTAAGCAAACAACGTAAAATTTTTCTCGATCAAGTGGAGGGAGAGACGCTCAATGGAAGATGACCCTTTAGCTCATTCGATCAATACAATACTTACTTATAATCACAACACGTCCATGACTTACTGGAAAACGAGGTAGATGATGTATGTACACATTGCTCTAAATGGATTTGAAACAAAAATCGTTAAACTCATCATCAAACAGAACTCAACTTTATTGTTCCCTAAATCCAAGTCTTGTAACACATGACATATATGAATTGAAGACAGATGTAAGAGAGACAGAGCGAATGTCATGGTCTAAGGTTGCGTTTAAGCGCTCACTCCCTCGCTGTGGAGGAAGGGCGTTGGAACAGGCGAGGGAGGAGGGGCAGGTTACCATTGGAGGAGCGGCTTTGTATGTGTGGAAATATTCACACCGAGAAACATGTTATAGAACAGTGCGCAATGTCTACCCAGCTAAGACACCAGCAGTTCGGTATGACTACCATGCAAGACTTCTTTGTGAATAGGATGGATCATAAAACTGTATGTCATGCTATTCATGACATTTTGAACCTATATGTCTAATTGTGTTAGAATATGCCACAGCTACAATGTTTCTCTTATGTATTGTAATTGAGTGTCTTATGTTTAAGTCATTATATAATAATTGTTTTTCATTTGGACCTTAATTAACGTTTTATGTTGATGATGGTTTTATGTTTTATGTGATGATGGTTTACTTTTGGTTTCGGTATTCTTTTTTAGAAATTTGTGACTTGGGTGATTCTGTGGTCAATAAACAATAATAATAATAATAATAATAATATTACACACTGTACTGATGACAAAGGACCATCAAACTGGTTTACTTCGATTATACACGAGGCCTCTTCTCCTGTCGCTTGTGTACAAGACCTGATCTTTACTTCAGCACACCTCATGTTACGTGCAAATTCAAGATCTCTTAATGTTGATGCCTTACATGTTTCACAAATTTTGTCTTCCCTTACGTTCTCCAAATATGTCTGGGAGTTTCAGAACAGAGAGTCCATCGCCATGGGGTACCGGGCTCAAAACAGAAGGTTGGTACACTCGGGTGGCTTAAGTTCCACTTTTCCTTCTTGGGAATACCTTGCCGGGCCGGAGGAACCATGCACAAGTAACAGTCACTCGCGTGATCTGTCGGTTGCTGTTTCTCTTCATTCTTTTCCTGAATAATACCACGATTTATGTTGGTTTTCCTCTCCCGAAACTGCTTGCTTGTGAAATTCTTTACCTTCTCATGTCTTTATATAATAGCCTCTATTAAGGAGGTGACTTTCTCTCCTCAGAAAATCTTAGATTCTACTAATCTTGCAGCTCAGAAGAGATCAAACACTGTAACCATCTTCATGCAAATCACCGAGACTCTTTCTGAAATAATTGAAGGAAGAGCCGTATTGTAGTGGCGTAGTTTATTAACATATTACCATGTCTCCGTTAACCTTCTGCAACTGTAAATTAATGACGTATTTAGAAACAAGAAATTTCATAATCAATTATCTTTAGAATCATTAAGAAGCGTTTTCAGAAAAGAAATTCTTTACATAAAAAGCTATTCAACAATTGATAAATATTCTCTACTATCAACCGCAGATACAACCTCATCAACAACCACTGGAACAACTTCATCAACAACCAGTGGAACTACTTTATCAACAACCAGTGGATCAACTACTTCCACAACTACTGGAACTACTTCATCAACGACTAGTGGATCAACTTCGTCCACAACCACTGGAACTACTTCATCAACAACCAGCAGATCAACTTCTTCCACGACTACTGGAACTACTTCATCAACGACCACTGGATCAACTTCTTCCACAAGCACTGGAACTACTTCGTCAACAACCAGTGGATCAACTACTTCCACAACTACAGGAACTACTTCATCAACGACCAGTGGATCAACGTCTTCCACGACCACTGAAACTACCTCGTCAACAACCAGTGGATCAACTACTTCCACAACTACTGGAACTACTTCAACAACGACCACTGGTTCAACTTCGTCCACAACCACTGAGACTACTTCATCAACAACAAGTGGATCAACTACGTCCACAACCACAGGAACTACTTCATCAACAACCAGTGGGTCAACTTCTTCCACAACCACTGGAACTACCTCATCAACAACCAGTGGGTCAACTTCCTCCACAACCACTGGAACAACTACTTCAACAACAAGTGGATCAACTACTTCGTCAACAACCACTGGATCAACTACTTCCACAACTACAGGAACTACTTCATCAACGACCAGCGGATCAACTTCGTCCTCAACCACAGAAACTACTTCATCAACAACCAGTGGATCAACTTCTTCCACGACCACTGGAACTACTTCATCAACGACCACTGGATCAACTTCATCCACAACCACTGGAACTACTTCGTCAACCACCAGTGGTTCAACTACTTCCACAACTACGGGAACTACTTCATCAACAACCAGTGGATCAACTTCGTCCACAACCACTGGAACTACTTCATCAACAACCAGTGGATCAACTTCTTCCACGACCACTGGAACTACTTCATCAACGACCAGTGGATCAACTTCTTCCACAACCACTGGAACTACTTTGCCAACAACCAAGGGATCAACTGCTTCCACAACGACTGGAACTACTTCATCAACAACCACTGGTTCAACTTCGTCCACAACCACTGAGACTACTTCATCAACAACCAGTGGATCAACTACGTCCACAACCACAGGAACTACTTCATCATCAACCAGTGGGTCAACTTCTTCCACAACCACTGAAACTACCTCGTCAACAACCAGTGGATCAACTACTTCCACAACTACTGGAACTACTTCAACAACGACCACTGGTTCAACTTCGTCCACAACCACTGAGACTACTTCATCAACAACAAGTGGATCAACTACGTCCACAACCACAGGAACTACTTCATCAACAACCAGTGGGTCAACTTCTTCCACAACCACTGGAACTACCTCATCAACAACCAGTGGGTCAACTTCCTCCACAACCACTGGAAAAACTACTTCAACAACAAGTGGATCAACTACTTCGTCAACAACCAGTGGATCAACTACTTCCACAACTACAGGAACTACTTCATCGACGACCAGCGGATCAACTTCGTCCTCAACCACAGAAACTACTTCATCAACAACCAGTGGATCAACTTCTTCCACGACCACTGGAACTACTTCATCAACGACCACTGGATCAATTTCATCCACAACCACTGGAACTACTTCGTCAACCACCAGTGGTTCAACTACTTCCACAACTACGGGAACTACTTCATCAACAACCAGTGGATCAACTTCGTCCACAACCACTGGAACTACTTCATCAACAACCAGTGGATCAACTTCTTCCACGACCACTGGAACTACTTCATCAACGACCAGTGGATCAACTTCTTCCACAACCACTGGAACTACTTCGCCAACAACCAAGGGATCAACTACTTCCACAACGACTGGAACTACTTCATCAACAACCACTGGTTCAACTTCGTCCACAACCACTGAGACTACTTCATCAACAACCAGTGGATCAACTACGTCCACAACCACAGGAACTACTTCATCATCAACCAGTGGGTCAACTTCTTCCACAACCACTGGATCAACAACTAGTGGATCAACTACATCCACAACCACAGGAACTACTTCATCAACCACTGGTTCAACTTCGTCCACAACCACTGAGACTACTTCATCAACAACAAGTGGATCAACTACGTCCACAACCACAGGAACTACTTCATCAACAACCAGTGGGTCAACTTCTTCCACAACCACTGGAACTACCTCATCAACAACCAGTGGGTCAACTTCCTCCACAACCACTGGAACAACTACTTCAACAACAAGTGGATCAACTACTTCGTCAACAACCAGTGGATCAACTACTTCCACAACTACAGGAACTACTTCATCAACGACCAGCGGATCAACTTCGTCCTCAACCACAGAAACTACTTCATCAACAACCAGTGGATCAACTTCTTCCACGACCACTGGAACTACTTCATCAACGACCACTGGATCAATTTCATCCACAACCACTGGAACTACTTCGTCAACCACCAGTGGTTCAACTACTTCCACAACTACGGGAACTACTTCATCAACAACCAGTGGATCAACTTCGTCCACAACCACTGGAACTGCTTCATCAACAACCAGTGGATCAACTTCTTCCACGACCACTGGAACTACTTCATCAACGACCAGTGGATCAACTTCTTCCACAACCACTGGAACTACTTCGCCAACAACCAAGGGATCAACTACTTCCACAACGACTGGAACTACTTCATCAACAACCACTGGTTCAACTTCGTCCACAACCACTGAGACTACTTCATCAACAACCAGTGGATCAACTACGTCCACAACCACAGGAACTACTTCATCATCAACCAGTGGGTCAACTTCTTCCACAACCACTGGAACTACCTCATCAACAACCAGTGCGTCAACTTCATCCACAACCACTGGAACTACTTCATCAACAACTAGTGGATCAATTACTTCATCAACCACTGGAACTACTTCAACAACCAGTAGATCAACTACTTCCACAACTACTGGAACTGCTTCATCAACGACCAGTAGATCAACTTCGTCCACAACCACTGAGATTACTTCATCAACACCAGTGGATCAACTTCTTCCACAACCACTGGAACTACTTCGCCAACAACCAAGGGATCAACTACTTCCACAACGACTGGAACTACTTCATCAACAACCACTGGTTCAACTTCGTCCACAACCACTGAGACTACTTCATCAACAACCAGTGGATCAACTATGTCCACAACCACAGGAACTACTTCATCATCAACCAGTGGGTCAACTTCTTCCACAACCACTGAAACTACCTCGTCAACAACCAGTGGATCAACTACTTCCACAACTACTGGAACTACTTCAACAACGACCACTGGTTCAACTTCGTCCACAACCACTGAGACTACTTCATCAACAACAAGTGGATCAACAACGTCCACATCCACAGGAACTACTTCATCAACAACCAGTGGGTCAACTTCTTCCACAACCACTGGAACTACCTCATCAACAACCAGTGGGTCAACTTCCTCCACAACCACTGGAACAACTACTTCAACAACTAGTGGATCAACTACTTCAACAACCACTGGAACTACTTCGTCAACAACAAGTGGATCAACTACTTCCACAACTACAGGAACTACTTCATCAACGACCAGCGGACCAACTTCGTCCTCAACCACAGAAACTACTTCATCAACAACCAGTGGATCAACTTCTTCCACGACCACTGGAACTACTTCATCAACGACCACTGGATCAATTTCATCCACAACCACTGGAACTACTTCGTCAACCACCAGTGGTTCAACTACTTCCACAACTACGGGAACTACTTTATCAACAACCAGTGGATCAACTTCGTCCACAACCACTGGAACTACTTCATCAACAACCAGTGGATCAACTTCTTCCACGACCACTGGAACTACTTCATCAACGACTAGTGGATCAACTTCTTCCACAACCACTGGAACTACTTTGCCAACAACCAAGGGATCAAGTACTTCCACAACGACTGGAACTACTTCATCAACAACCACTGGTTCAACTTCGTCCACAACCACTGAGAGTACTTCATCAACAACCAGTGGATCAACTACGTCCACAACCACAGGAACTACTTCATCATCAACCAGTGGGTCAACTTCTTCCACAACCACTGAAACTACCTCGTCAACAACCAGTGGATCAACTACTTCCACAACTACTGGAACTACTTCAACAACGACCACTGGTTCAACTTCGTCCACAACCACTGAGACTACTTCATCAACAACAAGTGGATCAACTACGTCCACAACCACAGGAACTACTTCATCAACAACCAGTGGGTCAACTTCTTCCACAACCACTGGAACTACCTCATCAACAACCAGTGGGTCAACTTCCTCCACAACCACTGGAACAACTACTTCAACAACAAGTGGATCAACTACTTCGTCAACAACCACTGGATCAACTACTTCCACAACTACAGGAACTACTTCATCAACGACCAGCGGATCAACTTCGTCCTCAACCACAGAAACTACTTCATCAACAACCAGTGGATCAACTTCTTCAACGACCACTGGAACTACTTCATCAACGACCACTGGATCAATTTCATCCACAACCACTGGAACTACTTCGTCAACCACCAGTGGTTCAACTACTTCCACAACTACGGGAACTACTTCATCAACAACCAGTGGATCAACTTCGTCCACAACCACTGGAACTGCTTCATCAACAACCAGTGGATCAACTTCTTCCACGACCACTGGAACTACTTCATCAACGACCAGTGGATCAACTTCTTCCACAACCACTAGAACTACTTCGCCAACAACCAAGGGATCAACTATTTCCACAACGACTGGAACTACTTCATCAACAACCACTGGTTCAACTTCGTCCACAACCACTGAGACTACTTCATCAACAACAAGTGGATCAACTACGTCCACAACCACAGGAACTACTTCATCATCAACCAGTGGGTCAACTTCTTCCACAACCACTGGAACTACCTCATCAACAACCAGTGCGTCAACTTCATCCACAACCACTGGAACTACTTCATCAACAACTAGTGGATCAATTACTTCATCAACCACTGGAACTACTTCAACAACCAGTAGATCAACTACTTCCACAACTACTGGAACTGCTTCATCAACGACCAGTAGATCAACTTCGTCCACAACCACTGAGATTACTTCATCAACAGCCAGTGGATCAACTACGTCCACAACCACTGGAACTACTTTATCGACAACCAGTGGGTCAACTTCTTCCACAACCACTGGAACTACCTCATCAACAACCAGTGGGTCAACTTCCTCCACGACCACTGGAACTACTTCGTCAACAACCAGTAGATCAACTACTTCCACAACTACTGGAACTACTTCATCAACAACCACTGGTTCAACTTCGTCCACAACCACTGAGAGTACTTCATCAACAACCAGTGGATCAACTACGTCCACAACCACAGGAACTACTTCATCAACAACCAGTGGGTCAACTTCTTCCACAACCACTGGAACTACCTCATCAACAACCAGTGGGTCAACTTCCTCCACAACCACTGGAACTACTACTTCAACAACTAGTGGATCAACTACTTCAACAACCATTGGAACTACTTCATCAACAACAAGTGGATCAACTAATTCCACAACTACAGGAACTACTTCATCAACGACCAGTGGATCAACTTCGTCCTCAACCACAGAAACTACTTCATCAACAACCAGTGGATCAACTTCATCCACGACCACTGGAACTACTTCATCTACGACCACTGGATCAAGTTCATCCACAACCACTGGAACTACTTCGTCAACTACCAGTGGATCAACTACTTCCACAACTACTGGAACTATCTCATCAACGACCAGTGGATCAACTTCGTCCACAACCACTGGTACTACTTCATCAACAACCAGTGGACCAAGTTCTTCCACGACTGGAACTACTTCATCAACGACCACTGGATCAACTTCCACATCCACTGGAACTACTTCCTCAACGACCAGTGGATCAACTACTTCCACAATTACTGGAACTACTTCATCAACGACCAGTGGATCAACTTCCTCCACAACCACTTCATCATCGACCAGTGGATCAACATCCTCCACAACCAGTGGAACTACTTCATCAACAACAAGTGGATCAACTTTGTCCACTTCTAGTGACGTAACAACATCAACTTCATCCGCAGGTACTCCTCTATCACACATCAATATGTAAATCTCCACATCTAGCCACATGGAAAGTAAACAAACTATTTGAGTTCATTCATCCTTCAAGAGTACTTTTAGTAATTTACTGATCAACTCATTTTGTTTCCTTTCCTGAAATTCCCAATGTTGAACACGTAAATTACCATGACACCGCTCGATTGGAGCCAGTTTACAAGGAACATTTTACTATCTTAACTTTTACATGTATTACACACTGTACTGGTGACAAAGGATAATCCCACTGGTTTACTTCGATTATACACGAGGCCTCTTCTCCAGTCGCTTGTGTACAAGACCTGATCTTTACTTCAGCTCACCTTATGCTAGGTGCAAATTCAAGATCTCTTAATGTTGATGCCTTAACTTTTTCTCCTCAGAAAATCTTAGATTCTACTTATCTTCCAGTTCAGAAGTGATCAAATACTGTAACCATCTTCATGCTAATCACAACCACTCTCTCTGAAATAAGCGAGGAAGAGCCGTAATGTAGTGGCGTAGTTTATTAACATATTACCATGTCTCCGTTAACCTTCTACAACTATAAATTAATGACGTATTTAGATACAAGACCTTTCATTATCAGTTATCTCTAGAACCATTAAGAAACGTTTACAGAAACGAAATTCTTTATATAAAAAGCTATTCAACAATTGATAAATATTTTTTACTATCAACCACAGATACAACCTCATCAACAACCAGTGGAACAACTTTATCAACAACCAGTGGAACTACTTTATCAACAACTAGTGGATCAACTTCATCCACAACCACCGGAACTACTTCATCAACGACCAGTGGACCAACTTCTTCCATGACCACTGGAACTACTTCATCAACGACCAGTGGATCAACTTCTTCCATAAACACTGGAACTACTTCGTCAACAACCAGTGGATCAACTACTTCCACAACTACTGGAACTACTTCATCAACAACCACTGGTTCGACTTCGTCCACAACCACTGAGACTACTTCATCAACAACCAGTGGATCAACTACGTCCACAACCACTGGAACTACTTCATCAACAACCAGTGGGTCAACTTCTTCCACAACCACTGGAACTACCTCTTCAACAACCAGTGTGTCAACTACTTCAACAACCACTGGAACTACTTCGTCAACAACCAGTGGATCAACTACTTCCACAACTACTGGAACTACTTCATCAACGACCAGTGGATCAACTTCGTCCACAACCACTGGAACTACTTCATCAGCAACCAGTGGATCAACGTCTTCCACGACCACTGAAACTACTTCATCAACGACCAGTGGATCAACTTCTTCCACAACCACTGGAACTACTTCGTCAACAACCAGTGGATCAACTACTTCCACAACTACTGGAACTACTTCATCAACCACCAGTGGATCAACTTCGTCCACAACCACTGGAACTACTTCATCAACAACAAGTGGATCTACTTCAACGACCACTGGAACTACATTATCAACGACCAGTGGATCAACTTCTTCCACAAAAACTGGAACTACTTCGTCAACGATCAGTGGATCAACTACCTCCACAACTACTGGAACTACTTCATCAACAAGTGGATCAACTTCGTCCCCAACCACTGGAACTACTTCATCAACAACCAGTGGGTCAACTTCTTCCACAATCACTGGAACTACCTCATCAACAACCAGTGTGTCAACTTCCTCCACAACCACTGGTATAACTACTTCAACAACTAGTGGATCAACTACTTCAACAACCACTGGAACTACTTCGTCAACAACCAGTGGATCTACCTCTTCCACGACCACTGGAACTACATCATCAACGACCAGTGGGTCAACTTCGTCCACAACCACTGGAACTACTTCATCAACAACCAGTGGATCAACGTCTTCCACGACCACTGAAACTACTTCATCAACGACCAGTGGATCAACTTCTTCCACAACCACTGGAACTACTTCGTCAAACACCAGTGGATCAACTACTTCCAGAACTACTGGAACTACTTCATCAACGACCAGTGGGTCAACTTCGTCCACAACCACTGGAACTACTTCATCAACAACAAGTGGATCTACTTCCACGACTACTGGAACTACATCATCAACGACCAGTGGATCAACCTCTTCCACAAACACTGGAACTACTTCGTCAACGACCAGTGGATCAACTACTTCCACAACTACTGGAACTACTTCATCAACAAGTGGGTCAACCTCGTCCACAACCACTGGAACTACTTCATCAACAACCAGTGGGTCAACTTCTTCCACAACCACCAGAACTACCTCATCAACAACGAGTGTGTCAACTTCCTCCACAACCACTGGTATAACTACTTCAACAACTAGTGGATCAACTACTTCAACAACCACTGGAACTACTTCATCAACAACCAGTGGATCTACCTCTTCCACGACCACTGGAACTTCATCATCAACGACCAGTGGATCAACTTCTTCCACAACCACCGGAAGTACTTCGTCAACAACCAGGGGATCAACTACTTCCACAAGCACTGGGACTACTCCATCAACAACCACTGGTTCAACTTCGTCCACAACCACTGGAACTACTTCATCAACAACCAGTGGATTAACTTCGTCCACAAACACTGGAACTACTTCATCAACAGCCATTGGATCTACTTCTTCCACGACCACGGGAACTACTTCATCAACGACCACTGGATCAACTTCTTCCACAACCACTGGAACTACTTCGTCAACCACCAGTGGATCAACTACGTCCACAACCACTGGAACTACTTCATCAACAACCAGTGGGTCAACTTCTTCCACAACCACTGGAATTACCTCATCAACAACCAGTGTGTCAACTTCCTCCACAACCACTGGAACAATTACTTCAACAACTAGTGGATCAACTACTTCAACAACCATTGGAACTACTTCGTCAACAACCAGTGGATCAACTACTTCCACAACTACTGGAACTACTTCATCAACGACCAGTGGATCAACTTCGTCCACAACCACTGGAACTACTTCATCAACAACCAGTGGATCAACGTCTTCCACGACCACTGAAACTACTTCATCAACTGACCAGTGATCAACTTCTTCCACAACCACTGCAACTACTTCTTCAACCACAAGTGGATCAACTACTTCCACAACTACTGGAACTACTTCATCAACGACCAGTGGATCAACTTCGTCCACAACCACTGGAACTACTTCATCAACAAGTGGATCTACTTCAACGACCACTGGAACTACATTATCAACGACCAGTGGATCAACTTCTTCCACAAACACTAGAAGTACTTCGTCAACGACCAGTGGATCAACTACCTCGACAACTACTGGAACTACTTCATCAACAAGTGGATCAACATCGTCCACAACCACTGAAACTACTTCATCAACAACCAGTGGGTCAACTTCTTCCACAACCACTGGAACTCCCTCATCAACAACGAGTGTGTCAACTTCCTCCACAACCACTGGTAAAACTACTTCAACAACTAGTGGGTCAACTACTTCAACAACCACTGGAACTACTTCGTCAACAACCAGTGGATCTACCTCTTCCACGACCACTGGAACTACATCATCAACAACCAGTGGATCAACATCCTCCTCAACCACAGAAACTACTTCATCAACAACCAGTGGATCAACTTCCACGACCACTGGAACTACTTCATCAACGACCAGTGGATCAACTTCGTCAACAACCACTGGAACTACTTCATCAACAACCAGTGGATCAACTACTTCCACGACCACTGAAACTACTTCATCAACGACCAGTGGATCAACTTCTTCCACAACCACTGGAACTACTTCATCAACAACCAGTGGATCAACTACTTCCACAACTACTGGAACTACTTCATCAACGACCAGTGGGTCAACTTCGTCCACAAACACTGGAACTACTTCATCAACAACAAGTGGATCTACTTCCACGACCACTGGAACTACATCATCAACGACCAGTGGATCAACTTCTTCCACAAACACTGGAACTACTTCGTCAACGACAAGTGGATCAACTACTTCCACAACTACTAGAACTACTTCATCAACAAGTGGGTCAACCTCGTCCACAACCACTGGAACTACTTCATCAACAACCAGTGGGTCAACTTCTTCCACAACCACTAGAACTACCTCATCAACAACGAGTGTGTCAACTTTCTCCACAACCACTGGTATAACTACTTCAACAACCAGTGGATCAACTACTTCAACAACCACTGGAACCACATCATCAACGACCAGTGGATCAACTTCTTCCACAACCACCGGAAGTACTTCGTCAACAACCAGGGGATCAACTACTTCCACAACTACTGGAACTACTTCATCAACAACCACTGGTTCAACTTCGTCCACGACCACTGGAACTACTTCATCAACAACAAGTGGATCAACTTCGTCCACAACCACTGGAACTACTTCATCAACAACCAGTAGATCTACTTCTTCCACGACCACTGGAACTACTTCATCAACGACCACTGGATCAACTTCTTCCACAACCACTGGAACTACTTCGTCAACAACCACGGGATCAACTACTTCCACAACTACTGAAACTACTTCATCAACAACCACTGATTCAACTCCGTCCACAACGACTGGAACTACTTCATCAACAACCACCGGAACTACTACTTCAACAACTAGTGGATCAACTACTTCAACAACCACTGGAACTACTTCGTCAACAACCAGTGGATCAACTACTTCCACAACTACTGGAACTACTTCATCAACGACCAGTGGATCAACTTCCTCCTCAACCACTGAAACTACTTCATCAACAACCAGTGGATCAACTTCTTCCACGACCACTGGAACTACTTCATCAACGACTAGTGGATCAACCTCTACCACAACCACTGGAACTACTTCGTCAACATCCAGTGGATCAACTACTTCCACAACTACTGGAACTACTTCATCAACGACCAGTGGATCAACTTCGTCCACAACCACTGGAACTACTTCATCAACAACCAGTGGATCAACTTCTTCCACGACCACTGGAACTACTTCATCAACGACCACTGGATCAACTTCTTCCACAACCACTGGAACTACTTCGTCGACAACCAGTGGATCTACTTCTACCACGACCACTGGAACTACTTCATCAACGACAAGTGGATCAACTTCTTCCACAACCACTGGAACTACTTCGTCAACAACCAGGGGATCAACTACTTCCACAACCACTGGAACTACTTCATCAACAACCACTGATTAACTCCGTCCACAACCACTGAGACTATTTCATCAACAACCAGTGGATCAACTACGTCCACAACCACAGGAACTACTTCGTCAACAACCAGTGGATCAACTACTTCCACAACTACTGGAACTACTTCATCAACGACCAGTGGATCAACTTCCTCCTCAACCACTGAAACTACTTCATCAACAACCAGTGGATCAACTTCTTCCACGACCACTGGAACTACTTCATCAACGACCAGTGGATCAACCTCTACCACAACCACTGGAACTACTTCGTCAACAACCAGTGGATCTACTTCTTCCACAACTACTGGAACTACTTCATCAACGACCACTGGATCAACTTCTTCCACAACCACTGGAACTACTTCGTCAACAACCACGCGATCAACTACTTCCACAACTACTGGAACTACTTCATCAACAACCACTGGTTCAACTTCATCCACAACCACTGAGACTACATCAACAACCAGTGGATCAACTACGTCCATAACCTCAGGAACTACGTCATCAACAACCACGTGGGTCAACTTCTTCAACAACCACTGCGACTACCTCATCAACAACCAGTGGGTCAACTTCCTCCACAACCACTGGAACCACTGCATCAACAACTAGTGGTTCAAGTACTTCAACAACCACTGGAACTACTTCGTCAACAACAAGTGGATCAACTACGTCCACAACTTCTGGAACTACATCATCAACGACCAGTGGATCAACTTCGTCCCCAACCACTGAGACTACTTCATCAACAACCAGTGGATCAACTTCTTCCACGACCACTGGATCTACTTCATCAACGACCACTGAATCAACCTCTTCCACAACCACTGGAACTACTTCGTCAACGACCAGTGGCTCAACTTCTTCCATAACCACTGAACTACCTCATCAACAACCAGTGTGTACACTTCCACAACCACTGGAACTACTTCGTTAACAACCAGGGGATCAACTACTTCAACAACTACTGGAACTACTTCATCAACGACCAGTGGATCAGCTTCGTCCACAACCACTGGAACTACATCAACAACCAGTGGATCTACTTCTGCCACGACCACTGGAACTACATCATCAACGACCAGTGGATCAACTTCCACGACCACTGGAACTACTTCGTCAACGACCAATGGATCAACTACTTCCACAACTACCGGAACTACTTCATCAACGACCAGTGGATCAACTTCGTCCACAACCACTGGAACTACTTCATCAACCACCAGTGGATCAACTTCGTCCACAACCACTGAAACTACTTCATCAACAACCAGCGGATCTCCTTCTACGACCACTGGAACTACATCATCAACGACCAGTGGATCAACTTCTTCCACGACCACTGGAACTACTTCGTCAACGACCAGTGGATCAACTACTTCCACAACTACCGGAACTACTTCATCAACAACCAGTGGATCAACTTCTTCCACAACCACTGGAACTACTTCATCAACAACCAGTGGGTCAACATCTTCCACAACCACTAGAACTACCTCATCAACAACCAGTATGTCAACTTCCTCCACAACCACTGAAACAATTACTTCAACAACTAGTGGATCAACTACTTCAACAACCACTGGAACTACTTCGTCAACAACCAGTGGTTCAACTACTTCCACAACTACTGGAACTACTTCATCAACAACCAGTGGATCAACTTCGTCCACAATCACTGGAACTACTTCATCAACAACCAGTGGATCAACTTCTTCCACGACCACTGAAACTACTTCATCAACGACCAGTGGATCAACTTCTTCCACAACCACTGGAACTACTTCGTCAACAACCAGTGGATCAACTACTTCCACAACTACTGGAACTACTTCATCAACGACCACTGGATCAACTTCGTCCACAACCACTGGAACTACTTCATCAACAACCAGTGGATCAACTTCTTCCACGACCACTGGAACTACTTCATCAACGACCAGTGGATCAACTTCTTCCACAACCACTGGAACTACTTCGTCAACGACCAGTGGATCAACTACTTCCACAACTACTGGAACTACTTCATCAACGACCAGTGGATCAACTCGTCCACAACCACTGGAACTACTTCATCAACAACCAGTGGATCAACTTCTTCCACGACCACTCGAACTATTTCATCAACGACCACTGGATCAACTTCTTCCACAACCACTGGAACTACTTCGTCAACAACCACGGGATCAACTACTTCCACAACTACTGGAACTACGCCATCAACAACCACTGGTTCAACTTCATCGACAACCACTGAGACTACTTCGTCAACAACCAGTGGATCAACTACGTCCACAACCTCAGGAACTACGTTATCAACAACCAGTGGGTCAACTTTTTCCATAACCACTGGAATTACCTCGTCAAAAAGTGGGTCAACTTCGTCAACAACCACTGGAACTACTGCATCAACAACTAGTGGATCAACTACTTCAACAACCACTGGAACTACTTCGTCAACAACCAGTGGATCAACTACTTCCACAATTACCGGAACTACTTCATCAACGACCAGTGGATCTACTTCGTCCTCAACCACTGAGAATACTTCATCAGCAACCAGTGGATCAACTTCTTCCACGACCACTGGAACTACTTCATCAACGACCAGTGGATCAACTTCGTCCACAACCACTGGAACTACTTCATCAACAACCAGTGGATCAACTTCTTCCACGACCACTGGAACTACTTCATCAACGACCAGTGGATCAACTTCTTCCACGACCACTGGAACTATTTCATCAACAACCACTGGATCAACTTCGTCCACAACATCTGGAACTACTTCATCAACAACCAGTGGATCAACTATTTCCACAAGTACTGGAACTATTTCATCAACGACCAGTGGATCAACTTCATCCACAACTACTGGAACTACTTCATCAACGACCAGTGGATCAACTTCGTCCACAACTACTGGAACTACTTCATCAACAACCAGTGGATCTACTTCTTCCACGACCACTGGAACTACATCATCAACGACCAGTGGATCAACTTCTTCCACGACCACTGGAACTACTTCGTCAACGACCAGTGTATCAACTACTTCCACAACTACCGGAACTACTTCATCATCGACCACTGGATCAACTTCGTCCAAAACCACTGGAACTACTTCATCAACAACCACGGGATCAACTTCTTCCACGACCACTGGAACTACTTCGTCAACGACCAGTGGATCAACTTCTTCCACAACCACTGGAACTACTTCATCATCGACAAGTGGATCAACTTCGTCCACAACTACTGGAACTACTTCATCAACAACCAGTGGATCTACTTCTTCCACGACCACTGGAACTACTTCATCAACGACCAGTGGATCAACTTCTTCCACAACTACTGGAACTACTTCATCAACGAAAAGTGGATCAACTTCGTCCACAACTACTGGAACTACTTCATCAACAACCAGTGGATCTACTTCTTCCACGACCACTGGAACTACTTCATCAACGACCAGTCGATCAACTTCTTCCACAACCACTGGAACTACTTCGTCAACAACCACGGGATCAACTACTTCCACAACTACTGGAACTACTTCATCAACAACCACTGGTTCAACTTCATCCACAACCACTGAAACTACTTCATCAACAACCAGTGGATCAACTACGTCCACAACCTCAGGAACTACGTCAACAACCAGTGGGTCAATTTCTTCCACAACCACTGGAACTACCACATCAACAACCAGTGTGTCGACTTCCTCCACAACCACTGTAACTACTGCATCAACAACTAGTGGATCAACTACTTCAACAACCACCGGAACTACTTCGTCAACGACCAGTGGATCAACTACGTCCACAACCTCAGGAACTACGTCAACAACCAGTGGGTCAATTTCTTCCACAACCACTGGAACTACCACATCAACAACCAGTGTGTCAACTTCCTCCACAACCACTGTAACTACTGCATCAACAACTAGTGGATCAACTACTTCAACAACCACTGGAACTACTTCGTCAACAACCACTGGATCAACTTCGTCCTCAACCACTGAAACTACTTCATCAACGACCAGTGGATCAACTTCGTCCTCAACCACTGAGACTACTTCATCAACAACCAGTGGATCAACTTCTTCCACGACCACTGGAACTACATCATCAACGACCAGTGAATCAACTTCTTCCACAACCACTGGAACTACTCCATCAACGACCAGTGGCTCAACTTCTTCCACAACCACTGGAACTACTTCATCAACAACCAGTGTGTCAACTTCTTCCACAACCACTGGAACTACTTCGTCAACAACCAGTGGATCAACTACTTCCACAACTACTGGAACTACTTCATCAACGACCAGTGGATCAACTTCGTCCACAACCACTGGAACTACTTCATCAACAACCAGTGGATCTACTTCTTCCACGACCACTGGAACTACATCATCAACGACCAGTGGATCAACTTCTTCCACGACCACTGGAACTACTTCGTCAACGACCAGTGGATCAACTACTTCCACAACTACCGGAACTACTTCATCAACGACCACTGGATCAACTTCGTCCACAACCACTGGAACTACTTCATCAACAACCAGTGGATCAACTTCTTCCACGACCACTGGAACTACTTCATCAACGACCAGTGGATCAACTTCTTCCACAACCACTGGAACTACTTCATCAACAACCAGTGGATCAACTTCCTCCACAACCACTGGAACTACTGCATCAACAACTAGTGGATCAACTACTTCAACAACCACTGGAACTACTTCGTCAACAACCAGTGGATCAACTACTTCCACAACTTCTGAAACTACTTCATCAACGACCAGTGGATCAACTTCGTCCTCAACCACTGAGACTACTTCATCAACAACCAGTGGATCAACTTCTTCCACGACCACTGGAACTACTTCATCAACGACCAGTGAATCAACTTCTTCCACAACCACTAGAACTACTTCATCAACGACCAGTGGCTCAACTTCTTCCACAACCACTGGAACTACCTCATCAACAACCAGTGTGTCAACTTCTTCCACAACCACTGGAACTACTTCGTCAACAACCAGTGGATCAACTACTTCCACAACTACTGGAACTACTTCATCAACGACCAGTGGATCAACTTCGTCCACAACCACTGGAAGTACTTCATCAACAAACAGTGGATCTACTTCTTCCACGACCACTGGAACTACATCATCAACGACCAGTGGATCAACTTCTTCCACGACCACTGGAACTACTTCGTCAACGACCAGTGGATCAACTACTTCTACAAATACCGGAACTACTTCATCAACGACCACTGGATCAACTTCGTCCACAACCACTGGAACTACTTCATCAACAACCAGTGGATCAACTTCTTCCACGACCACTGGAACTACTTCATCAACGACCAGTGGATCAACTTCCACGACCACTGGAACTACTTCATCAACAAACACTGGATCAACTTCGTCCACAAGCACTGGAACTACTTCATCAACAACCACTGGATCAACTACTTCCACAAGCACTGGAGCTACTTCATCAACGACCAGTGGAACAACTTCGTCCTCAACCACTGAAACTACTTCATCAACAACCAGTGGATCAACTTCTTCCACGACCACTGGAACTACTTCATCAACGACCAGGGGATCAACTACTTCCACAACCACTGGAACTACTTCATCAACGACCACTGGATCAACTTCGTCCACAACCACTGGAACTACTTCATCAACAACCAGTGGATCAACTACTTCCACAACTACTGGAACTACTTCATCAACGACCAGTGGATCAACTTCGTCCACAACCACTGGAACTACTTCATCAACAACCAGTGGATCTACTTCCACGACCACTGGAACTCCATCATCAACGACCAGTGGATCAACTTCTTCCACGACCACTGGAACTACTTCGTCAACGACCAGTGGATCAACTACTTCCACAACTACCGGAACTACTTCATCAACGACCACTGGATCAACTTCGTCCAAAACCACTGGAACTACTTCATCAACAACCACTGGATCAACTTCTTCCACGACCACTGGAACTACTTCATCAACGACCAGTGGATCAACTTCTTCCACAACCACTAGAACTACTTCATCAACGACCAGTGGATCAACTTCTTCCACAACCACTGGAACTACTTCATCAACAACCAGTGGATCAACTACTTCCACAACTACTGGAACTACATCATCAACGACCAGTGGATCAACTTCGTCCTCAACCACTGAAACTACTACATCAACAACTAGTGAATCAACTACTTCAACAACCACTGGAACTACTTCGTCAACAATTAGTGGATCAACTACTTCCACAACTACTGGAACTACTTCATCAACGACCAGTGGATCAACTTCGTCCTCAAACACTGAAACTACTTCATCAACAACCAGTGGATCAACTTCCTCCACGACAACTGGAACTATCTCATCAACGACCACTGGATCGAGTTCTTCCACAAGCACTGGAACTACTTCAACAACCAGTGGATCAACTACTTCCACAACTACTGGAACTACTTCATCAACGACCACTGGATCAACTTCGTCCACAACTACTGGAACTACTTCATCAACAACCAGTGGATCAACTTCTTCCACGACCACTGGAACTACTTCATCAACAACCACTGGATCAACTTCTTCCACAGCCACTGGAACTACGTCAACAACTAGTAGATCAACTACTTCCACAACTACTCGAACTACTTCATCAACGAGAAGTGGATCAACTTCGTCCACAACCACTGGAACTACTTCATCAACAACCAGTGGATCTACTTCTTCCACGACTACAGGAACTACTTCATCAACGACCACTGGATCAACTTCTTCCACAACCACTGGAACTACTTCGTCAACAACCACGGGATCAACTACTTCCACAACTATTGGAACTACTTCATCAACAACCACTGGTTCAACTTCGTCCACAACCACTGAGGCTACTTCATCAACAACAAGTGGATCAACTACGTCCACAACCACAGGAACTACTTCATCAACAACCAGTGGGTCAACTTCTTCCACAACCACTGGAACTACCTCATCATCAACCAGTGGGTCAACTTCCTCCACAACCACTGGAACTACTACATCAACAACTAGTGGATCAACTACTTCAACAACCACTGGAACTACTTCGTCAACAACCAGTGGATCAACTACTTCCACAACTACTGGAACTACTTCATTAACAACCAGTGGATCAACTTCGTCCTCAACCACTGAAACTACTTCATCAACAACCCGTGGATCAACTTCTCTCGCGACCACTGGAACTACTTCATCAACGACCACTGGATCAACTTCTTCCACATCCACTGGAACTACTTCGTCAACAACCAGTGGATCAACTTCTTCCACGACTACTGGAACTACTTCATCAACGACCAGTGGATCAACTTCCTCCACAACCACTTCATCAACGACCAGTGGATCAACTTCCTCCACAACCAGCGGAACTACTTCATCAACAACAAGTGGATCAACTTTGTCCACTTCTAGCGACGTAACAACATCAACTTCATCCGCAGGTACTCCTCTATCACACATCAATATGTAAATCTCCACATCTAGCCACATGGAAAGTAAACAAACTATTTGAGTTCATTCATCCTTCAAGAGTACTTTTACTAATTTACTGATCAACTCATTTTGTGTTTCCTTTCCTGAAATTCCCAATGTTGAACACGTAAATCACCATGACACCGCTCGATTGGAGCCAGTTTACAAGGAACATTTTACTGTCTTAACTTTTACATGTATTACACACTGTACTGGTGACAAAGGATAATCCCACTGGTTTACTTCGATTATACACGAGGCCTCTTCTCCAGTCGCTTGTGTACAAGACCTGAGCTTTACTTCAGCTCACCTTATGTTAGGTGCAAATTCAAGATCTCTTAATGTTGATGCCTTACATGTTTCACAAATTTTGTCTTCCCATACGTTCTCCAAATATGTCTGGGAGTTTCAAAACAGAAGAGTCCATCGCCATGGGGTACCGGGCTCAAAACAGAAGGTTGGTACACTCGGGTGGCTTGAGGTCCACTTTTCCTTCTTGGGAATACCTTGCCGGGCCGGAGGAACCATGCACAAGTAACAGTCACTCGCGTGATCTGTCGGTTGCTGTTTCTCTTCATTCTTTTTCTGAATAATACCACGATTTATGTTCGTTTTCCTCTCCCGAAACTGCTTGCTTGTGAAATTCTTTACCTTCTCATGTCTTTATATAATAGCCTCTATTAAGGAGGTGACTTTTTCTTGCAGTTCCGAAGTGATCATGCAAATCACTAACACTCTTTCTGAAATATAATTGAGGGAAGAGCCGTAATGTAGTGACGTAGAGTTTTTCTAACATATTTTCCCGTCTCTGTTCATCTTCTTCCAGAAATATAATACTAATGACGTATTCAGATACATGAAAATTATTATCAACTATATCTTTAGAATCATTGAGAGGCGTTTTCAGAAGAGAAATTCTTTATAAGATATATTAATAAATATTCTCCACTAACAACCACAGGTACAACCTCATCCACGACCACTGGGACAACCTCCTTAACAACCAGTGGGATCCCTTCATCAACGGCCAGTGAATCAACCTCGTCCACAACCACTTCATCAAAGACCAGTGGATCAATTTCGTCCACCACTGGAACTACTTCATCGACGTCAAGTGAATTGACTTCGTCTACCTCTACTGGCGTAACAACAACATCACCATCTACATCTACAGGTACAACCCGCTCGTACATGAACAGGTACACATCCACTCGTAGCCATATGGGTTGCAGTGACACGACTCTAGTGAACCTGGCCATTATCATTACATTCAGCCATTTCCACAGGTCGAATATACGTACAGATGGAGAGAGAGAGAGAGTCAGTTCATATAGATATACCTCAACTCTCATTGACAAGGTACATTCGATTCATCTGTCTACGGAACCACTCTTATTCATTGAGTCTGTATATGTGTTTTACATTTCATCTACTTTTTAATTTCATTGACACGGGATGAATCAATTTATCTGTCTGTAACATATACTTCCGCTCCCTTTTACGTATGCACACCCACACCCGGTGTTAGTCGTCCACACCTACACCCGGTGTTAGTCGTCTACACTCCCACACTCGGTGTTAAGTCATCCACACACCCATACCCGGTGTTAGTCGTCCACACACCCACACCCGGTGCTAGTCGTCCACAAACCCACACCCGGTGTTAAGTCGTCCACACACCCACACCCGGTGTTAAGTCGTCCACACACCCACATCCGGTGTTAAGTCGTCCACACACCCCCACACCCGGTGCTGGGAACCCTCAGTAATGTCTCTCTTGTTTACTTTAACAGCCACGAAGCCTTCATCCTCCTCGTCCACCACCACCAAGACGACTACAGGTAAGGAACCTTCGTGCATTCATCTACAGCCACCAGGAGACGTACGTGTGGGGAAAAAAGAAAGTAATGTTTTACAGCCATGTCTATTGCCAATGATGCTTCCATTTCAAGGATGTTCTGTCGCGACACATCACTACGAATCATAGCTTGATCAACGTCACATGGAAATAACCGAGTGCATAGATGAAATTCATTTGTTGAGACACAGAGTTCGTAGTCCAGTCAAGGGTGAGGGAGTAGTAATGAGGAATATTACCCTGTGACATTCCACATTAGTGAGACATGATTCATCACATCTATCTTCTCATTGCTCTTGCAATTTCACTTCTTCCTTATAACACGGTAGTTGAAAATCTGCCAACGATGATGAGTGATAAATCTTAACTACCCATTGTTATGTTGTGATGCACACGAGTATATACGTAAGTTGATCTCTGCTGCTACTGGCAGCATATAAAAAAAGCAGTGCGCAGAGTGTGTCGCTTTTGTTCCTCAGGAACACCAAATGAGTCAGTAGACTGAGTGTGTGTTTTTAAGGAGACATGTCAGAGTCTATATCCGTTACATATAAACCCGGTCATACACATCCCATGTTAATAATGTTTTGGTGTGGACTCTGTCATGTGCTTCATCCTGATTACTTTTTTCTGTAGGTCTGTCTGCTAACAGGAGAGCCACAAAAGTAGGCGAAAGGACGATATAGCGTATATATTCCTCTGAGTCCACGGGGAAGATGAAAATGAAAACTTATCGCGTTTTCATTTTTCCCCATGGGCTCATAGGAATATACTTGATCACGCGCAAAATTGTGATACTTTCCAACAAAGTATATGTATATATATATATATATATATATATATATATATATATATATATATATATATATATATATATATACCTGAGAACTGAATATGAGAAGACTGTCACAAATACTGCCTCTATAAATCATATAGTTTTGTGGTCATCATACCTCCTCATACGTAGGCAGAATCGACCACATATTCGTCCTACATTTGCCTAAGTCAGATTTCGCGATGTCTTAGCATTTCTTCTCAGGAACTCAAGTCGGGTGTCTTCAGCAAGAGGGTGATAGCCAGGTTTGTAGACTTCTGTTCTCTCGTAACGTAAACCCATTACTCAGGCATTCACACATGACTTGAGTTGAGTGAGGAGGATTTCAGTGTCTCTGAGGAAGTGGTTCCCAGGCGCAGGGGACGTATGGGACCAGTGGCGCGAGAGGGTCGTCCAGATGGGACGCGATGCCAGACTTACATCTCCCAGTCGTAAGCAAAAAGAAAAAAAAAAATACGAATGTATCGTTAAGTTAAAGACTATGTGATGATATATTTTGGACATATTTCTCTACGTAATGCCATAATCTCAAGATTCATTCAGGTTTAAAGTACTTTTACAGTCCCAAGGTGATATTGTAGGTGTATGGAGGTACTGAGGGAGAGTGGAGGAAAGACAGGTCAGCAGCAGGAAAGGTTGGGATGGTGATGGTACGGTCAGCCGAGGAGCAGACCAACCAACCAGCCAACCAACCAGCCAGCCAGCCAGTCAGCCAGCCAAAGCCACCCAGCCAGCCAGCCAAAGCCACCCAGTCAGCCAGCCACTGAGAAGAAACTTCATTCGTCAATCACAGCTACAAGCGACTTCAGACTTCCGAGTAAGTTTCATTCTTCTCTGAAATATTCCTTAATATGATGAAGTTTAAGAAAAGTATACGAAGTTTATGAGAGGAGGAGAGACATATATTTTCACAATATGCTTCACATGCATGACGGTCGTCTGTACTAGACCTGAAATGCTTCAGTTTTCCTCTATAGCTCTTTACTATGATCTTGAAGTTCATCCACTATGATCATGAAGTTCAGAAGTACCACAAAGTTTTCTTTATTGCTCTTAGTATCCTACCGTGCGTGATTTCCTACCGACGTCCGTCATATTCCACGTACGTGTTTCTCGGTCCGTTGATCTTCAGCGAGGCTTTGCACGTAATATGGTAAGCAAAGTACCTTCTGCAAGGTACTTTGGACCTGGACCTTTTCAGGCGACCAGAGGCCGATCCTTGGTGACGCATCCTGTTACTGTATTCTGGAGAAGCGCGTTATCTGTGTACGTTATGTGGGAGGGAAACCAAACCACACCCTCATCACATGCCACACGTACAGAGATCTTCAACAATGTTGGTCTAAACCTCATAGTGAAACATGTGAGGGCTCTCGTTAATATGGACTCCACTAATGTGAAAGTTAATGTTAAGTTTCGTAAGAGCATAACAGTAGGATGGGTTGACACAGGCCTCGCGCACAAAGAGCGAAGGTAAAGGAGGGACTGTAATCACCAATACGGAGTTATTCTTTATGAAGGCGATACGATTATGATGGGAGATCATACGTGATTAACTTGAATCTATTCTCCTTGGGAAAGAGATGGTTAAGAAGAGATCAAATACTAGTATTCAAAATGATCAGAGGCTATGATAATCTTGATCCATCAAGTTACCTAAGACTTGATTCGTCTGAATTTCCTCGTAGTAATGGATACAAACTCGTGGGCCAACGATTTACCTCGAATGAGGCGAGGTACTTTTTCTTCCACAGGAGGAAGGGTGGGGTGGGGGGGGGGAGGACAGACTTACAGTCTGTCAAAGGGCATGGAAGGAAAATCTGTTATTGTTTGCTGATGACACGGAGTCGGTAGAAAACTCGAGTGAGAAACTGGAGAAGCTGATCTCTGAGTTTGGGAGAGTACGTGAAAGGAGAAAGTAAGGAGTAATATTTCATGTATGTATTATGAAGGTGCGCGTTCATATCACTTTGTTCATATACATATATATATATATATATATATATATATATATATATATATATATATATATATATATATATGTGTGTGTGTGTGTGTGTGTGTGTGTGTGTGTGTGTGTATGTGGTTGGTTTGCAGCAGGGGTATGTGAAGTCACTATGGTTGTATACTCTGTTTATGAATGGGGTGGTGAGGGAGGCAAATACAAACATATCGGAGAGATGAGCGAGTATGTAGGCTGTTGTGGATGAGAGGGCCTGGGAAGTGAGTCAGTTGTTGGTTGCTGATGATAAAGCACTGGTGGCATATTCGGGTGTGAAACTGCAGGAGTTGGTGACTGGGTTTGGAAGAATGTGTGAACGGAGGAAGTTGATGGTAAATGTGAATAAAAACAAAGTTATTAGGATTACCAGATTTGGGGGATATGTTGGGGTATGAGCTTGAACAGGGAAATAATGAACGAAGAGAAGTATTCTAAACACCTGGAAGTGGACATGGCAGCCAATGGAACCATGGTAGAGGATGTGAGTCATAGGGTGAGGGAGGGGGCAAAGGATCTGGGAGCACTGAAGAATGTGTGGAAAGAGAATGTTATCCAGGAGATCAAAAATGGGTATGTTTGAAAGGATAGTAGTCCCAACATTATATGAATGAGAGGCATGGGCTATAGATAAGATTGTGAGGAGAAAGGTGGGTGTGTGAGGTGGTTTGATCGAGAAAGTAATCAAAGGGCAAGAGAGAGGTGTGGTAATAAAAACAATGGGGTTGAGAAAGCAGAAGAGGGTGTGTTGAAATGGTTTGGACACATGGAGAGAATGAGTGAAGAAACGTTGACAAAGAGGATATGTGTATGTTAGAAGTGGAGGGAACAAGGAGAAAAGGTAGACCAAACTAAAGATGGAAAGATAGAATGAAAAAGTTTACAGCGATTGGTGTCTGAACATGCAGAAGGATGAAAGGCGTGCACGGGATAGAATGAACTGGAAGAATGTGGTATACAGGGGTCGACGTGCTATCAGTGGACTGAACCACGGCATGTGGAACGTTCGGGGTAAACCATGGAAAGGTCTGTGGGGTCTGGATGTGGATAGGGAGCTGTAGTTTAGGTGCATTACACATGAGAACAAGAGAATGAGTGTGAGCGGATGCGGCCTTTCTTCGTCTACTCCTGGCGCTACCTTTCTAATGAAGGAAATGGCGATCAGGTAAATAACAGAATGATATACATATATGTATAATTTCTATGTTACTACATCCAAATACAGGTTAGCTAAACACATCAACAGGACCATATCTTCCTACATTCCTGCCATGTGCTGTCTACGATCAACTTATGAATCTACTGACATTCTCCTTAGCACCTGACCAGATGGACTCTTGGCATCACTAGATGCAGAGAGTCTACTTACTAACGTTCCAGAAGAACCAACTATTGAGATAATACTCAACGGTGTCTACAACCTCCCCCTCCCACATCAAGACCAGCAGCCAAGACTCCGGGTATGGCCACACTATAGTTGACCTATACCGCCTGCTGGCACCAGCCAAGCCAAGCCCCACACCCCGCAACCCTGATGGTGAGCTGTGTCATCAGGTAGAGCGCAGGCGCCACGGCCTCTCTACTGGGAACCAACTCTGGATGACCTCTACATGTGTCATGTAGACAACCAAGTTCTACATGACAGCACCGTCTACGTCCGTCTACGTCCGTCCCTCCGTCTACGTACTGTCGGTACGTTGATGACGTTTATGTCGTCATAAGGAACGAGGAACATCTTAGGAAACGACAGAAGGCTATGGAGGAGACGTCTGACCCGAGACTCACTTGGGAGTTGGCTGGACGACAAGACTCCCCCTTCCATGATGTCACCTCCGGGCTCATGATGGGGGGGCAGCACACCACACCAGTGTTCACCGTCAGTGCACCAGTTTGGGGCAGGGGTCTGGACCGCTGGAAGTGAGGTGGTGCCCCCGAGAGGGGTAGATGATAAGCTTTATCAGAACTTACTCATTCCGTGCTTACAAGAACTGTTCAGCAATGGACCTCCTCCACCAAGCAATCACCCGTGTCGAGCAAGTCTCAGTGAACAATGTATTTTCTAATAAAATCACTGATAGAGAGACAAGTGTGTTCCTCCAACAACCTGGCACTGTACATCAAATTTTCTACAAGAACTTGATGTCTCCTCCCTTCCTATCGGACTATATATATATATATATATATATATATATATATATATATATATATATATATATATATATATATATGGCGAGGCATGGGCTATAGATAGGATTGTACAGAGGAGGAAGGATGTGTTGGAAATGAAATATTTGAGGACAATATTTGGTGTGAGGCGGTTTGATCGAGTAAGTAATAAAAGGGTAAGAGAGATGCGTGGAAATAAAAACGAGTGTGGTTGAGAGAACAGAAGAGGGTGTGTTGAAATGGTTAGGACATATGGAGAGAATGAGTGAGGAAAGACTGGCAAAGAGGATATATGTATCAGAGCTGGAGGGAACAAGAAGCGGGATATAGTGAAAAAGATTTTGTGCGATCGAGGCCTGGACATACAGGAGGGTGAGAGGGTGCAAGGAATAGAGCGAATTGGAACGATGTGGTATACCGGGGTCGACGTGCTGTTAATGGAATGAACCAGGGCATGTGAAACGTCAGAGGTAAACCATGGGACGGTCTGTGGGGCCTGGATGTGGATAGGGAGCTGTGGTTTCGGTGCATTGCACATGACAGCTAGAGACTGAGTGCGACGAATGTGGCCTTTTTTGTCTGTTTTTCCGGCGCTATCTCGCTGAAGCAGGGGGGTAGCGATGCTATTTCCTGTGGGGCAGGGGAGCGCCAGGAATGGATGAACGCAAGCATGAATATGTAAAGGTGTATATGTATGAATATGTGCGTGTATTGGCGTTAATATATATATATATATATATATATATATATATATATATATATATATATATATATATATATATATATATGTGTGTGTGTGTGTGTGTGTGTGTGTGTGTGAGTGGATGGGGCATTCTTCGTGTGTTTCCTGGCGCTACCTCGCTGACACAGGAAACGGGGATCAGGTATAAGAATGGCAACAACAGAAATACCACTCTTGATCGCAGTCTCCCGCGTTAGCAAAGTAGCGCCAGGAACAGAGGAAGAAAGGCCACATTCACACAAACCCATGTGTAATGCACCGAAACCACAGCTCCCTGTCCACAAACGGGCCCAACAGGCCTTTCCATGGTTTGCCCCGGACGCTTCAACGTGCCCTGGTTCAGTCCATATATATATATATATATATATATATATATATATATATATATATATATATATATATATATATATATATATATCCCCTATCCCTGGGGATAGGGGAGAAAGAATACTTCCCATGTATTCCCTGCGTGTCGTAGAAGGCGACTAAAAGGGAAGGGAGCGGGGGGGCTGGAAATCCTCCCCTCTCGTTTTTTTTTTTTTTCCAAAAGAAGGAATGGAGAAGGGGGCCAGGTGAGGATACTCCCTCAAAGATCTAGTCCTCTGTTCTTGGCGCTACCTCGCTAACGCGGGAAATGGCGAATGGTATGAAAGAAAGATATATAAATATATATATATATATATATATATATATATATATATATATATATATATATATATAGGATGCACCACTAGGTTGACAGGTGAACAGGATCTGAACCCATGCGCTCGACCCCGAGCACCCCGTGAATACGTCACGGTCAGGAACGCTAACATTGTGATACATACAAGAGTACGGTTGATGGAGCTGAAGCGGGTGCGCTGAAGTGATTGGGACAGATGGAGAGGGTGAGAAAAGAGGTGTATCGGGTGTAAGGAGAAGAGGGAGACCGCGGATTGGAGATGGAAAGAATGAAATGAAAAGGGATTTTTGAGTGCCCAGGGCCCCGAGCATGCAGGAGGGTGTGCGTCGTGCACGGGATAAGAATGAAATGAAGTGGTGTGGTATATAAAAGGGTCGACGTGCTGTCAATGGGCAGAACTAAGGTATACTGAAGCGTTCAGGGGAAACCACAGGAAGGTCTGTGGAGCCTGGCTGTGGTTGGGGAGCTCTGGTTACGTTACATTATACACGATAGCTAGAGAGTGAATGTGAATGAGGCAATTTCTTCGTCTGATCCTGACGTTACTTCGCTGCCTTTGTTACGCAAAGAACTTGGTAATGCCGCCAATCAACCAAATCCCTGGACAATTCTTATTATATCTCCATACGTCTTAAGTCTTATCAGTATGAAACAGTACAGAGTTAAAAGGGAATTCTAGGGTAGATATTTACAGTGAAAATGTTCATCTCCAATTGTTTGTACGTGGTAAGAGAGAGGAATCTTTCCACGTCGTCAAAAACTTTTACCCTGAAAAATACTGAGGCAACATAATACAATATTAACAAGTTGCTTCCTGCCAACCAGAGGCTGGCACCCGCAACCACTGATAATGTAGAGTACTTCCAGATGTTTCCAATGTGTCAGTTGTACGTCTCTCTCTCTCTCTCTCTCTCTCTCTCTCTCTCTCTCTCTCTCTCTCTCTCTCTCTCTTCTCTCTCTCTCTCTGAAGCAGGAGGGTAGGAGGGTAGCGATGCTGTTTCCTCTGTGGGACGGGGTAGCGCCAGAACGGATGAAGGCAAGTAAAAATATGTACATTTGTATATATGTATATGTCGGTGTATGTGTATGTATATGTATGTATATATGTTGATATGTATATGTATGTATGTGTGAGTGTCCGGGCGTTTATGTATTTATATATGTATATGAGTGGATGGGCCATTATTTCTTCGTCTGTTCCCTGGCGCTATCTCGTTGACTCGGGAAACGGCGATCAAGTATAATAACCATAAATAAACGTACGAAAACAAACAAACTGGGAGCAGCTTAATAAAACTGGTTCTTGTCGGATACAATACACGTCCTAACCTGAACTAGCCTCCAGTCGACCCCTCCTACCTTACCCTGGCTGAGTGATGTCAACTTGGTGGTGCGGGACACACAACCCAGAGAAGAGAGCATCATTCACCCCGAGAAATTTAGAATACAAGTCCTTTTAAAAAAGGTTCACTTATGTAACAAAATAGTGCATGTACTTAATGCTTCTTGAATATAAAATTCGAAGGCCAACATCGCTGCTTATGAAACGATAAAATTCGAGGACTGGTAACATAATTCGTATATATTGCAACATCAGGCAACTTAACTCGTGAGATGTGCATTAAGGTCGGTATCAAAGTTTCTGATGCGCCTTTACGAATAAAGAATTCTTCAAAGTAGCATTTGTACATGAAGTATGGTGCAAAAACCTCAAGAAGTTATTTCAAACTTTTCGATTCACTTCTACGTTAAAAATTCATGGCACCTTGTTTGGCAACAACTTAAGACTTAACCACCAGCATATTTTTTTTTCTTTTTTTCATATAAACCTCTCGGTCACACAACTGTTTTTAAATCTTTCTAGGAAATGGCAAGTGGATCATTCCTTTAATGTCCAGATTTCTTGCCTATTTCTATTATCATTCTGCTATAGGAATTCCCTACTCACACGATAACTGTATTGACAACTGTAAACATAAAAGAAAAATGACTGAGATAGGCTGGAAATAGGCGACTTGGGGTGGAGGCTGTAGATAACACTGGTGATCTCCTGTGGTGCTGGCAGTGCTACTTGTGCCACGAACATTAATGTGTTGATAAGATCAATAGTGGCCTTATTAACAATGGTGTGATGGTAACAGTGGCAGTGTTATTCTATGACATTTTCATTGGCGTGGTGTCAACGTTAACAAAGATATAAATGGTGGTAACATGGGTGACGGAGTGTGGCTAACAATGGGCAGTTTGCTTCGATGGGTTGCGGGGTCTGGTGGTAGAATATTACCAAGATGACGGTATAGATGGGGGTGGAACAGATGGTGGTGATTGTGGTAGGTGACCCGCTGTGGTGTTTGAGGTTATTGACATGTGTGACTACAGGTGATAGAGTGATTGTTGTGGTATATATATTTATTTGCATATGGTGTTGGTGAAGGTAACGCTGTGTGGTGGGAGGCAGCAGAGCAGAACACCTTGTGATGGAAATGTGGTCCCAGCCAATCTCGGTTAAAAGAAAAAAGTAAATAAAACTGGCGAGACTGGTGGCGAGCTGGCAAAGCTGGTGGCTTTGGTGGTGGTGGGAGGGGCAAGTGATCCAGCCTTGACGATCAGCTGAGTCTTCACAACAGCCGAGCAGGCAGGCAGGCAGACAGGGAGCCGTGCGGCGGCGGCAGGGGAAGGTAGTTGTCCTAGACGTCTCCTCAACCTCCCCAGGTCAGTGTCACTCTACCTCTTAACATTGTAAACACATTAACCATCGTCTACTGCTTAAGAACATAGGTGGAATTCGGAAAGTTGTCACGGACTAGTGCTCCTGTGGCCCTCGTCCCCACTGTCCACTCGTTATATCTTTGTGATGTTATGGTGTTATTGTTTTCGGTGTAGAGTTGAGGGAATATTCACGTTCACCATATGTGAAATAGAATCACAGACGCCTAACTTGTACGTCTGGCAGTGACGAGTGAGTTGTCGTAATAAACGCATCAGAATTTCTCGAAACATTACTGACTAATGCTGTAAGCCATTGTTTAGCAAAGAGATACGCAGAAAACTTATTTTATGCTTCTTGACTACTTAGACCAAGATGCATTATAAGATACAGCAGGGAAATTGTGAAAATTCATTGACGCTCTAGAAAGTGCGAAAATTCTCAGTGCTCGCCTGACGACAATTTAAAACAAAGAGGAGCGTCCTCCTGCCCGTGTATGCATATATTGTTTATTTATTTACATGCTGCTGTATATGGCCAATATGGACGTTGATGAAAGTTGCAGGCATAACACATGACCAAAAGGATATGCTAAACCTCGAGAAGCTGATAGAAACCAATGAAACAGCGGGTTAAATATATATTTTTTTTATATATGATCATTGTCCTCGATGTGCCACACTTCACGCCACCTCAAGTATGTCTCGTCCTCAGATATTGTTGTTCTGTCTAGTACGTGCGAAAGGTATTCACCACCAAGGAACAGAAGCGAAGCACTCTGTAGGGGTTGTGTGTGTGTGTGTGTGTGTGTGTGTGTGAGAGACAGAGGGAGAGAGGGGTCGCGACCTTGAGCCACAGTTCAGTAAGCGTGTTTCCAGTAAGATCTCACACATCCGTTTGTTGTGGGTGGAGGGTGCGGCATAACACTCCTGTATTCTCCTGTAACCCAACGCATCTTACTCTGTGTGTGTGTGTGTGTGTGTGTGTGTGTGTGTACTTATATAACAAAGACAGAACGTTCAGTCCACTTCTCTGACCCAACCTACATATTACTCTACCGTCCACATTTAAGGGAACTTTACATAACATGTCCTAGGATTTTATCTATGTACTGAATATATACAACACTCACTCACCTCTTGTCACTTGTATAAATACCTCTACCTCTGTATTTCACATAACTGTAGACACTCAATGTCGAGTGCCTGTAATGTCTCGCCCACGCAGTATCATAAGAGGTGGTAAATATAATGATGAAGTTAACTTCGCAAACACCCAGACTGACGCATGAGTCTTCCTCGAGCCACTGTGACCACTTGCTGGGCCAAACTACCTAGCATGACGAAGTCGTTAGGCCGGCCACACTAGCCAGTGTAACCACTCGGTATTCCACAGTGGCTTGTACGATCCCTCGTTACGTCACACTGGCAAGTATGACCACTCGTCAAGCTACAGTAACCACTCTATATTCTGCCAACGTTATGAGCCATAACGACTCAATGATGATGACTAGTGCGTTCTCATGCACATACAGGCACCACGAACAGTGACTTAGTGGCGAAAACTGTGTTTACTCAAGCCATACACTGACGACAGTGCATTCTCCTGCATACAGTGATGTGTTGTCATGCTCAGAATGACGAGATGATGATAACAGAGCATTCTTTTCCCTCATAGTGAGTGACGCAGTGATGATGACAGAGTGGCCTTTCATGCTCATAGTGATGATAACAGTTCATGTTCAAAACAATGTAGAGATAGTGCGTGTTGGCATGCACACTGTGTCAGTGATAGGCTGCGTTCAAATTGTAAGTAGCCCTACTTAGTCCCAAGAACAGAGAGTTCCGTTATAGAAAAGTGACGCTGTGATGGCAGTGTGTAAGACAATTGGGGGCACATTAGCGCGTTACGTATTACAGTAATACTGTAATGTAAAATGCTTGCTGTTGTTGCTAGCGGGGGATCCAGGCTCTGTAGCGTTATGTGGTTGATGAGCAAAGTGAATTGGTCTGTGAGGAGGGTCTGTTGGGGTCATTACTTTTAACCACAGTGTGTGTGTGTGTGTGTGTGTGTGTGTGTGTGTGTCATGAGCGTTAGTTAGAAGGCTGCGTCCGCTGCCGTGTGGGTGTAACAGGAAATGACGATCTTCACAAAGAAAAATCTCCGGCAATTGGAAATTATGGTACGAGGGGACTCACTCTCTCTCTCTCTCTCTCTCTCTCTCTCTCTCTCTCTCTCTCTCTCTCTCTCTCTCTCTCTCATTATTATTATTATAACTCAAGGTCCCTTACTCCGGGGGCTCCAGCATCTCGAAGGCTGCGCTAAACTCAGTACCAGGGAAAGGATGAGTTCTTTTAGAGTATGAAATTCTTCGATGGGATTGAGTGTACAGGTGTATCGTGTGATATTATTATTATGCATGTTGGTGATTATGTGGAAGCGTGTCTTATATGGTGTCATATATATTATACTCCCGGCAGACTGGTGGTGTATATGTATTTGTGTTGTATCTATTTTTTTTTTATGAAGATTCCCCAAGTTAAGCTGAACATTGTATACTGTGTACACTGACGGAGGATGACAGAGCCTGGGAGCCTGAGTGCTGTGAAGCTTGGAGGGCACCAAGGGTGTTCCATGTGTGTACTGTTGTCCAGATCTGGGATTAGGTCTGTAGTTTGTGTATCACACTTGTCTTCACGTCTCTGCCATACTTTCTCTTAGATGTAAACCGACCGGTTTAATCTTTAATAGTTCGTGCTGTTCGATGGTGCTTTTCAAAGTATTGGGGCAATTTTTTTTTTTTTTTAATGTGACGATTAAAGAGCGTTATTTTGTATCCTCTGTAACTTCAGCATGCGTGGTACAGGTGAGTGAGTTAGGACAGGTATTATCATGGCCATGACTACTAGAGGTAATTTTTCGTTCTCTGGAAGGTGCCAGAATCTCTACAGTCTGGCCAGGATCGCTTTTCTTCGTTCGAACCTCTTCGTGATGTGATGTGTAATCATATCCCTTTTATGTTCGTGTGTGACCCAAAGATTCTGCTGCTCTTCTTGTACTCTGACGTGTTACCTCTTTTGCTTATGTCGTTGGGTTTGATTCACCTTAGCAGTGCTATAAGAAATATAAGTTTGTTTTCTTTTCTCTTCCAGTCCTTTTCGAATCTGTTTGGTAGTCTGGTGGTCTCTTGATTGTACTAAACGAGTATTGTTTAGGAGTGAGTTGTTTGGGACTACTATGTTAGTGGCTTCGTCGGCTTAGATGTCCATGCTCATGGCACCACCTGGTGAGGAGACAGTCAGCTATGTAAGTCATGAATAATGTTGGTGGTAATACGCGACCCTGGGGTACCCCGCTCACTCAGGTAAATTTACACGTGTTACAGGGCTGATGATGATTTCTGCTGTGTTTTGGTCAAGATCCTCACACAGCATTAACTCCGTGACGTCAGGCATGCCCAATTGTTTGTCATTTACATCGTAGGCCGTCTGTCTGTCTGTCCACACTCTCTCGAGGGCTTAATCTTATGTCTCTGTTCAGCTCCACGGTTCGTTCCTTGTCCTGTGGAGGTAGCGAGCGAGCTGCTTCTGTCGCGATAGCTGAGGTGACGGTATTTGCCCCTCCGGAAGCCGTATATTTAGGGTTATAAAGGTTATTGTTTTCAAGGTGTTCTCTCTCTCTCTCTCTCTCTCTCTCTCTCTCTCTCTTACACACACACACACACACACACACACACACACACACATATATATATATATATATATATATATATATATATATATATATATATATATATATATATATATTCCCTTGGGATAGGGGAGAAAGAATACTTCCCACGTATTCCCTGCGTGTCGTAGAAGGCGACTAAAAGGGGAGGGAGCGGGGGGCTGGAAATCCTCCCCTCTCGTTTTTTTTTTAATTTTCCAAAACAAGGAACAGAGAATTGGGTCAGGTAAAGGCCCAGTCCTCTGTTCTTAACGCTACCTCGCTGATGCGGGAAATGGCGAATAGTTTGAAAGAAAAAGAAAAAAGATATATATATATATATATATATATATATATATATATATATATATATATATATTATTATTTTTTTTATTATACTTTGTCGCTGTCTCCCGCGTTTGCGAGGTAGCGCAAGGAAACAGACGAAAGAAATGGCCCAACCCCCCCCCCCCATACACATGTATATACATACGTCCACACACGCAAATATACAAACCTACACAGCTTTCCATGGTTTACCCCAGACGCTTCACATGCCTTGATTCAATCCACTGACAGCATGTCAACCCCGGTATACCACATCGCTCCAATTCACTCTATTCCTTGCCCTCCTTTCACCCTCCTGCATGTTCAGGCCCCGATCACACAAAATCTTTTTCACTCCATCTTTCCACCTCCAATTTGGTCTCCCTCTTCTCCTCGTTCCCTCCACCTCCGACACATATATCCTCTTGGTCAATCTTTCCTCACTCATTCTCTCCATGTGCCCAAACCACTTCAAAGCACCCTCTTCTGCTCTCTCCACCACGCTCTTTTTATTTCCACACATCTCTCTTACCCTTACGTTACTCACTCGATCAAACCACCTCACACCACACATTGTCCTCAAACATCTCATTTCCAGCACATCCATCCTCCTGCGCACAACTCCATCCATAGCCCACGCCTAGCAACCATACAACATTGTTGGAACCACTATTCCCTCAAACATACCCATTTTTGCTTTCCGAGATAATGTTCTCGACTTCCACACATTCTTCAAGGCCCCCAGAATTTTCGCCCCCTCCCCCACCCTATGATCCACTTCCGCTTCCATGGTTCCATCCGCTGCCAGGTCCACTCCCAGATATCTAAAACACTTCACTTCCTCCAGTTTTTCTCCATTCAAACTCACCTCCCAATTGACTTGACCCTCAACCCTACTGTACCTAATAACCTTGCTCTTATTCACATTTACTCTTAACTTTCTTCTTCCACACACTTTACCAAACTCAGTCACCAGCTTCTGCAGTTTCTCACATGAATCAGCCACCAGCGCTGTATCATCAGCGAACAACAACTGACTCACTTCCCAAGCTCTCTCATCCCCAACAGACTTCATACTTGCCCCTCTTTCCAAAACTCTTGTATTTACCTCCCTAACAACCCCATCCATAAACAAATTAAACAACCATGGAGACATCACACACCCCTGCCGCAAACCTACATTCACTGAGAACCAATCACTTTCCTCTCTTCCTACACGTACACATGCCTTACATCCTCGATAAAAACTAGAAGCAGTGAAAAAAAAAAAAAAAAATATATATATATATATATATATATATATATATATATATATATATATATATATATATAGAAGGATTATATATGGCATTCATGGATCTGGAAGGTGTTACGAACATATGGTGCGGGAGGAAAGCTGTGCAAAGCAGTGAGGAGTTTTTATCGAGTAAGGTGCATGTGCGAGTAGGTAGAGAGGCGGATGAGTGGTTACAGGTTAAAGTCGATCTTTGTGTGATGACACCATGGGTGTTTAATCTGTTAATAGAGGGGGTATTTTCGGGGGGGTTAGGATGATGCCTAAGGGGTGATTCGGTTATTGTTTGCTGATGACACAGTACTGGTGGTAGATTTCAATTAGAAACTGCATAATTTGGTGTCTGAGTTTGGGAGGGGAGGTGCATCTGGCTGAACCTGTTGTTTCGCCTCCCAGTGTGGCAGGTACCCAGTCATATACGATAAAACACAAGCTAACCAATCCGAGCCACACCCTAGAAACCTGTAAAAAAAAATACACGTTGTACAAAATAATATCATAATCACGACCAGGGGCATATGAGCCCAGCACGCTAGGGAGCAAAACTACAGTGAGCGAATATATATATATATATATATATATATATATATATATATATATATATATATTTTTTTTTTTTCATACTATTCGCCATTTCCCGCGATAGCGAGGTAGCGTTAAGAACAGAGGACTGGGCCTTTGAGGGAATATCCTCACCTGGTCCCCTTCTCTGTTCCTTCTTTGGAAAAATTAAAAAAAAAAACGAGAGGGGAGGATTTCCAGCCCCCCGCTCCCTTCCTTTTTAGTCGCCTTCTACGACACGCAGGGAATACGTGGGAAGTATTCTTTCTCCCCTATCCCCAGGGATAATATATATATATATATATATATATATATATATATATATATATATATATATATATATATATATATATATACAGTATCCCTGGGGATAAGGGGGAAAGAATACTTCCTACATATTCCCTGCGTGTCGTAGAAGGCGACTGAAAGGGGAGGGAGCGAAGGGCTGTAAATCCTCCCCTCCAGTTTTTCAATTTTCCAAAAGCTGAAACATAGAAGGAGGCAAAGTGAGGATATTCCCTCTAAGGCTCAATCTTCTGTTCTTAAGGCTAACTCGCTAACGCGGGAAATGGCGAATGTGTTTGTGTGTGTGTGTGTTGACTGTGTGTGTTTGTGTGACAGGTTAGAAGTTTGGGGATTAGGTGTGTGTGGTGTTAGGTAAGACCCAGGGCTAAACCAGTCACCCCTATTTTGAGACGAGGAAGGGGACCGTTTTCTTTAGACTCCCCTCAAGGACGCCAGAGGAAGAAGGGTTAACGATAAACACAAAATAGCAGGGGATAGCCACGGTTGCCACACCCGTCCACCTTCACGCACCAACTGTTGAGTAACCCTGACGTGCAGCTGTTAGTACTGTGTTGAGCATCGAATAATTAGGAAGAAAGAGCATAGATTAAGTATATATGTAAACAACGCCGCTGGTAGCATCATTAAGGATAATGTCCGGAGGGCAAGATCAGCCAACAGACCAGCGCAGCTGCAGCAGCAGCGGTGAGGGTGGCTGGCTGACTGGCCGGCCAGAGCGGCGACGGGTCGGGGTCAGAGGTTAGTGAGGAGGGGAGTCTAGAGAGAGAGAGATTATGGCACCTCCGGCAGTCCCCAGTTCCTCCCACCTTTGAGCCGCCGCTTAGGGAAAGAGACCCATCCTTTGGCAACCTCCCTTCCCTCGAATGATCCAGCTACTTCAGTGATCAAGTATCACACGGTAAGGACAAATATAAGACCAGAGAGTGGATGGGAAGCTTCCCACGGCATTAATGTAGTTACAAGCGACGGGTGAGGGTGGAGTGACCTGATACACAACACGAGGCTTCCAGGACCATTATTATGAAAGACTTAACCATAGAGTCAGGTGAGCTTCAGATGTGTGACCTTCACGATGAGCCAATTAGAAAAAAAATGCAGCGAGACAGCGACAGTTGGAGACACGGGAATTGAGTGGAGGGTGGAGACTTGAAGATGAGAATGATGAAACGAATTCATCACGGGAGCAACAGAGTGCCCTTGGGAACTCTCGTATGACTTGGGTAGGACAGAGGCGGGAGTGATGTCGAGGAATTACCTTTGCGCGGACACCGGCTTAGGCGGGGAACAACACCGGAAAGTACAGAGACTTGATCTGCAGAAGAAGTCTCTGGCCGCTGGACTGGTCTTAAAAGGTGACTGGGAGGTACCGCCACCTTCCGTTGGGCCGGAAAGCCTTTACCCCTTTTGAGGGCGCCCCTCTTCTCTCGCCCATCTGAGCCGGATGAACGTGTCATCACCGACTGCGACCCAGAAGATGGACAACTAGCAGAGGTTATCACCGTAGGTGAGGTATAGCACACCACCTCAAAGCCACGAAGACATCTGCCCCTGGTCCTGACGGAATGCCGACTCGTTTATTGAAGTCCATTCCCCCAAGAATTCTTGCCAAAATGTTCAACCTGTGGCTTGCTACGTCAAACGTTGCCAGAACAATTTAAGGTAGATTGTACGGTGCTGATTCCTAAGGTACCGAACCCAACAGAACCCAAGGACAACAGGCCTATCGCGATGGCTTGTGCCGTAGTTCGACTGCTTCATAAAATCCTGAGCTGCTGCATCTCGAGCCTCGTCCAGACCGATGGAGCTCAAAAGGCATTCGTTCCTGTGGACGGATGCCTTGAGAACTTCACGATCCTGGACGCGATCGTCGGTCGTGCGCGGGCACACGCCCACGGTGTGCACCTGGCATTCCTCGACATGGCCAAAGCATTCGATAGTGTTAATCATAGCACTATCGAGCGGGGCCATGTCGCGGAAGGGCATTCCTGCCCTCGTCAGGGCATATATCATGTCGACGTACGAGCGAGCCTTCACTCACATTGAAGGCAGCGGCGAGATGTCGGAGAAAGATCAATATGACGCGTGGGGTCAAACAGGGAGATCTGTTATCACCTAATCTTTTCAACCTTGTAATTGACGAAGGAGTTGCAAGGGTTAAGGACTCTGGTTGTAGGAGTTGGGTTCGGAGACCAAAAGGTGTCAGCACTGGCATTTGCCGACGATCTGGTGTTGGTTGCGAAGACGCCGACTGGCTTGCAACAGGCAAATAGACATTATGGCAGAGACTTGCGGGGGGTGGACTTCGAGTAAACCCCGGGAGAGTGTCGTTCCCTCAGCATGGAGGTCGACGGCAACCGTAAGACTTTGGTTGCGCTATCGGCTCCATGAACGCTGAGGACGACTACAAGTACCTCGGTATTCTCGTCGGAGCAGGAGGAAGGCGAAAATCCTACGGTGCCCTGCTAGTAGAGGGGCTCTGTAACATCACCAGAGCCCCTCTAAAACCTCTACAACGGATTACGTTGCTCGTGGGACATCTAGCGTCAAAGCTCATGCATCGCTTGGTGCTTGGGGAAGCGTATAAGACATGGATACAGACAAGTGCGAGTCGCGGTTCGCCGCTGGCTCCGTCTAGCCCATGACGTGCCCTGTGCTTACTTCCACTCGGCGGCAGGAGATGGTGGGCTTGGTATACCGGACTTTGTCTCGACCTTCCGACTAAATAAACAAGCCAGGTTCGAGAAGTTACTCACCTCGACCGACCCGGTGATTCAGGCGGCTGTCCGGGAGCCTGCAGTGCTGAGCAAGCTGCAGCGCTGGTCTGGACCCGCTTGCATTGCTGGTCGGCAGGCGAGTAATAAACTCGAACGCCATCGCGTATGGAGGACTAACCTGATCAGCACCGTCGACGGTGCGGGTCTCGCTCCATCTACTACCATGCCCTCAGGTTAGTGGATGGGTAAACAGCGGGAACCGCTTCCTGTCCGGGTCTGATTACGTGAAGGACGTCCAAGGGAGGATTAGCGCCTTACCCACCCCCGCCAGGGCTTCCAGAGGCCGGCCCGAGATCAACGGCTTCTGTGGCACCTGTCATAAGCCCGGTACGCTCGGGCACATCGCTCAGATGTGCGCACGTACCCATGGTGGGAGGGTGAAGAGGCACGACAACATCGGTGCCTATTTGGCCGGACGATTGAGACAGAGGGGGTACGAAGTGTCCTGTGAGCCACGCATTCCGAGTGTGGGGTCCTTTAGGAAGCCGGACATCGTGGCTTCCAAAGGAACGAAGGCTGTCATTATTGATACTCAAGTCTCTGGTGTCCATGTCGCACTTTCAGCTGCACATCAACACAAGTGCAGCTATTACGGCACCCCGGAAGTCCTTCAGGTCGTACGGGATTTCACCGGGAAAGGCACCGCGCATGTGACATCTGCCACATTAAATTGGCGTGGCGCATAGTGCCAAGAAAGTGCGAGGGCTCTCAGAGGGTTAAGGGCTTACTTACCGGGACCTAGAGGTGTGCTCAGTAAAAGCCCTAACCTGGACCCACTCCCTTTACAGGATGTGGTCCAAGAGCACAGGTTAGTAATCGTGCCTGCCTTGTACATCTGGTGCCGGCCGTCGGGCTGGCGAAGGTGGTTCCCTCTCTGTGCGCTTGTGGTGAGCGGGATTAGGCTGTTCTCCCGAAGCTCCAAGGGCAGGTACCAGTTCCTGAGGGTGGGTTGTCGTAGCGAGCGGTGGCTGCCTTAGCAGGGTCGTCTGCTACTCCAGCACGACAGGCCGCACTGGAGGGTGAGCGGTGCCGGTGGGTCTCTGTGCATGAGTCAGTGAGGTGGGGTAAGGTACCCAACCATCGTCTAACTGCCGCCTCTCAGCTTACTTCTATCTATGCTGTCAGCAGTCTGATCTACCATGTTCCTCTTGGTATGTCCATACAATCCTTCCTTCAATTAACAACTTCTTTCACCATCAACATGGAGTTTAGGTCACCTACGGAAAAATCCCATGTTGTAGTAGATCATAAACAACAACGAAAAAAAAAAAAAGAGATGCACAGCAATAGTATGTAGTTAAGACTTCCCTGCACGTCCCATCACTAAGTGGAAATCGATGAAGAGATGCACTCCAGTCAACAGTCGTTGGAATTTCGCTCAGCCCCACGGGGGGCAAGAAACAGATAGCCATGATACTCCCGACGAGTCCTGCACTGTGTTGTGGCGGGAGAGAACGTACACGTTCAGACAGACCCGTTCCCTGGAGGGATAACGAGTCGGTAGTGTTCCAGCTGGGGTTTTACTGATGGCCTCTAGTAACTAGGTCTTTCTAGCCTGGGTGAGGAGCTGAGTTCACTGAAAGACGCAGCGAGAACATGAGCCGTATGAAGGACATGTTTAGGGTGTGCTTGACCAGGCTGGCGCGGTAGGAGCACGGGTGATGCAGTTACGTCCCACGGACCAGCATAACCAGGCAGGCGAGGTACGCAGCGAGGGGTAGCCACCTGCCCCCATCCTGCATATCAGCGGTCAACGGCAGCGAAGGACCTGCGTGTTTCATGACCTGCTGGATTTGGTAACGTTGACTCAACCAGATGAACACTGAGACCCGGGGCGTGTACCCTCCAGGTATGGTTGGAGACGAGTTGAAGGCGTGCACAATGTGCCACGCCGCAAAGTAATCTTGAACACCAGAGGTACAGCTGGAGCAGAATAGTACTATGTGCTATGTGGCAGGAATTATTGTACCTTGAAGGGCTAACCAACTCTGATCTCGGATGAATTTACGTGTCTTTCCGATGATTCTTATATATTTTCTGTTCACTCCTGTACTGTACGACTCACCTCGCAGGTTCTCTCAGTGGCAGTATTGATGTCTTTCATGTCTTTAGCTGGTTCTCTCAGTGGCAGTATTGATGTCTTTCATGTCTTTAACATGTTAGTTATACGTATCCATGTATGGTGTCTCAGGATATTTAGGAAGGGGTTCCTACTAACAGTATTGAGATCCTATATGCTCCTAGTATGTTACATTATTCATGTTACGTTACACTTATGTGTGTATGGTAATTCGGTATATTCAGTGTGACTGAATGGTTATTTACACATTGCGTTTTAGAGAATGGGTACGACCCTTCCCTAACCTACAGGAGGAAGGGTTTTTTTTCCCCCTTCCCCAACCCCATACACTTGGAAGCAGAGCATGGTTGTACTATATATATATATATATATATATATATGGATGGGGTTGTAAGGGAGGTAAATGCAAGAGTCCTGGAAAGAGGGGCAAGTATGAAGTCTGTTGGGGATGAGAGAGCTTGGGAAGTGAGTCAGTTGTTGTTCGCTGATGATACAGCGCTGGTGGCTGATTCATGTGAGAAACTGCAGAAGCTGGTGACTGAGTTTGGTAAAGTGTGTGGAAGAAGAAAGTTGAGAGTAAATGTGAATAAGAGCAAGGTTATTAGGTACAGTAGGGGTGAGGGTCAAGTCAATTGGGAGGTGAGTTTGAATGGAGAAAAACTGGAGGAAGTGAAGTGTTTTAGATATCTGGGAGTGGATCTGTCAGCGGATGGAACCATGGAAGCGGAAGTGGATCATAGGGTGGGGGAGGGGGCGAAAATTTTGGGAGCCTTGAAAAATGTGTGGAAGTCGAGAACATTATCTCGGAAAGCGAAAATGGGTATGTTTGAGGGAATAGTGGTTCCAACAATGTTGTATGGTTGCGAGGCGTGGGCTATGGATAGAGATGTGCGCAGGAGGATGGATGTGCTGGAAATGAGATGTTTGAGGACAATGTGTGGTGTGAGGTGGTTTGATCGAGTAAGTAACGTAAGGGTAAGAGAGATGTGTGGAAATAAAAAGAGCGTGGTTGAGAGAGCAGAAGAGGGTGTTTTGAAATGGTTTGGGCACATGGAGAGAATGAGTGAGGAGAGATTGACCAAGAGGATATATGTGTCGGAGGTGGAGGGAACGAGGAGAAGAGGGAGACCAAATTGGAGGTGGAAAGATGGAGTGAAAAAGATTTTGTGTGATCGGGGCCTGAACATGCAGGAGGGTGAAAGGAGGGCAAGGAATAGAGTGAATTGGAGTCATGTGGTATACCGGGGTTGACGTGCTGTCAGTGGATTGAATCAAGGCCTGTGAAGCGTCTGGGGTAAACCATGGAAAGCTGTGTAGGTATGTATATTTGCGTGTGTGGACGTGTGTATGTACATGTGTATGGGGGGGGGGGGGGCCATTTCTTTCGTCTGTTTCCTTGCGCTACCTCGCAAACGCGGGAGACAGCGACAAAGTATAAAAAAAAAAAAAAAAAAAAAATATATATATATATATATATATATATATATATATATATATATATATATATATATATATAGTTGGATTAGCGTAGTTACGAAAAATAGAGCTTTTGAGCTTTATTTCTATAACTTTTTGGCTTGAGAAACTTTCTTAAAGAAACTAAGATACAAAGATCCAAGATTATAGATCCATAGGCCACTCCTGACCTCGCTGGACGTTACACAGCATCTCTCTCTCTCTCTCTCTCTCTCTCTCTCTCTCTCTCTCTCTCTCTCTCTCTCTCTCTCTGACTCCTTGTTCCCAGCTGCGTCCCCGTATTTTACAACACCCGTATGTTTGCAGCTGCTGGAGCCCAGTGCATGAAACCATTTCGGTAATTGTTCCCTTCTGTGCATATGTGATCCGTTTCTAATATACCATTTCAGCCTCTTGCCATGTTGGTTGGTAACCATGTTTGTCTATATGTTCAACAAACGCATTCGATGTCCTGTGGTGATGTTATATTATCTTTACGATTACTGATCCATTTGGTTATACCCCGCCCTGTTTTCCCATGGTGTATGGTCAGGCATCCAGTACATGGGATACTGTATACCACGCTATTATCAATAACACATCTACCACTTTTTGCTCTCCGTTTATCACCTACTTTCGTCCCTAAAGAAGTACCAAACTTCCAAGCTTTATTCTCGTTTTCTATAAGCATCTGTTTATATCCGAGGCCTTATACTTGAATTTGGGGCTATTACATACATCATTTTCTGGCTGTGCTGCTTTCACTCATTCCTCTGCGTCTTTCCCTGATGTTATTGGCCTTTTATAAGTTTTTGACTTATAAACTTCAGGAAAGACATCTTCATCAACGCCTATATAATCTTATTTGTTCTTCAAGTACTCACAACCTCAGGAGGGAGAGAAGAGATATATCATCGAGGCATTCGGGAAGTTGTGTTTACCCCCAAACACCCATTAGTTAAGCTCAAGAAGGCTAACAACATCACGAAAAGAAGACAGGAGTGAGCTAGGTAAGAGAGATGATATTTATAATAAGAAGCGGTAGCGTGGTATAAGGTATACCTTGTATTGGATGTCGGGTCGTTTACTGCAAGGAACCAGTACGAGTTATTGCCTAAAAGATGAGTGAGCACAGAACTGGTGTAGATCCTCACAGGATATTGAATGTGTTTGTTGTCCACACAGACAAAGAATGGCCACTTACCGAGGTGGCAAGGAGATGAAATGATTCATAAAGGATTGAGCAGACGAGTTGGGGAAAGCCCTGGAAGCGGCCCACATATGCATTGGAGAAAAGGCCAATAACTGTGATAGCTTCGTATGATACCCTGTAGCAGCAGCAGCGGCGAACGTAGTAATGACGGAACGTATGTAGGCGAGGCCGAGGACAAGTGAGTTCCAGCCTGTTGGGGGAGGAAGGCGTTGTACCGTCTAGCGAGGTGAGGAGTTGCAAGGCTCAGCGATAGAGGAATACAACTCAAAAGCTTTAATCTTGATTTACTGAGCATCCCAAACGTCGTTAAGGATGTGGATGTTCATGATACACGCTTCTCGCTCACCAAGCTTTGGAATCGAAGTCCTCGTTCTATGTTTTCTACTTTCTTCCTCTCAGCGAGATACATGAGAGTATGAATAAAATGGATGGTATGTCACAGTATACAAAATGCTAGGGGGGGCGGGGGGATATGTTATCTTATTCATTCTGAATGTGATGGTAAAGATTATTCCTGATGCTCATATGGTTAAGGTAGCGTCAGCCAGACGTGGATGTAACAGTTGTGTTTGTTGTGCAGGATGGAGGAGGCGGAGCTTGGGTGTTCGGTGTGCCATGAGCGGTACGACGAGAGCCGCAGCCCGAGGAACCTTGGTTGCGGCCACTCCGTCTGCACCTCGTGTGTGCAGGAGATCATCAACAGGAACCGCAAGTGTCCCGAGTGTCGCCGGCCCTTTTATGCCACCATGGCCACCGCCCTCCCCGTCAACTACCCTTTGCTCAGACTTTCCAGGACCTTAGCTTCCATGGCGCAGCATCAGAGCCAGCAGGCATCCACTGGCTCTCCCAGACACAGCACGCACACTGCGGCACAGCTGGACGCCGGGGAGTGTGCCGCCCACATATCCCGCATGGTGCTGAGGTGTATGACGTGCAAGGTCTGGGCCTGCCAAGACTGCTTGGTGATGGACCATGTCGTCCCACCCGAAGGCGACTGTGAGATTCTCCCCGTCGACCAGGCCTTAGAGGAGATGAAGAAGGCGCACTTGGAGAACATATCAACCATGTACCACACGCTTCAGGAACTTAAGAATGACGTGGCCGACCAGATCTCGCAGGTGGACACCAACAAGCGACGACACGACGAAACGGTCTCCAGCCTTCGACCGATACTACAAGCGGAGCTGGACATCATCCAGGATCTCGAAGCCAAGAAAAAGGAAGCGGCGGATAAGATGTCAGAGGTAGACTGCTGGGTGCAGTCGCTGAGGGAGACGGAGGCGTGCATCATGCAGGCACAGACGGTCCGTGAGCTGGCCAACGCCAAGCTGGCAGCAAGGGATTGTGTGGCTAATGTGGAAGCTTGCATCCAGCAGGAGAAGGAACGGCAGATCGTCTACAGCAAGACCATGCCAGCGTTCGGCCCACAGGTACGTCACACGCTAAGCTTACTATAGCTGTTCTGTGATCAATATTAGTACGTGTTCCTATTAGCCATCAACTTCGAATTACTACCCATTAACCGTGTCCCTATTAGCCATCAGTCTCGAATTACTACCCATTAACCATGTTCCAATTAACCATCAACTTCGAATTACCACCCATTATCCGTGTTCCTATTAGCCATCAACCTCGAATCACTACCTTGAAGTCTTGTACAGAGTAAAATTCATTCCGTCGAGTTGTCATCTTTACTGAAATAACCCATTCACAGTCGTGTTTACCTGCAGAACCTGAAGGGAGTGTTGCAGATGGTCAAGGCAATATACGTAGTGCATGAAGATCGGGGAGGGCGCCGCTGGGCCAGGGTCAGTGTCCATGACTGTCTCCTGCACCTCCACGTACTACAGCACGAGCCACCACCGCCCTCAGCTCCAGTCTTCTCGGTAAGTCATCACAAAAACTTGATTACTTCAGTTTACGTTTCCACAAGTCATCTCCCCCGCCCGAGACTTGCCTACTACGTGCACACCGTCTCAAAAGTCCGGACACAGAATTCACTATATGCCTTTCCTTCAACACAAGTTGAAATTGAAAGTTCACGTCTTATAATCTGAACATCAGTTCATCTTAATCTTAATACTGCAGTCAGCGTCTGAACATCAGTTCATCTCAATATTAATACTGCAGTCTGCGTCTGAGTCTGGGCTATCAAGACACCGTGCGATGTTCAACAGTATTTTTTCGAGCCAGCACAAGTTATCACACACCAACTGTAAATGATAAATGAAGGTATGTATTAGCTCAGTTGCGCCACCGTCTTTTTCGACATTTCGTCATAGAATTTGATTGGGAAATCAAAATTGTGCTAGAAATGTTAAATCTGGTTCATTAAGATACCCTACCTTCCCTTAGGCTTCCTTACAATTTCAAAAGAGAGAGGGAGCTTTGAGGGGATTTTATAAAGGCTCAGTCTCACAAGAACTTTAAAGTTGACAACAATCGTTAAAACAGGCACGGAAAATATTTTACCTATCAGGCTGGACACAGACAACAGAGGCGCTGTGCAAGCAAGCGCTTGGTGTGTTTCGATGCTAAAGCAAACCATGGCTCATACGCATGTATACGTTGTAGTTACAACTGCCTTATTAAATTGTGTAGTACAGCTAAAGAAGATTAGATCCACGGAAGGCTTATGTATCCATTTGATTTGAAAAGGTTCTGCTCAGTGGCGGAGTGATGTGAAATTTGTTTATTTACAAAGGTGACGTCACGGTCAAATGAGGTTACTTTTCGTATTCTATTTCTTTAAAACATGATAATTTTAACTGGCATTTCAAACATCTAATTTAAAAAAAATCTATTAAGGCTCATATATTTCAGGCATAAATGAGAAAAATTTGAGAAGAATGATCCGTTCAGAGAGAATACTATAGATTCTCAAAGACCGAACTGGGCACGACAATATGGTAGATTTTCACACGGGTGGGGAGTCCGCCTCTAGAGGGTGACGAGTAAGAAATCAACCATACTGTCGATTCCCCGTTTAATTTAGATACTCAACTGTGTCATAAAGCAGTGAATCACTGCCGGGAAATTATCGTCCAGTTAGCTTTACTTCTGAAGTTGGTAAAATTGTGGAAGCCGTCATTAGGGATAAGCCTGTAAACCATTTAGAGGACCACCACTTCAAAGATCCTTAGCAGGGTTCCGACGAAATCGGTCTAACCAAAATCGCTTGATTTCTTTGATAATACAGTGTACGATGAAAGTAAAGCCCTTCATTTCATCTCTAAGATTCTCAAAATGCATTCGATAAAGTTCTAGTACATCAAAACTGACGCATTAATGTTAAGTCACACGGTGTATATATATATGGTTGTACCTCAATGGTTAGGAAATTTGGTAGATTGGCGGTAAACAAAGAATAGTGGTGAATGGTCAAGCCATGGAATAATTAGACGTAACAAGTGGTGTGCCACAAGGATCATTCTTTTGCCCTCCCATGTAACGGTCGCTCTTTCCACACATTCTTCAGTGCTTCCAGGAATCTTCGCTTCCTCCCCCACCTTATGACTCACTTCCACTTCGATGGTTCCATTCGCTGTCATGTCCACTAGGAGATGTCTAAAACACTTCACTTCCTCAAATTTCTCTCCATTCAAATTCGCACCCCAGCTAACTTGTCCCTCAACTCTGCTGAGACTAATAACCTTGCTTTTATTCACATTTACTCTCGACTTTCTCCTTTCACACACTCTTCCAAACTCAGCCACAACCTTTTGCAGTTTCTCACTTGTATCCGCCACCAGTGCTTATCATCAGCAACCAACAACTGCCTCACTTCCCAGGCCCTCTCATACCCCTACAGACTGCATACTCGTCCCTCGTCCCTTTCTCCAAGACTCGCATCTACCTCCTTCACCATCCCATCCATAAACAAACTGAACAGCCATGGTGTTATCACACACCCCAGCCACAGACCCACCTTCACTTGGAACCATTCACATTCCTATCTTCCTACCCATACACAAGCCTTACAACCTTGGTAAAAAAAAAACTTTTCTACTTCTAACAGCTTTCTTCCTACTCCGTACATTCTTGAGACTCCACAAAGCATCTCTATCAACCCTGTCATATGCCTTCTCCAGTTCCAACTGTTTTTCTAAATATTTCTCACACACATTCTTTAAAGCAAACACCAGAGCCACACATCCTCCACCACTTCTGAAACCACACTGATCCTCCTCAGTTCTGATGCTCTCTACATGCCTTCACCCTCTCAATCAGTACCTTTCCATACAACTTGCCAAGTATACTCAAACTTATATCTCTGTAGTTTGAACACTCGACTTTACCCCTCTTGCCTTTATACAGTGGCCCTATACATGCATTCCGTCAATCCTCAGGCACCTTAACATGACCCATACATACACTGAATATCCCTTATCAACCAATCAACAACACAGTCACCCTTCTTAAGTAAATTCAACAGCAATACCATCCACTACAGCCGCCTTGCCGCATTTCATCTTTCGCAAGACATTCACTACATCTTCTCTCTTCACCAAACCACTCTCCATGACTCTTACTTCACATACCACCCCAACCAAAACACCCCACATCTGCCACTGTCTCATCAAAGACATTTAACAGCCCTTTAAAAATACTCACTCCATCTCCTCCTCACTTTATCATAACCTGTTATCACTTCCTCTTTTGCCCCCTTCATTAATGTTGCCATTTGTTCTCTTGTCTTTCGCACATTATTTACCTCCTTCCAAAACATCTTTTTATCCTCCCTAAAGTTTAATGACACTTGCTCACCCCAAATCTCATTTGCCCTCTTTTCCAACCCCTGCACCTTCCTCTTGACCTCCTGCCGCTTTCTCTTTTACATCTCCCAAGCTTGCCTCTTTCCTCTTTCACAAGCAAGTTTCCTTCATCCCACCTCTCACAATCCTTTCTAATCTACCCATCTCCCGCATACCACATGCATCTCTAGCACACATCATCACTCCTTTCCCCAAATACCTCCCAATCCCTTACCGACTTCCCTCAGTTCATTTACTTACATTTTGCCATTCTACACTCAATATCTCCTGGTATTTCTTCACGCAAGTCTCCTTTCCAAGCTCACTTACTCCAGTTATTATATTTTGTCGTCCCGGATGTGACGTTGTAAATGTCGTTGTTGCTTTATTTTACCGGCAGTACTCCAGTGTGCGGTCGATGGCGTCGCAAGAGTCTCCGTCCGCCTTCCTAGACCTGGGCTGGGATGGCCACACGCAAGGCCGCGTCTACGTCCGCATGTTTGGAGACACGCCGCGCGGCCAGCAGTTCCTGCTCCTCTGCTCGGGAGAGAAGGGACCCTCGTACTGCAAGACGCAGTTCTTCGACGCCGACAGGATCGGGGAGAAGGGCGAGATCATCCGCGGCGGAGACTACGACAATAACGACGGGACCGGAGGCGCCGCTGTCGTAGAAGGGGTGACGAGTGGCGAGTGTCAATACCAGAGGGAAGCTGTGGCAGGGATGGTGGTGGGTGCTCACGCCAGGCAGGTGGAGCGCCTCGGGGTATTCGGCATTATCCTGACCGCCTGGCCCAACAACAAGACAGACACGGGCTTCGGTGTTGTCACCAGCGGCCTGGGCACCCTCAGGTCCGCTGCCAGGCACAAGCCGATCTCGGAAGTGGTCGTCGAAAACTGTGGTCTGGTCATTCCGATGTAAGATTCTGACACCCGTGAACGAGACGGGGTTGGGGGGAGGGGTGGGAAGGGGTTCGATGCTTCGTCATGACTTCCCAGAGTTGAATATAGTTCGATGCTTCGTCATGACTTCCCAGAGTTGAATATAAAGCACAATATAAGACGCAGATGGAGGAATGCTCAAGTCTGCTGTCGACATGCATAAAAAAAAGCCAACCTGGGAGTGTCCTTTAATAAATGACACGTAACATGGTTTTTCTCAAATTGTATATTGAATACTTTAATCTTAAATCAAGGACGCGACATCTTTATGATGGAATTGAACGGTCTGAAAACCACTTTAGTAAGGATCTCACAAATTCTAGTTTTAATCGTTTTAGAGGAAGTGTTATTAGGTCTTTCATTCTCATGACGCATTTCAAAGCCTCTGGTAAAACTGAAAACCATCTGAGTATGTGAGTTGGTTCTCGAGGTCGGCCTCCACCAGCGGCATCACCAGCTGCAGTTCACCTAGACATTAGCTGCTGATGTGAAGTCTCGCTGCCTCCATGTTCGGCCGAAGGCACATCACGATCGCCAAATCATGATCAAATCATTATTTTGATCGGTTGTATAACCAGGTGATAACTCTTGTTACAGATGGGATACAACTCTCAATCGCCAGCATCTATATAATACAAGTGTATTAGTCGAAGTAGGTGGGATAGGGAGTTCATACTGCTCGTTAAAGTCCGTAACGTATCGATATAATCAAATGATCAGTGACGATAGGAGGGTCATGTGGTGCCCAGTGTGGGGATATGGTTGCAGTAGGAAGAGTAAAACAACGTACTTGTAAAAACCAGGAAAAGCGGAAAAGTCTCAAAGTGTTAAACTTGCCGAGTTGGATGAACTAGACGAAGGGCTGCTCGCCAGCAGGAAATTTGTTCAAAAAAACAGATGCGTATACAGTTACTGAAGGGCACACCACACGAATCCGAGACTTATTCTGAGCGATAAGTGAAGGGTAACTGGTAAGGGATGCGTCGTCTGTCGAGTCGCACCAAGATGCGGGTGCTTGACCGAGGCCAAGTGTCTGAGAGTAGCCACTGGCGACTGGAGACATAAGAAGAGAGCCGAGGGAGGAGACACACAGGATATGTCAGCAGAACGAGAGAACACACAGGGTCGGGGGACGTGCAGAAGGCAATGCAGGTGGAACACTCACACATGTAAAGTGAGTGAACGGAACAACGACCACCGTTGCTGTGAACGAAACAAATTGACGAGGCTGTACAGAGCGGCAGACACAGAGCAGTGCTATTTGTACCGTGATGTGCACTACCACTAGTGAAGGTAGCAGAGAGAGAGGGGCAGGCAGTTCTGGGAGGATGGAAGTACAAGGAGGCAAACACTACAGGAAGCCAAACAGCACAGGGAGGCAAGTAGTGAAGTGAAAGAGGCAGTTTAAAGAGGCAGGTAGGACAGGGAGGGAAACAGTACAATGAAGAAGGCAGTACAGGGAGACAGGCTGTATTTCATTCACTAATTATGATGACTGGACTTGGTATATTGACGGAAGTGAGGACACACTGGACCAGGTACACTGACTTGATTGAGGACACTATCTGGACTGGACACTGAGTGAATCAGGTAAATTGACTTGACTGAAGACACTAACTGGACCAAGTACGCTGACTGGACCGAGTGCAATGACTGACCAAGTATAATGAATGGACCGAATACACAGACTGGGCCAAGGACAATGACTAACCAATTACGATGACTGGACCAAGTACACAGACTGGTCCAAGGGCAATGACTGACCAAGTACACTGACTGGACCGAGAACATATAGATTAGATTAGACTAAGTACACTGACTGGACCAAATACATTGACTGGAACACGTACCCTGACGACCAAGTACGTAGAGAGTGGACCAAGTACACCGACTTGACTTAAGTACACTTCCTGAGCAACAAGACTGTGTCAGTGACATTATGGTGCAGGACGTGCTGAGGAGGAGGGGTGTCCCAGCTGACACGTCCCTCTCCACCAAGGTGGGTTTTCATGACCACTTGGCCTGACATGGCATCTCCACACAGCCACTTGAGTTCTGGGAATATACTGATGTGTGTATGTGGACCAGGTTCGACCTACGTTAGGAAAAGTTAGGTCGAGGAGATATGTTATGTGTCACACACGAGGTCGTGCACACACACACACAGGTTCCTAAACAATGTCAAATGAAAACAAAGGTGTCCACAGTCGAAGTCAGGAAGCAGCAGTATTAACACAAAGACTTATCTCTGAAGCAACGAAGATCTCTACTCATTGCAGGTCATGGAAGACTTTAAGAGAAAGATGCTGAAACAGCTTCCAGGCAGACTGACCTTATAGTCTTTCATGGATGAAAATTAGAGTAATATTTCAAGATTACTTTAGTCGGTGTTACTGTATGTTTCAGGAGGCTGTTCTCAGGCATATATATATAATCCTGAAGGTCGAGAGAACTGTATTATAATTATCATTATCATTATTATTATTAATTATTATTATTATTATTAGATATTGTGGTGTCATTATACTGTACTGTGAGCCCCAACATCTGCTCGTACAAGAGAAAGTGGGGGTTGTCCCCCCGAAGTATACTGTGTCTGCATCTCGCTACCAGAACGCTTTCATTCTCATGATGTTATGCCTATATACCCTACGTTCATACTTGGCCCCACCCATCACCGTCTCTGCTGTGGGTGGAGCCATGATAATGTTAAGCAGCCTCCTCTCGTTTACATATTGTCTTGAGAATGCTCACAGGTCAGAGACCTCTCACGTCAAGACGTTAATATTACACGAGTATTATTTCTGTAAATGTTTCTGTGTATTGGACACAACTTGTTCAATTTTTTTACTTACTTATTTCTTAAGTAAAAGAATAAAAATAGTTGGTTGTTTTGATTTTCCCTATATAAATGGACTGACATTCTGGGATATATATATATATATATATATATATATATATATATATATATATATATATATATATATATATATATATATATATATATATATACGTAAATAGTGCATATGAACGTGCAATACAGTAACCTCCAACAGCAAGGATCGAACCCGGGTCCCCTTCATAGGAGGCGGGAGCACTACTGCTAGGCTTTGATCACCGCCTCCTGCGCAGGGGAACCGGGTTCGATCCTGGCTGTTGGAGGTTGATATGTTATATATATATATATATATATATATATATATATATATATATATATATATATATATATATATATATATATATATATATACATATATATATATATGAAGGTGAAATCGCAATTCAGTAGTTCATACAATTATGTTTAACTTGTAATATTTCTATAAATGTGGCACGACATGTTTCGTGGAGACAATCCACCTCATCAGGTGTCAGTATTTAACAAAGTTCTTTCAATCTCAACATCACACAGGAGTACCGCCGTCCAGCCTCTACCAGCACGGACAACACACTGAATATTGACCGACAGTAACCGATGAAAGGGAGAGTGATTAAGGGGGGCCACTTGGCCAGCTGGGTGCGTCTTGGACTTCATTTTTTATGTTTTCGTGTTTTCTCAATTCCCTGCTTTTTATTCATATATATTCAGTCTCAACTTTCTCCTTTCACACACTCTTCCAAACTCAGTCACCAGCTTCCTTTCACACGCTCTTCCAAACTCAGTCACCAACTTCCTTTCACACGCTATTCCAAACTCAGTCACCAACTTCTGCAGTTTCTCACTGGAATGAGCCACCAGTGCTGAATCATCGGCCAACAACAACAGACTCACTTCCCAGGCCCTCTTATCCTTAACAGACAGACTGCATACTCGCCCCTCTCTCTCCAAAATTCTTACATTCACCTCCCTAACCACCCCATCCATAAACAAATTAAACAACCATGGGGACGACATCGCACACCCATGCCGCAGACCGACCTTCACTGGGAACCAATCACTCTCCTTTCTTCCTACTTGTACACACGCCTCTCACTTTGGAGACGAATATATATATATATATATATATATATATATATATATATATATATATATATATATACTGCCCTTCATATAAACGGATACACATCACAACACTTTATGACCTGTGGACCCGTCTGTAGTGCTGCAGTAGCCTCATACTGATAAGAAGGGACCCCTGGAGCAGAAAGTAAATAAGTATATATCATTTTCCTTACGACAATGAGTCCGGGAATAGACCGAGTCCACGGTGAGGCCAGGCTCTTCCTGCCACACATTAAACACACGTACATAAGAGAAAGATCAGCAGATAGGGGCCCCACCAGTGTATGACTCCCTCCCCGTACAATACAAATGATCAATCATAAATACGTAGTTACATACACACACCTGGCCTAGGCTTGGGTGTGTGGACATATATAGGAGTGAAGATATAATACATATATACACGGTTGGGAGACGAGGCAAAACCAGCGTAAAACTCTCTCCTCGTAAAGCACAAATTATAATTACACTGGGCTCATAGCCACACTACACCATAACACTAACATACATTGGGCCCACAGCCACGGTACACCACACTATCACCAGCCACGGTACACCAAACACCACACTAACACCAGCCACGGTACACCAAACACCACACTAACACCAGCCACGGTACACCAAACACCACACTCACACCAGCCACGGTACACCAAACACCACACTCACACCGGCCACGGTACACCAAACACCACACTCACACCAGCCACGGTGCACCAAACACCACACTAACACCAGCCACGGTACACCAAACACCACACTAACACCAGCCACGGTACACCAAACTCCACACTCACACCGGCCACGGTACACCAAACACCACACTCACACCAGCCACGGTACACCAAACTCCACACTCACACCAGCCACGGTACACCAAACACCACGCTAACACCAGCCACGGTACACCAAACACCACGCTAACACCAGCCACGGTACACCAAACTCCACACACCAGACGCGTCACACAAGACGCTCGTCTCTACCACAAACCACAGGATTTCGCGACCTTCCTCTGACGTCATGATATCTTTGTTTCCCCTTCTCGTTATTACGATCCGTTATTACCCGTTGCCTCTGTTGGTATGGCCGTTTCATTTACCGTTTGTGTTTTGTTCTGTTGGTATGGCTGTTTCATTTACCGTTGATGATTTGAGTGTGTTTAATGATGACCGGACTAACACACACACACACATACACACGTTCATTGTACCTTATGTTCAATTACAACTTTGGAAGAAATACAAATGTTTCTCTACAGATAGACAGCAGACAACTGGCATAACCTGCCACCTCCTCCTCCTCCTCCTGCCGCCAAAGATGCCACGACGAAAGACTGGTTCGGGAAGACACCACACAGTCACTTCCAGTCGGTGAGTCAACTACGTCATTAAGTCGAAAAGGGCATGAGCAATCGTCTTCCCTCACTGGTCAAGAAGCCTTACAAGCAGGAGCCTTATTGGTCAATCCACGGATCTTCGAAGTGTCAGTGCAAAAAAAAAAAAAAAAAAAAAATACATCCCTATGGTTTGATGTCATCACTCCTTCTCGATGTGTATTGCTATTGTCTATCAACCCTACATCAATCTTTCCCACCAGAAGTTAGAGAAGGGAGTAAGGACGATCACACAAGACTGAAGTGAGATCAAGACGGATCGCCCCTACAAGACGGCACAGACGAGCGGCTCATGGTGGCAGCAGCATCTGGAAACACCTGGCAGGGAGTGAGTTCTCTTGACTGGTGTCTATCGTCATCAAACACCAACGGTCAGACGTTCCAATCCTCCTACCTCGTCGGTGTCAGTATCTTGCGGTCTGTCGTGGGGTTGGAGTCTCTTATTTCGCCTTTTGGTACGAGTCATGGCACGACCCCTCGGCAGGGAAAGTAATAGCTCTACAAGCTACTGCCTCCATGAGGACAGAGGACGAAGGTGGTCCAGCCGATGTGACAGAACACAGAAATCAACCAGAGAACATCGCCAGGTGGACGGTCCAGGACTGTGGAAAAACGTGAAAAAAAAAAGAAAGAAATCTGGAAAAATCAGTGTATGAAATTTGGGTCACGAAAGCCTCATGGACTTGATAAAAACAGGTTGACAACAGAAGAGGAAAACTCCCCGAGTATCAATACTGGATTCGTGGAACCCTACTTAACAAAGCTTGACACTGTAAGTTAGATAAGCTGTAATGTGTGTGTCTCCCTGCAGCTCTGAGATGATGTCAAAAGTAATTCTTCGAATGTGATGCGCCGATATTGTTTAAAATCTTCAGCGTTATTGCCATAAACGTATGGAATCGGCATTACTGGAGTGCGAAGCGTTGTGAGGACAGGTCTCCTAAACAATGCGCTTCACGAAGCGTTGTGAGGACAGGTCTCCTAAACTATGCGCTTCACGAAGCGTTGTGAGGACCGGTCTCTTAAACCATGCGCTTCACGAAGCGTTGTGAGGACAGGTCTCTTAAACCATGCGCTTCACGAAGCGTTGTGAGGACCGGTCTCTTAAACCATGCGCTTCACGAAGCGTTGTGAGGGCCGGTCTCCTAAACCATGCGCTTCATGAAGCGTTGTGAGGACCGGTCTCCTAAACCATGCGCTTCACGAAGCGTTGTGAGGACAGGTCTCCTAAACCATGCGCTTCACGAAGCGTTGTGAGGACCGGTCTCTTAAACCATGCGCTTCACTGTCGATGAAAACCATCACATTGCACCTCAAGAGTGACTTGTCTGCTCGGTTGAAGGTTTACGTCCAACGGCCAAGGATTAACATTTTTTCTTTTCTTCCTTTCCTTTATCATAAAGTACTAAAGCAGGTGGAGTTCTGTGTACATCATGATTTATAAAGGATTATAGGATCAGGTTCAGTTTCCCCTAGAAATTCCCTTTTTTTCTCCAGGACCAGGTCCAGTTTCCCTTAGAATCCCTTTTTTTCTCCAGGATCAGGTCCAGTTTCCCCTACAATTCCTTTTTTTCTCCAGGACCAGGTCCAGTTTCCCCTAGAAATTCCTTTTTTTCTCCAGAACCAGGTCCAGTTTCCCCTACAATTCCTTTTTTTCTCCAGGACCAGGTCCAGTTTCCCCTAGAATTCCCTTTTTTTCTCAACTCTCTCCAAGTGTCTGACCCATCGTTACTTTCCTACACCACAGGGACGGTGGACCAGTGCACAATGATGTTTAGTTTTCGAGCAAAATTGCTCTACCGTTCATGACCAGACCTACTGTGTGGGTAATCATGGACGACACGACCCAACGTGACGTGTTGAGGAGGCCCAGGTCTTGGGGGGGGGAACGTCACCCAACCGAGCAACATCAAGGTGCCAAATCTTCAAGGCTGAGCCCGGAGTGGCGCCTGTAGGTATGGCGGCAACACGGGCGAGCACGGTGGGAAGAGATGGCAACACGGGTAAGATGTGCGAGACGCCATTACACTTATCATTTAACCATGTAATAACACAAACATGTTGGACGAAACCGTGGCCTTCACTCTACCCTGGAAACCTCGCATGCTAATCGTCACAAAACTTGCCCCCGCAAAAGCTAGGAGTGGTGTATGAGCACCGTGTTAGTCCTCTTGTGAGCTAGTATCTCATATCATAAACCACTACCGTGTTATTCCTCTTGTGAGCAAGTGTCTCATATCATACTCACAACACCACCGTGTTATTCCTCTTGTGAGCAAGTGTCTCATATCATACTCACAACACCACCGCGTTATTCCTCTTGTGAGCAAGTGTCTCATATATTCGCCCTACAACGGATAACTGCTCGCACATCTGGTACCGCCTCTTCGTCCAACTCCAGCCAACCTCAACCCAACCCTTCCATATGTTCATAACAAAACATAATTGCCTACAGAGAACTCGACCGACAGACTTGTACACTTGAAGAAAAATGTATCAATTTCGATACGAAAAAACAAAGGAGAATATAATCACACGAAGTGAATAAAGGCTGAGAGCAACATATCTGATCCACATGCACGATGGGTCGGTACATAACAGGACGGAACTTACACAGTCCCCGGTATAAGACAGTAAGTTCACTGACGCATTACAGTAATGTGGTTTACTTTCCCATTGCCTCTCTTCACACAATGATCATTATTTTGGTTACCTGTAACACATCATGCAAACTCGTCATGTTAACTGTAACACATCATGCAAACTCGTCATGTTAACTGTAACACATCATGCAGACTCGTCAGACATGACACCTTAGAAGCATAAGAAAAAAATGTTTTATTTGTTATATCCTTGCTGGACCATGTTGATGGCAATATGGCATAACATCCTATCTAACGTTCCCCGCCATGACTCAATGTGACAACATGATGTGGTTGCAAGCCCTTCGGGACACATGTCCGGGAAGAGAAATCTTTCTTAGGTCACTGATAATCCACTGGAACAGTTGCTGCTTGCTCCCTCCTGTCTATTATGTAATGCTTAACGAATGCTTATCAGCAGATATGTTCGTACGAAGAAAAAAAAATTGAGAGAGCTAAGCCTTGTTCATATGCCAGGACACCACAGTGCACAGTTCTCTTTACATCTCGTTCACGATGGGACTGGTTTAGTTCATATACAGTATATTGTTGACGGGCCTTACACAGTGAAGCATTCTGAAACAATTTTTGTGTTATGGAGAGTTTAACACTCATTGGGCCCGTCATTCAACTGCAATACCACCACTCCGGCCTCCTTGCCACATTTCATCTTGCGAAAGGCTTTCACCACCTCTACCCTTTTCACCAAAACATTTGCCATGGCCCCTTACTTCTCATACCACCCTGACCCAAACACCCTAGAACCACAACCCTATTATGAAACACATTCAACAGTCCTTCAAAGAACTCATTCCATCTCCCCTCCACATCTCTACCCATTACCAATTTCCCATCTGTCCTCATTACCGATGCTCCCTTTTATAAATATTCTACCTCCGTATTCCTGGCGTGTCGTTGAAGGCGACTAAAGGTGGAGGAAGGTGCAGGGGTGGAAAAACAGGGCAAATGAGAGCTGGGGTTGAGCGAATATCAGTAAACTTTATGAAGAATAAGTTGTTTTGAAAACAGGTTAATAATGCACGAAAAAGTCCTAATAATGATATTCATTCATCCCCATGACTTTAGTAAAATGATATTATACATGATGATAATGACAATACGGACAGTATCATTAATGAAAATAAAAGCGAATATCATAATGACATCAAGTCATCCGGGAAGAAAATGTTCAATGCTCATCTTCCTGTTATCAAGCGACTTGGACGTCCGGCGGAGCCACGGCCTACGGGGTGCTCCAACAACCTGAGCGGCGGTTAGGAAACTCACAGCCACGTAACTGCCGGGGAGAATGATTCTATTTTTCCACCGCAAGAGCAGCTAATACACTGTGTGCACTCCTACCCACGCTGTGGACGGTAGCACTAACAGAGGATACAGAGTGCATAAAAGGTCCAGGGACTGGTGGGTCCCCAGTGACAGAAATACATCATAGGTTACAGAGTGAGGAAGGTGTTGACACGGTCGCTACGACTGTGGGTCCTGCAGGCGCCACACTGTGGAAGGTACGCGGAGGTTGCTACAGCCTGTTGCGTCTAGATGACGCTCCGACCGCGGCACATAACTCGTGGTCCAGGGAGTGACGTTAGATGACCCCGTGAAATGCGACACAGGCTTTGGGATCGACCGCTCTGGCGGCGTTGCCGGTCATCAATACTGTTGATGAGGATCTCTGACAACCTGCTCGCGTCCTGCATCTTGGTGGTGGAATAGTATTGGACACGTACGTTAAGCAGGGTACACACGATCAGTGTCATTGCTGTCAGTGTCAATACTGATGTTATTTTTTGGTTTTGTCAGTATTGTGAACACACGTTAATTATTGTCAGTATAATCGCGTGGTTTTGTTCCCAGCGATTATTATTCAAGTGAAATGGAAAATAAGGACAAAGCTAGTCTCGCAATTATTCTGGTAACTCTGTGTACAAAGCAATACATTGCTGCAATAAAGCTTCTCTCCGTCTTGTGTTTCTCCAAAGTTGTTGCCACGGCAACTGTGTTGTTGTTTCAGGTGGCTGTGACGATGCTGATCCTGGGAATGACAGTACAACGAACACACGACCAGGCATTAGTCATTCCATGGGCCCCGCCCACATACTGACGCCTGGATTTCAAAATGTCTGAAAATACATCAATATGAATTTTCGATGTTGACAGTACATCACACACACACACAAACACACACACACACACACACACACACACACACACACACACACACACAACCATCATCAGTAATACTGACAGTACAGAAAATTCTGACAGTAAAATTGATGGTGTGTACCCTGCTTTAGTACTTCCTTATTAATAAATAAAACTAGAGTTCCTTCTATAAAAGCTAATACACAAGTTAATACGCTTGTTCATTTGTAGTGACCTAAGGTCAGACCAATGACGTCGCTATTACTGTGACCTCACCTGACCTATTAAACCCCTCCCCCCCCCAAGAAAAATGTGTTTGGTGACCCATCCTACACATCTGCACCCGCGGTATTAATCCCTGACACCAGCCCTCGAGGTCGGCGGGAGCAGATCAGAAGCTGCCGCTGTAATCATAGATGACACCGACGCTTACCTTAAGAAGCGCCGCTCTTATGGGCTTAACCTCAAGTTCACCATCAGGTCTCTCATTCCCTCTGGGAATACCTACCCCTCACGCACCCCTCCTGCTGACCTCACCGCCTCTTACATCAATGCGGCAAAGACCCACGTCGGACCAACCCGTGAGTGGTCTGACGATCTCAAAACAACGCTGTAAACCAGTCAGGCAGTTGACTGGCCACTAGACAACAAGTGTACCACGTCTCCGTCAGTAGATGTCCCAACGGGACTCCAGGCGTTTTCATCTTCCTGGCAGGTTTCATTGTAGTGCCTCATCACCGACGTCCACCTTCTGAAGGTGGGACTCGCGTGGGACATCGCCTCCGCCCGTCACGAGCAGCAGTCGTAACAAGGGTACAAACTGGGGGCGGAGGCGGTTGGCGGAGGTGAGGTGGGTTGGGGTTTAGCCCTCCGCCAGAAGCGTCCTCACCCGTGAAATCTGGTCATATCAACACAAGGTTTTCGTCCGTTCGTTAAGGCCAACAAGAGACTGCTGTGTGACCTACGGCCACGCCCGCGGCATTCCTGCATCCCTAGCGCTTCTTCAGGAGCCTCCTGCAATCCAAGCACTTATCGGCAGCCGCCGCACGCTCCAAGAGCCGCGATACGAGCCACATCCACCTCCTCTTCCTCCTCCTCCTACAGGAGGTCCACGTTAACTCGGTAGCCACGCACTTCTCCCACGTGTTCCTCCTGCTTCATCTGACGCCTCCTTCCACCACCAGCATCCCAGGACCCCTGCCAAACTTGTCTCGTATTACTCGACCTACCTTACCCCCCCCTTCCTCACCATAATCCTGCACCTCAAGAAGCCAATTGCTTTGTTACCTCACCTTGTATATTCTACCCCAAAAAAAAAAAATCATGGTTGTTGTTTAACGTGTTTCCGTGCCCCTCTCTCAGTTGCACCACTCCAGCCTACCCAACCTACAGCACCCGCTAAACACTTACATATACTATTGTAGCGACCTCACTGTTGCCCCACGAGTGTCACCTTAATGACAATGCCTCGACTCCAGCCCGTGCGTTCGAATCTTGCGGTAGGCATTCCCGCGTCTCCGTCTTCCTTCATATGAGGGGAGCCTTTGATACAGCTCAGCCTGCCCTCATTTTAGCTGAATTGGCGCCGTAAGGGGTTAAATGGCTCGCCTCTTACCTCACTGGGACGTCAGGCCCAGGTTCTCTCGTTGAGGATTCTACCACATCCTGTTCAAGAAATGAAACTCGGCATCCCTCAAGGTGGAGTCCTGAGTCCCACCTTGTTTAACACTCTCATGCACTCCAATGCATCTCTCCCGTGGCCAACAGTTTTTGTCCACTCAGGACATGCCCCTGACGACCCTAGCATGCAAGAAGCCCTTGATCGGGTCACCAGTGGGTGTGATCCACTCGGTTTCCGTCTTTCTGCCGCGAAAACAAAAGCCATGTAGCACAGCGGTCATGTTGTACCTTCCCCCATTGTTCTTATCAAGAACGCCCGTGGACTGGGTTAATGAAACCCAATACCTGGGTGTGGGTGCAACTCGCACACAATGTCAGATCCCTAGAGACCGCAATCTTCGAGACGTATGCATTCGGCGTCTCGCTCCCCTCTTCTTCACCACCATGAGCAGGGGCGTTCCCTTCCCCATCCCTGTTCTTCTCACCATGTACAAGTCCTTGGTCCGCTGCTGGTGTCGGCTACGCCGCCCCCTGCCCTCGTCAACGTTGGTCGCACTGCTGTCAACCTTCGCGAAGTTACCCAGATCCACTCACTTCTGGTCACAGGAAACGTTGATGTGCCTGGGTGTTTGAGATGTGGCCTCGTGTGGCCGGTAAGTAACCGAGTACGTAAGACCAGTGATGTGAACCGTGACGTAACGATCCTCCGGTGGCGTCGTGACTGGCTGAACATTACGTCGTTACGTCATTATCTCGACATTTTACTACGTCGTTACGTCACTATTTTACGACACGTTTTCCCTCTCCTTCCGTCGAAAACGAAAAAAAAAAAAATCAAAATGAGGAACCTCTCCTTAAAAATGATAGATGTTTGATTAGAAACATTCTGATGGGAATGTTGGATCAGTAAGCTTGAATGAGGCAGTGTTATAACGTGGGTGTTGCCAGGGAGTGTGTGTGTGTGTGTGTGTGTGTGTGTGTGTGTGTGTGTGTCTAGCGTTGATGGTTTACGGGCTGGGTGCTGGGTCATGACTCGTTAGTGTCTTTGTCGCTTACACTTATAAACACAGATTGAAATCAATGATGCAAAATCTATATCAAATCAATGGCGCTAATTGCACAGAACTGATGTAAGTGCTGCCCCATATTCCTAAATCGTAATCCCTCATTCCATCATCAATCCATCCGTAATTTACCTAATCAAACACATGACAACTTTTGCACACGAGGGACTACCTCCCGCACCTCCATAACTAACCCAATACCCCTAAACCATCCCCTCCCTCTGGCCCCCGTAACATTCCCCCCTCACCCCTACCCCTCCTTCAGGCCCCGTCACCCGGTCCCCACAACTCACACTGTCACCAACAGGACGAAGCATCTATAATCAGCTGAAGCATCATGGCCAGATAACACAGGACGAAGCATCTATAATCAGCTGAAGCATCATGGCCAGATAACACAGGACGAAGCATCTATAATCAGCTGAAGCATCATTGCCAGATAACACAGGACGAAGCATCTATAATCAGCTGAAACATTATGGCCAAATAACACAAGATGAAGCATCTATAATCAGCTGAAACATTATGGCCAGATAACACAGGACGAAGCATCTATAATCAACTGAAACATCATGGCCAGATAACAAAGGACGAAGCATCTATAATCAGCTGAAACATTATGGCCAGATAACACAGGACGAAGCATCTATAATCAGCTGAAACATTATGGCCATATAACACAGGATGAAGCATCTATAATCAGCTGAAACATTATGGCCAGATAACACAGGACGAAGCATCTATAATCAACTGAAACATCATGGCCAGATAACAAAGGACGAAGCATCTATAATCAGCTGAAACATTATGGCCAGATAACACAGGACGAAGCATCTATAATCAGCTGAAACATTATGGCCAGATAACACATGAAGAAACATCTATGATCAACTGAAACATCAAGGCCAGATAACACAAGACGAAGCATCTATAATCAGCTAAAACATTATGGCCAGATAACACAAGACGAAGCATCTATAATCAGCTGAAACATTATGGCCAGATAACACAGGACGAAGCATCTATAATCAGCTGAAACATCATGGCCAGATAACAAAGGACGAAGCATCTATAATCAGCTGAAACATCATGGCCAGATAACACATGAAGAAACATCTATGATCAACTGAAACATCAAGGCGAAGCATCTATAATAATCTGAAACATTATGGCCAGATAAAACAGGACGAAACATCTATAATAAGCTGAATCATGGTTAAATAACACTGGACGAAACACCTATAATCAACAGAAATATCGTGGCCAAGTAACACAGGGCGAAACATATATAATTTCAGCTGAAACATCAAATAACAGAACGAAACACCTACATTTCAGCTGAAACATCGTGGCCAAATAACACCGGATGAAACATCTATATTCAGCTGAAACACCCAATAACACAGAACGAAACACCTATATATCAGCTGAAACATCACAGCCAGATAACACTGGACGAGACATCTATAATTTCCGTTGAAACAGCGTGGGCAAATGACACTGGCCATATCACCTATAATCCCTTGAAACACAGACAAACATTACGTATAATGAGCAGAAGCGTCATGACCAAACGAAGACGAGCAAAAAGAATCATAAAACTTACCTTCCGCCAGCTGGCATGTGAGGGAAGGTGGGAGCGGGTGTGGTCGTGCAAACCATTACGCGTGTGTTCCAGACAATCACACTATATCCAGGTTCTGTATATCATTTCTAAAGGTTGTAGTGTACTGAAGTTATTTATCATTTATCATTACCATACATACCGGAGTATTTCACCATATTTTTCTCACTATAATCACTCTTTGTTGCTATTTCTCCATATACAGATCACCCGTATTAATGGGGCTCAGTGTTAAACTTCTTTTTACACAGTTGTTTACTAATCACAGACCCTTGTAAGGGTAGATTACACTCAATATATCAACACTCTTCCAACCTTAAGGTCGAGTACGTTCGCTACATTGATCTATCTCATCACTTAATTTACGCTCTAGAAATACACTATCGTCACACTGGAAGCACATCTACATTTTCTGTGCTACTCGATTCAACCATCTTCAATTCTTCGGAACACATCACTTGCAGAGTAATATTTCCCGTGATGTAAACGACGCACACAACTTAGGGAAATGTATGAACACTCACTACACCATACATATGCCGCCCCATTCACTAACCTAGTGACGTCGTTCATGTCAACAGTGGCTTACGATTCACAGCCCCGCGTGTGTGTGTACATTTCCACTCCTTCCTGTTGTATACATTTTCACTCCTTCGTGTTGCCCCGACCACCGTCTGGACGTAACTGGCTGCTACTGACAATGTGAATGGGGATAAGGAAAAAAAGAAGCGCAGCTTAAGACCTTTGGTAAGCTTATTTTCGTGACGTTCAGGACAGCGCCATCTGTACGTTGCGTTAGGGACTAATATTAGGACAAGGAGATTGTAAGGTCCACAGAAAACTCAAGGGGAAAACTCAAGGGAAAATCGTAAAATATTGGAAGATTGCTACGCAGTAAATAATGTTCTTTATGTCATATCTTTTGCAGTGTAAATGTTATTGTTTGCTTACGCATCGAAAAAAAGTTAATATAAACAGACGTTTTGTTAAATAACACGAGGAGTCGAGGCTCGCTTAGACTACCTGAGCTTGGCAAGGGTGTGCCATTATTGGCACGGGTCGATTGTGTTCCCAGATGTGTCATTACTGGCACAGGTCGGCAGCCCAGGTGTAGCTGTAGTGTAGCGGGCTTATAAGTCCATGTAGGTGGAGTATGTGATGATTTGCTTCAGCCCAAATAAATTGCTCATGATACCAGCCGATCAACCATTAGTTCATATTGGTGATCGACTGTAATTTAGATTTCCCGAATCCTTTTACATATCCGATTTGAGAATATTTACACACAATCTTGATATCAATCTTTTCTTAGATATTGTGACATGAGAAAACGAATATTCATGTAATCTTATAATCTATTCAGTACGACACGGTATTGATAACTGTGCATAACAACAAACAACCAGTTTTCTTTACATTACACACACACACACACACACACACACACACACACACACACACACACACACACATAGCAATACAAATTATATCAAGGCCACGTCTGACATGTATGCATATTGATATTTATATGCAAACATACGGTCTTGCATCTGCTTTAAAACTCAGGCAGTAATATTCAGTCAATCATGAGTCTTAAAGAACCGCACAGTATATTGTACATGGATGAAAATACACAGTCACTAGTATCACATATCAAAATTCATATGATCAAAGCATGCCATGTTGATACGCGAGGCAGACTTCAACTCCCATGCAAACATGTGCGATCATACCCGCTGAAAATGAAAATAAAAGCAGAAATGTAAAGAATTATTTCAGGTCTGGTGAAATCATTTGCCTTAAGATGAATATAGCCCTTGCATACAACACCGGGTACAACAAACATGTGGTCGATGGAAAGATGGAAGAGATGAGGAAGTGTTTAATTAACACTACAAATCTGTGATCGTGCACGAAATCAAAATTTACGTGGATGAATCTCATACTGTCTACCAGATGAATAAATAAATACATAGATAAATAAATAATTAAATACAATTATTTCCAAAAAAAATTAACGTTAAGACATGATACAGAAGCAATTTCTCTGCCGGTCTTTCAAGCTTTTCCTTTTGTATTTGATAGAATATTTTCATTCTTAAAAATTAAAGTAATACGCATTATACCGTCGGCAATGCACAGATCTATCTTTGCGTCAACATTTTTGCCCAGAATTTCATGCGTATTGGTCCTAAATCCCCCTTTCATAACCCTCGTTTGATCAGCATCGAACTGAAATACACAGTGTTTCGATCTCCAGATGTGCTGATGTTTAGGGCATCTGAGGTCTCACTACCACGCAGACATGTTGTGTGTCCTGAAACTGAAGGTTAATGCTGTCCAGGTAGCTGTATGCACACACAGGTATAAGGTTTTACTATGGGTACCTGGAGTAGAGCAACAGCTGTTTATCATGGCGTGGTCTGTATATATATATATATATATATATATATATATATATATATATATATATATATGTGTGTGTGTGTGTGATTCAGTGACGAGAAAATGGTCATGAAGACACTTTACTTGCAGCAGCTTCGATAGCTAGTGTTATGATGACGTACATGACATTACCTTCAGTATGTATCTTCATGCCGCCGTATGTGTGTGTGTGTGCGCGCTCGGGGTGCCATTACTGGCACAGGTCGACCCATGTACACTTAACTGTAGCGTTGTGTAAAATGCGATGAGCTGCTTCCTCTCAAACAATATCAAGTCTTCGTTGATGCTGTCCATGACAACACAAGTATAGTTTTGATATGATAATTTGATGATTCTACATGATAATTCTATATGATCTTTATCATATGACACGATATATGGGTGACTGATGCGTGATATTTCTTTTCTGTTTCAGTTCTGCCGATAAATTCCGAGTGACATGTCTGGATAAGATGTGGAATCATACAGTGCCTTGGATTCCTACAGACCCGCGAAGAACCAAAGCTACGATCAGGGCTCGGAGCACCGCCCGAACGGCGCTAAGGCATGGCGGAGAGCATAAGAAGCGGTTAGATGAATAAAATGTAAATAATGATATTAAGAAATGTAAAAACGCCAAATCCTTCTTCAAACTCTGTTCCAGGCTGCATTATTAACTAATCAGCGCGGAACTCCCGGGCTAAAATGACACACATTTGGGAAATCGGTACACTTTTAACGCAATCCTACCGAGAAGACATCCAGAAACCAGCTATAAAACACCGTTCTGGGCCTCTAGATGGCATGATGGGCCGATTGTCCCGGGACGTCCGGTTTAGAGGGCCACACCCTAGCCGAAATGGCACACATTTACGTAGATGAATGTGATCGACTCACTGCTAACGTGACGTCACCCAGACCCTACCTACAACACTCCATTCCAGGTTTTAGACCGCATTGTTGGACAAATCGGCCCAGACCACTTCGTTCTAAAATTCACTCAAATTCGTCTGTTCTTAAAGTATTTTCTTTGCGACCCACTATAAAATTACACTCACAAAAAAAAGGTTTTTCTCTAATGTAAACAAGAAATAGGATAATAAGATGTAATACAATATATCATCGTTCAAACTGACAATATATTATTATTCAAACTGACAATATGATACCGTAATTTGGTCTAATCTAAATAGAATAATTAAAATTAATGAGAGGTGACTTTTGTTGTCGTGTTAGCCAGGTCGTCAAAGCTAGCTAGGTTTGTTGGCAGATAAGCTGCAGCCCAAATATGCTCGGGCTGCACCTGTTTCGAAGCTTCGTCTTTGCCAGTGCTACTATTGACAGTCCTGCCTCACAGAGGAACGTGGTTATAAATGGCAGGAGGAGTTTCAGAACTTCGACAGCAACGATTACTTTGTCATGGCAGTGTATGACTCAAAAAGTACTAAGAGATCATAGCCTAAATTTACATTTTTGCCGACAATAACGGACCCGCGGCTCGTTCGAACAGCTCGGCGACCCGAATTTAGCTCACGACACTTAATTTAACAACCACGATACATGTTGAATACATAGGATCGATACAGTGACGAAAGGAAACACGTTTACACCTCCGCTCTGGCAGAGGACATACATACACACCGCCCGAAAACATTCGTACGGTGCCGATCTCACTTCACCCAAAATGACTCGTCCGTGTATTACGTAACTGAAAGTGATCTATGCAATGGTAAAGAGACAGCCCTCAGAATCCACATCTAAAACTCTGTTTCTGGCCCTGAATATCATCGATTTATGTAACATGTATGACTATGGTTGATTTGTGCCGGTGTCCCCAGCATGTTTATTGTGCACCCGATGCTCATCCTGTGAGCGGTAGTGCAAAAGGATTACAGGGTGACAAAGGGTCTTAATCAGACCCCAGTGGGTTGATAATACATGTTACAATTCGTATTTCAGTACATACATTACATAGTTTCATATGATAAGTTTGACCGACTAGATAGATGCAAAAAGTGGATACAAACTTAAAATTTCAGGTATCTTGTTATCAACAATAAAGTGTTGTGACATTTCTTGCAGGGTTTGTTTAGATCTATCCTGAAAGACTCTATTTTTTTCTTCTAGTCTGTGTCCAAATCTTTGACCACAAACTTTATAATTCCCGTGGTTAACATCTCCAGTTAGGCTAAAGCGCCATTAGCACCTATTACAATTCCCATGGTTAACATCCCCAGTTAGGCCAAAGCTCCAATAGTACCTATAGCCTAGCTTTAGTCGATTTAGCATGAGCCCAAACCTACACAGGACCCGATGTTTCGGGCCGATTTGTCATTAACAATTCAGTGTTCGGAACGCAGTGTAAATGGGTTTTCTTTAGTCATTGTCATTGCCTTAGATCACATTCATGTTATGTCACTTTGGCGAAGTGGAGACCTTGTGAACCGGACTTTCCAGGGCCGTTTATTACTGGAATAAAAGGATTTTTGGCTGGAACTGGATAAAAGCAACAATAAACAAAAAATCTTTGCCAATATAGCTTCTGTAAGATACATATGGTTTCTCATGATTCATTTTTCTCTGTTTTTGATGTCAAAGTCCCGTTCTGGACTGTTTCCTTATGTTTTTGTTTATATTACTCCAATGTATACATCTCGGTTTTAACTCTTCATAGCAGTCGCCTGTAAGTGCAATACGTTGGCATGAAATGAATTCATGTGGCACAAAACAGGTCATCACATTTAACACAAACATAGACCCAACTTTGAGCCCATTACACTATAGTTACACGTGAGTCGCCCTGTGCCAGTAATGGCACCCCGAGCACACACACCCGACCTGTGTACTCCCAAAAGCGGGCTTGTCACTGACAAGAACCCATACCAGGCATAGTCTTGGCAAATCTTACAACAAACAACATGTACACAAGTGATGCATAGGTTATCTACTATTTCTTCATCGTGGCACTTCCCATACTGAAAGAGTATCATTATCAATAGGAATTTAGACTGAAATACTATAATTAACATTATAAAGTCTACTAGTTACTTCTAGATACAACACCCCAGCTACCTACCCTACTGCCACTGGAGTTGTGCTAAATTCAGGCTTTGTGGATATTGATAAAAAGATTACCTAATCCTTTTATATCCATTTCACATTATCAAAACACAGAAAAATTACATGTGGCGCTAAAGATTTACCAAAGCCTTGGCCTGGCAAGGGATTTTGTTTGTATATCTGGTAGGATATTGTCAGAGAATATCTTAAAGATTCTGGTGATTCAAATAATTTCATGAATCTTTTTTTTGGATTAATTTGTTTTTCCGTATAATCTTGGTTTGAGTCTTACTTCAAAGTAACACAAGTCAAATATGATTTACTTTTCTATATTTCATTTCATACTATAATTTTACTGCAAGCCAAATAAATCCTTACAGCTTACTTAGAAACAGTTACTCAAAAGTATAGTTTTCTATCATAATGTCTTAAAAGAAAACGAACTATTCTGGATAACTAGTATATTGTTAGCCAATTACTCTTACCTTGAAAGTTGATTACCCTCTGGCATTGCCTGCGAGCAGCATAAAAACCATCATTCAGAAAGAACATGAAAAAAAGATCTTTTAAACTTACGGCGAAGTGAAATTAACACTAACTGACCCATATACCACCACAATATCTTGCAAGAACTATATATATATGGTTCCATCAACTCCTGTACATGGCAGAATCCTTGATTTTTGTGTAGGTTTCATCATTTCTCATACTGCACATTCTGCCATCATTGTTAATGACATGTTGAGCGATCAACATTCCTGATACCTTTCTCCCTGGGAGGATGCTCAAAGGAACCCGGCTCACAATTCCATCAGATTAGCGTCACTTTATTTCTCACACGTCCAGCTGATGCGAGTTCTCCCACTCTGACATTACAGATGAGTTTAATAACAAACCAAGGTAAAGCTACCCAGAAATTTTCGGAATGACCTAGACAGATTGGGAAACCCGGGAACACATCCCTCCCAGCCTAAATAAAAAAATTCATATATATCCCTCCCACGAGAATGATCCACAACATTCAAAACTTATAATTACCTCATTAAGGAAACTGGACCAGTTTTCACGCAATCACGCACAATGGAAATACTGGAACCGTTCCAATTAGCAGTTACAACTGCCCAGCAGCGAATAATCGAACTTGGGCACTGTGACCGAGAAAGATATGTTAGTGTACTAGATATGCATACACCTACCAGTGCAGCGGGGAGAGCAACTAACAAAATCAAGGGCCGGAAAACCAGTCAAGTCTCCCATCCAAACACTTTACAAAAAGCCAACGACCTACTTAACACCTGAGCCACTACGTCTACTTGTGCAAACCTACCATCCGAGATACAGGCTATATATAATCCGTAACTTTAGCATACATATAGATTAATCCACTTCATGATGAACAAAGAACGTAGTGATAATAATTCCATATTCGATGAATCTGAGCAAGACGCAGCCCACAGTAAGAACAAAGCTACGTCCATAAGTTTAGGATGGTATCATGATAATTAAGACTCCTATGCAACGTTCCCAGCGATCCTTTTCTTGCACTATACATGAACTATGTGATCCGAGGTGTAACTGCCTCGTGCACGTAACAACCATACCATTCCCATACGCAACACCAACAACCCAGTCGCCGTAAGACACACAAAAAATACCATAACTTTGCCTATCGTGCGTAGTTCATTTCTTATATATTTCGTTACATTATCCTGTGCCTATTAACATTTTTCTAACTCCACAACCTCAACCACTGAGGCCCAGTCCCTGAACCTTTTGTATGTTCTAAATTTACCTTGGATTCTTTTTTTTCTTTTTGCCATCACCTACAGGAGTGTGCAATGAAATCGTCGTTCATGCGGCCAAGAATATAAAATGAAATATCAGTCCTTGTTAACTACACAGGCTCGCCCTCCACCTCAACAGGCTCGCCCTCCGCCTCAACAGGCTCGCCCTCCACCTCAACAGGCTCGCCCTCCGCCTCAACAAGTTTCAAGTAGGCTACAACAGAACGACCACCTTTCACATAAGGCAAGAGTTTCGGTCTGCCACCTCAGTACCTGAGTTGCGGGAAGCCATCATCTGGTGGCACTCAGCAGTTGTGAAATCGCAACACCGACCGTGAGGTGAGGTCCATCTGCCACAATGATCGCAGGACCGAGCCTCAGTGTGGCCTCCTGTACCACACGTACGTACGGTGGTGGAGTTGGATGACCTCTCCTTGGCCACAGTTGTAGGAAGCTGATGACCGTAGCCAGACAATACCAAGCACATGTATATCATCACACGATTGTACAACCCTTTTCCTGGATTATACAATTAGGTAATTACACTGTCACTCCTGCCTCTGTAGGCAGCGGTGACACGCACTGTTAACCCCAACAAAATATGATATTTATAGCTACTCTTGTTTTCTATGTTCTCTGTTCACCTATTTACGTTTCTCTCTATGCCCTCCTTGTAACTAACTCCCTATGGTATTCAAGGCAGACATGCCATTCCATAATGGATAGATACTAATGCATGAAATAAATTGAAAGACTGTCCTGCTGTATTTCATTTAGTCCGTTGGCACTGAAGCCCTGTAGGAAACCTGTCAAACCGCCATGCAAGAAACCATTACAATGTAAAACAGTCTACTGTACGGCACCCAGGGTTAAATATTAGATACAGGTTTTTATTTCCAAGGTCAGATTCCGTCACCAGGTTCCGGGAACTGCTCGAGTGGGTGATGAGGGGGTTGGATGTGTCAACACATAACTGTGTCAACCACTCCATTTTGTACTGTTCACGGTCTGCCAACCACTGCGTCCCTACAGCCAAATCACACCTTACTGCCTTCCAGTTCGGAGTTTTCCTCACTAACACTTGCGCTGCTAGCATCAGCATAGATGACCGGCATAAACCAGTAGATTCCCAGAGGAGCGACACATTTCATGAGCATCAACACGTCCGTCATGTGAGGCCGGAAGCGGAAATGTGGGCGACCATCCTTACCAGCGACACAACAGCCTGGCTCACCCCGACACACACACACACACACACACACACACACACACACACACTCCATTACATTGCTATTCAAAGAATTTTCCCCCTGGCTGCATAGAATCGTCATTTACTTTAATACACATATAATTCACGTTCCACTAAAATCTGATTAAGTTTGGTAAACGCGCGATGGACATATACCAGCGCACACCAGGCTCCCACTCAACGGATCCAGACGTGCGGTAGGCATATATAAGATGAAGTTCGATGTGGTTTAGTGCTTCTTAAAATAATCGACGCAGACCCGTGACAATAATGCATAGTACCCACAAACGTTGAACACCTACGCAAGAAAACAAAGATCTGTTTAGTTCTATTCGCCAGCATCAGACCCCTCCTATCCCTGACCAATAACCGCCAGCCCCTAAGTTGATATATAACAAAGTTTACCCTTGCCTTACATTTGTACTCACACATCCCTCCCACTCCCAAAAAATACAGCACAAACGAATCACATTCATACTGATATAACGTTAAGCGTTAAACAACCGAGGCTCCCAACTTAACCACCCTACCAGATAGACGGCCATCAGAAACCACACTCCCCAGACAAACACGAGTCACACACTACAGCTTCCGCTCTGAAAACCACCCATCACTACAACACTACAAACACCGTTTCAGTATACCACAAGACCCTTCATGCCCGCTATGCAACTACTACAACGAAGACACCGAACACTTACTACGGTGTGCGTGCAAGGCAATTAGCCCTGCACTCCCCCTCCCACCCACACACACACACACACATACGCACACACATTAAAACAGACCTATGGCCCTGACCAGCAAACGCTGTCAGCTTCCTGGGCGTTGCAGGAACCTCATGAAAATAGAAGGGACTCCTGAAGCCAAGTAAGGACTTTCCCTCTTGGGCTCAGTCTTCAGTTTTTAACGTTACCTCGCTAATGCGGGAAATGGCAAATATATATATATATATATATATATATATATATATATATATATATATATATATATATATATATATATATATATATATATATTCCTATGAGTCCATGGGGAAAAATGAAATACTATAAGTTCCCAAGTGCACTTTCGTGCAATAATCACATCGTTAGGGGAGACACAAGAGAGAAATATGTCAGTTGATATACAGTGAATATATATATATATATATATATATATATATATATATATATATATATATATATATATATATATATATATATATATATATATATATATATATATATATGCATATATAAAGTATTATAGTTAATAAAAAAAACAAAAATTAGCCTTAGGAAACGAGAGGATGACACAAGCGGTGGTGGACGGGAGGGGTGGGTGGGAGGGTGTGTGTGTGTGTGTGTGTGTGTGTGTGTGTGTGTGTCGACACCTAAGCCAGCCACACCAGACATTGGTGGCCACACACCGGAACCTGATACGGTGTCTGTGTTGTATTGTTACACCACTGTGGCGCTGCCCGGCAGGACATATTATACACACAGATGAACGTATACACTCCTACACCTACACGTAATATCTTACTTTGGATGATGAAGCTTCGGGTATCCCTGAGCTGAGGTGTACAACACAGATGGTTGGTTCACTGAAGCCTTCGGTTCATCAACACACATGACGTAGAACCAAACCTAATGGGTTAACTGCATCATCACGGACGCCTCCCATCATCACTTCTTGCTCGAGTGCTCCGTAAGGCTACACCCAGCTGACGAGCCCCGGATCATACCCGGCATTAAGAGCCTAATGTAACGGCGAGATCCCAACCCCACATTCCCTCACTGACGTACGACCTACTGCTGCTGCTGCTGCTGGCATCTCTCTCTCTCTCTCTCTCTCTCTCTCTCTCTCTCTCTCTCTCTCTCTCTCTCTCTCTCTCTCTCTCTCTCTCTCTCTCTCTCTCTCTGAGAGGAAGTGTCGTGTTTCATTGGACTGACTTTGCAAAACATCTCAAGACTCACAGACCTCAGGATGTGGATAAACATGAGGACCTCCTCGAACACTCTCACTCACTTCCTCGTCAGTTCAGCTCCCATAACTTCGTCGACCACGACCTCTTCAAGTCGGGCAACACCGACCTTCATGAAGTGCACCAAGGCTTTGATCCCTATCAACCACAACGGAACCATCAGCAAAACCATCAACCTTAGCCTTGAAATCTCATGTCGTGCCAACGTTCTCAGTGCACGCTTCGCGGCACTTTCTCCAACATCCAGTCCTTTACGTATGAGGGTTTTTTTTTTTTTTTTAGGCTCTAATAATGGTGCTCTCGTGCCTCCCTCACCCTTGTGAATGATAACCTGATGATGCATCTCCTTCGCGGGAGTCTGTTGACGACTCCACGATAGGTATCAGCAATGACAACACCTCCGCCGATCACATCGGCCTCCAGAACCAACCTAACATCCTTCAGAAATGGACCGACACTTGCCTCATTGTCTCAAAGCACGTCCGACACTTACCCCATTGTCTCAAAGCACGTCCGACACTTACCCCATTGTCTCAAAGCACGTCCGACACTTACCCCATTGTCTCAAAGTACGTCAGCCTTGCTTCCAAAACACCTACTACTGACCATCCAGACTCTCCAGCCATCACCTGGACCTCATCTAACATTTCAAGATGAAGCTGCTTGCTGCACCATCCCCGCCACCTACACTTCTTACCACCAGAGATCTTTCGTCCCTGGGTTGCAGTTCGAAACTAAAAACGAGTCGAAATAGCACAAGATCGTATAGGTGATACAACAACAGCTCCACTCCAAATTACGTGAACATTTCCATTTCCGTTGTAAATGTTTTGTATATTCATACCACCTGTTGGTCTTCACCCTGAATACTTGTGAGAGAGAATTGTCCTATTTCTTTGTACAGCATTCCTTTAAGCCTAGTTATAACGATGGGTATTTTCATCCTTTGGAGTCAGCTGATTTAATAAACCTTTTCTTACTATCACACACACACACACACACACACACACACACACACACACACACACACAGTGGTTAGTGTTACCGACCATAAGTATCCGCGGGCCAGCCCAGGGTCGAACCTGTACGGGTTCGAATCCTGCCCAATAGGTAGGTACCTGGCTTAGGCTAGTGTGTGTGTGTGTGTGTGTGTGTGTGTGTGTGTGTGTGTGTATGTGTGTGTGTGTGTGTGTGTGTAAAGGTATGGATAGATCAACCAAGGGGACACAACTCATCAAGGATAAATGCACACCCTCATTACTCCTCATAGAGCGGACCACTCGGTGTGCTTCACTATGCACGACAAGAGAAGACAAACCCTATCTTTTGTAGGATGGTCAGGGCCTCACAGAAGACGTGTTAGGAAGGACGTCAGGAAATACAGTCCATCAGCAGAGTCCACCGTGGACCTCCCGGGGACGCGGAGCAAAGAGGAGGAGGAGTGGACCTGTCGGGGACGCGGAGCAAGTGGAGGAGGAGTGGACCTGTCGGAGACGCGGAGCAAAGAGGAGGAGGAGTGGACCTGTCGGGGACGCGGAGCAAAGAGGAGGAGGAGTGGACCTGTCGGGGACGCGAAGCAAAGAGGAGGAGGAGTGGACCTGTCGGAGACGCGGAGCAAAGAGGAGGAGGAGTGGACCTGTCGGAGACGCGGAGCAAAGAGGAGGAGGAGTGGACCTGTCGGGGACGCGAAGCAAAGAGGAGGAGGAGTGGACCTGTCGGAGACGCGGAGCAAAGAGGAGGAGGAGTGGACCTGTCGGGGACGCGGAGCAAAGAGGAGGAGGAGTGGACCTGTCGGGGACGCGGAGCAAAGAGGAGGAGTGGACTTGACGGTTCAAGAGTTCGTGCGATACATATGCGAGGTGGGAAGTGATCACGCCCCACCAGTGTGTGGGTCTCCTCCCCTGGAATAGGCAGTACACCCTTCACAACACCCGCAGCAGCCTGGGCAATATGGGCATACATGCAAAACATCTGCCACACGAGAAACAAATATAACCAACATAGTTTTCCAAGAGAACAACTAGCTATATGGCTTTGAAAACAGAGGCAGCAGCGCTCAAACTAACATCACGAAGGACAGGATATTCATCTTATCTTTCCTATTTTTTTTTTCTGCCTCTAAGGTTTCAGATCCAGACAAACGTCCTCATCAAGGCCAGGCGTTGGAATAGACATGAAGAAACACTATGCTGTTCACCCATTATCATATCACAGACACAGATTACAATACATATTAGACGACTCCATAACCCAGACACCAGCAGGTCGCTTCCCCACCAGATACCGACCGTTCGTGGTCCCACATACTCTCGGGTCACACTCCCGTCTCACCTGGCCAGGTTCCTCATGACTCTGTGAATTCACTGTCTCACATGGTGACACCTAAATAGTACATTACCACAGCATCAAACAGGCGCAGTGATCGCTTCACTTGATCTGATATAGCGTTTATTATCATTGTTATCTCTATGATCGTCTCTTCATGTGACTGTCAAGTCCAGTCATTCTTTCTTGCTTATCCAACAAGATCCATCGGCTCTCTCACTGCCACATGTACCAACACGGTTCATTGCAATACACAAGAAATTATAAGCTAAATCAGACGAGAGAGTGGAAGCAGATCGACCTACATCACTTTGAGCACTTTAAAGGAAGTGTTATGCATGTGTGTGTGTGTGTATAAATGTAAGTTAATCATGAAGATTATACGACATGCTTTGCTTACTCTCGTCTTATGGGAAAATGACTGAGGACTCTTCTTCACAGCACAGGTGTTACCATGACCCCATGTGGCTCCGTCACCAACACGAACCCTCACACCACACCCTCCATGCAGTCCTCCTCACACTGGTGACCTGATTCGCAGTTCCCGGGGGGATCACAGTGGTTGTAACAGCAGGCTGTACCGAAGTCACAGTGGTTGTAACAGCAGTTTGTACCGAGGTCACAGTGGTTGTAACAGCAGGCTGTACCAAGGTCACAAGGGTTGTACAGCCTCATTCATAGTTCCCGGGGTCACAGTGGTTGTAACAGCAGGTTGTACCGAGGTCACAGTGGTTGTAACAGCAGGCTGTACCAAGGTCACAAGGGTTGTACAGCCTGATTCACAGTTCCCGGGGAGGTCACAGTGGTTGTAACAGCAGGTTGTACTGGGCTGGTCTGCCGTGCGAGGGGGGTGAAGCTCACACCGTCGGTAGAACATACCATATGGAACTATGTAATGTGTGTACTGAAACACGAATTGTAACATCTTATGTACTATCAACCCACTGGGGGGGGTCTGACTAAGACCCTTTGTGACCCCTGTAGAATCCTTTTGCGCTACCGCTCACAGGATGAGCATGGTATGCACAGTAATCTGGCCGCTGACAGCGGTACAAATCCAGCCAGGGGTTAGCCGGGCGTGGTATGAACAGCTGTTGACAGAGGTCGAAAATGCCACGCTTGTGTAAACACGATTCTGACGAGCCGCCTCTCAGCTTTTCCCCCACCGCGCCTTTGTATGGTAATGAGGCAAGATGATGACCTCAAGTGGCCTCACTGACCCGAAACCTGGGAGGAGGAGGCCTTCCACCCTCCACACCACCCAGCCAAACCCCACGACTGTGACTCTGTCTTATCAATTCTCGTGAGCTTTTGAGACTAACAAAGCAGCGCAGTGTCATGTCAGTCACTGCAGGTCTAACTAGCAGTCGTTTTGGAGCTCAGAGACGTCTCCTGAGCGGTCTGAGGTCGTTTGGAGCGGTCTGAGGATATTCTCTTTGATATTTGATCATCTCAGGAGGCGGGAGGAGACCGGGGAACATCCTAGTGGGACGCTGAATTCCTGATAGACGTGTGAGGTGTGCAGGGCGCGAAACCTGCGTCCCGGGGTGGAGGAGTACCAGGCGCGGACCAGCCTGGGAGTGAGTGTGGGTAAGTTGTGGTAGGGAGCGAGCAACGCCCTCAGACGAGCCGAGTACCCGAGGAAGATATAAGGGAGATGTGTGAGGGAAAACTGAGAACCAAGGAAGTGGAAGTGGATGATCTGGTGGGTCATATCCAGCATGCATACACCTTGGAGGAACGGGTCCTCCTCAACCTGTTACTCTCATGATCTACCACACCAATCCCCCCTTAACCCCTCTCATTACCACCCACCATAACCCCTTTCATCATCCCACCTCAACCCCTCTCATTACCACCCACCACAACCCCTCTCATCATTACACCCACACCAGCCCACCTCAACCCCTCTCATTACCACCCACCACAACCCCTCTCATCATACCACCCACACCAGCCTACCTCAACCCCTCTCATTACCACCCACCACAAACCCTCTCATCATCCCACCTCAACCCCTCTCATTACCACCCACCACAACCCGTCTCATCACCACCCACACCAAAACACCTCTCATCACCACCCACACCAGCCCACCTCAACCCCTCTCATTACCACCTACCACAACCCCTCTCATCATACCACCCACACCAGCCCACCTCAACCCCTCTCATTACCACCCACCACAACCCCTCTCATCATACCATCCACACCAGCCTACCTCAACCCCTCTCATTACCACCCACCACAACCCCTCTCATCATACCATCCACACCAGCCTACCTCAACCCCTCTCATTACCACCCACCACAAACCCTCTCATCATCCCACCTCAACCCCTCTCGTTACCACCCACCACAACCCGTCTCATCACCACCTACACCAAAACCCCTCTCATCATACCACCCACACCGGCCCACCTCAACCCCTCTCATTACCACCCACCACAAACCCTCTCATCATCCCACCTCAACCCCTCTCATTACCATCCACCACAACCCGTCTCATAACCACCCACACCAGCCCACCTCAACCCCTCTCATTACCACCCACCACAACCCCTCTCGTCATCACCACCCACACCAGCCCACCTCAGGCACGTGAGGTAAGGTGGTCCAGCAACCAGTCTGGTCTGAGGCTCGTCGGGACGTTCCCTAGCTCCACAGGTCACCACCCTCCCTCCTGCTGCTGCTGCGGCACCGGTGGACGGGCTGGTGAGAAGGTGAGAGGTCGCAGGTCATCATCATCACCTCGGCCAACACCAAAAGACACCCACCCGGCTGACCTGCGCAGACGATCGAGTGTCTGGTTATATGCGCATCTGGACCCAGCCATGCACACAGACATGCGCCTGACACAACTTACCCTCCCTCATGAAAAAAAAATAATGTCTTCTAAATGAAATAAAACGTAGATATGCCAAACTGTTTGTTGTCACAGTAAGGACAAATGTTTTTTTGTTGAAGATGATGATGAGATAATGCCACTAATTGTGGCGTGGCTCAGTAAGACTCACACAGTACGTAATCATATAGGTGGGGTTCATCTGCAGGGCTCATAATGCTTCTCATAATACACAGTCATGAAGGTCAGACTCATAATGGCTCACCTGGGGCTCATAATGCATCTCATAATACACATTCATGGTCAGACTCACAATGGCTCTAGCAGTACACGTTATGGTGGCGGGAGACTCACAGTGGCTCACAGTATACACGTCATGGTGTTGGGAGACTCACAATGGCTCACACAGTTCACGACATGGTGGCGGGGACTATAAATGGGGGGGGGGGTTAGATTGGAGGAGAGAGAGAGAGAGAGAGAGAGAGAGGTTGCGGGTAAGGGTGTCGCCACATGCCATCAGGCAAGATAATGACCACTATTGTGTAGCTCTGGATATATGCCATTATTACAGGTTGTCCAGGAAAATAGGACAATATACAGCCAAGTAAATCACGAGCGGAAGCCAAGGAAATCATGGCCGTGATATCCTGTGGTTCGTACACGTCGCCAGCAGGATATATGGATCAGCCAGGTCTTCAAGAGGGGGAGTCACACAGGAAATTTATATCTACCGTAACTCTAGATCGAAAACATTTCATCCCCACAAAATGGCTGCAGATATATGTGGCTTTTTTTTGGGGGGGGAAAGGGGGGGGTTATTCGACCCCTGCGTGTAGCGGTGTACTGTTCGGGGGAGGGGGGGGCGTCGAAGTTGTGTGTCGTGCTGTCGAGTGTGTGTGTGTGTGTGTGTTTGTGTGTGTGTGGAGCGTGTGACACGGGCAATCACCCAGCCAGCGAGGGAGCAATTTACGTGTGTGGTCACCTGCCACCGCCAGTTGTGGATGATTGCTGTCGTGGTGTCACACGCCCCGTGCTGGACGGGGGCCCCCGCTCATACAGCCTTGTCGCCTCTCTTACCTCACCTGCAACACTCCCGCACCATCCTTACTTTAGTCAACCTCCAACCCCTCCCCCAACACCCGTACTTCAGTCGACATGCAACCTGTGAGGTGCTGAGGGGGGTAGCTGGTGGAATGTCTGATCATTATCTTGCGCAAGCGATGGTGAAGATTTGTAAAGGTTTTCAGAAAAGGGGAAACAATAGCGATGGAAAGAGAGTGGTGAGAGTAAGTGAGCATGGGAAAGAGACTTGTGTGAAGAAATATCAGGAGAGACTGAGTGTACAATGGCAAGAGGTGAGAGTAAACGAAGATATGGGAGTGGCTGAGGAATGAGAGGTGTTAGCATGTGCGAGAGAAGCGTGTGGCATGCCTAAGGTGGAGAGTGGACAGGTTAGAAAGGGTAGTGAGTGGTGGGATGACGAAGTAAAGTTGCTAGTTAGAGAGAAAAGAGAGGTATATGGGCACTACATACAGGGAAGGGTTGTAAATGACTGGGAAATGCATAAGAGAAAGAGCCATGAGGTGAAGAGGAAGGTGCAAGGGTTAAACCATGAACTAGTGCGTGGGGCGTGGCCGTGGGCGGTAGGCTCCTGTGCCAGTCCATTATACGTGACGTCTAGGCAATGGACGTCTGCAGATGGAGCCATCTTTTTTTTTTTTTTTTGTTACTGATGCTCTACCGTTAAGGCGAGGGAGCCAATTAGTTATGAAAAGATTCTCATTCTTATTGTGAAACACTGCTGTATCACCCTCCTGCATTGTAGGGCATTATTACAGTATTATTGGAAACTGTTATTTTATACAACATTCATGTATGAGGAGTCGCTCTTGGACTTAAGACGATGAAAATCGAAAATTTTTAAGGTACTGCTGGAAAGCCGCATCACTTGTTACTACTCTGCTAATGGAAGCGAAAACCTCTGAATACACTTCAGTGTATTCAGAGGAAGTTGGCACCGATCATTCTCTGTATCACAAGCTGAATAGAAGAGCAAGGCTTGTCTTCGTTAAGGTGGTGTTCGTAGCTAGCAAGACTCAACCTATTACTTCGTTCTTCAGGTCCTCGGTGTCATCAGCAGGGGAGTGTAGAGTCTCTGCTTCATTCTCTCGTGTCAGCACCAAGTTCGCTGCGCCTCGTATATTTCCCAAGCTGAATAGAAGAGCAAGGCTTGTCTTCGTTAAGGTGGTGTTCTTAGCTAGCAAGACAACCTATTACTTCGTTGTTCAGGTTCTCGGTGTCATCAGCAGGGGAGTGTAGAGTCTCTGCTCCATTCTCTCGCTTCAGCACCAAGTTCGCTGCGCCTTGTATATTTCCCGCCAGATGCCATGAACATGTGAATCTTTGAAGAAAGTCGCAGGCGGCCAAGAGTCCCATGCGAGGCAGCTCCTCTCTACCCCCTGTTATCATTAGTCAAGTAATTATCTTACGTGTATCAGATTTGTCAACACACAGCGTCAATGACCTCTCTTGGCACCTGGGCCCATTCGTCAGCACCAAATTCGCTGCGCCTCGTATATTTCCCGCCAGATGCCATGAACATGTGAATCTTTGAAGAAAGTCGCAGGCGGCCAAGAGTCCCATGCGAGGCAGCTCCTCTCTACCCCCTGTTATCATTAGTCAAGTAATTATCTTACGTGTATCAGATTTGTCAACACACAGCGTCAATGACCTCTCTTGGCACCTGGGCCCATTCGTCCATTACCCCTTTTCTTTACCAATGTTTACCTACACTTTATACGACCTTAAATTTTTGTAACTGTCCATATTTTTCTATATGAACAAAAGTTGTGCGGCACTGTCGATATTCATAGGTCATGAATTACTATTGTGAAATCCTAGAATATACAGAAATATATCTTGGGAACTGAGTTTCACAAAGCTGTATTTTCTGCTCTCACAGACACTGTAGGTGGGTTCTTTCGGAATTGATTTGAAGTTAGCAGTGATCTCCCATTTGAAACATCTAGTCACGATAAAAAAAATTAATCTTTTCACTTTAAATTTTTTACCGGACTTTCGAATAATTCTGTTTGCTTCCTGTTTCATAATTTAAGGAAGTTTTGCACAATTGATCACGTTACCCATTTTATCGGCCAAACCGTACGAGCGGATGAACAGCTAGGTTCACTGTGAATCGACTGTCACAACCAAGATTCGAACCTATGCGCTCGACCCTGGGCGAGAGCCCAAACCGTACGAGCGGATGAACAGCTAGGTTCACTGTGAATCGACTGTCACAACCAAGATTCGAACCTATGCGCTCGACCCTGGGCGAGAGCCCATGAATGCATGACGGTCAAGAAGGCTAACCAGTACAACACGGCATACTGATTGTTTGTCATGTGCAAAAATCTTAATCTGCTATTTTTTTTTTTATCTGTCTATCAGTTTTTGTCTCATTACAATTCACAAAATTATTCAAACCAACATCGTACCTTGTACATCATCATCTGAGATATACTGCAGTTTCGTTTGATGCAACTTTGAATCTCTGATGCATTAAGAAGTCCTGTATCCAGCCTCCTTGTTCAGCTTTTTATATTTTCCTTCAGTACTCTGTACAAGAATCTATTTTCCCGACTGCCTTAATAGATTCAAGAGAAAAAGTGTAAACAGACAGCGAGTGTGTGTTTTTGAGGCATGAACAGAGAGGAAAGATGCACCCCCGGGCTGTTGACCTAACACAAAACAAGGAACACCAGAATTCCATCAAAACAACGCACGACACTTTGCATTACAGGCCAGCGCTCCTGCCCACAGAGACATACTCACACATACCACAGTACCTCCTGTCACGGTGAGGAGGACCCCAGAGCTGTTGTGATGATTAAAGTAACCACCCCGACGTGACAAGTGCAGCGGGAGCAGTGAGTGAGGGAGGCAGCTGCCGCTTACCACAGTTGCTCAACTAATTATTCCTCCTCTTCTTACCTCGCTCCCAAGTCAGTGGTGCCACGAAGCCTAGTCACGACCGTTCTAATATCTACTTTACACTTCGTATCCTTACTATGTTCTTATACCCCATTTCTAGAGGATGGGTTGGACCTACACACCTTCAAGGGGAGCTCTGTGGGTGGTGGGTGCATATCACGAGGAGGTGGTGTTTTATGAGGGTCGACTGTGGCTCACCACCGTTGGCATGACTGAGGAGTAACAACAGACCCTGGCCGCCCGTGTCACTTCTGGCGGCGTCATCAGCAGAGTGAGTTTGTTTACTGCGGCGTCTGGGAGCATCCTCTCCCTCCCTCCCTCCCTCTCTGTCCCCCGAACCCCAGCGAATATATCTCAGACAGATTATGAAATGATAGTCACCCTATTGGCTGATGCTTTACTGGGTGTATCGCTCTAACTTTTGTTATATTTCCTTCGTCATCCTCTATTTCTCTGTCCATCTCCCTTCCTACTGTATCGCCATTTCTCTCAGCATCTTCAACATCATTTTCTTGTATGCTTTTTTCATTCCGTGTATTTACGCTTTAATCTTTCATTTTCTTCATTTCTGCACCGACACTTTCCAATAACCTTTGATACCTCCTTTCCATTTTTTTATTTCATTTTGTTTCATACGAACATAATAACATAAAGTAGAGGAAACTGCAGGCAACTTACTGGCCCATGCCAGGCGGATCCACCCTATACACCCTACCATTACCGCCGCTTTTTTCTCCCCCAACCAGAGTATTAAAGTTCCCAACGCGTTGCCGTCCACAACCCCACCTGGTAATATTTTCCATTCGTGCACTCCCTCGCTTCCACACCAATATTTACCTTAATCCATTCGTCCCTCACTTCTGCCTTCCACATCAATATCTACCTTAATCCAATCGTCCCTTACTCTGCTCCTCACTAGGGAACACAAGCTAGCCTTCCTACTTTCACTTAGTATGAGAACGGATCATTCCTTTGCATAAACGGAGCAACTGTTCGGAAGAAAATACATTTCGACATCTAACCAGGACACCCAGTTTCTTAGAAGCAGACTTAAACTATTTCCGTAATGTGGGGTTTTCAAGAAAGAGTGGATGTTACAGTAATGCCAAATATGTTCATTAAGGCAAGAGATGGGATTATAGAACTGTCAAAGGAGAGACAAAAGTTGTGAGGAGTCTTCGATAAAGAGATGGGTAGAAATTGAGTCTTGGAGAGAGAGAGAGAGAGAGAGAGAGAGAGAGAGAGAGAGAGAGAGAGAGAGAGAGAGAGAGAGAGAGAGAGAGAGACTTTACTGGGATGGCCATGAAACAGTTGACTGAACCATCAAATTATATAGCATGTTCAATATTGTGGAAGATATCATCTATTTTATAACACATTACATAAGATATCTATCTTACTCCTAACCTGCAACGTACCCCAGCTTAATCCTGCCCCATATAAAAGTCCATGAGAAAGTTCAGTACAGTATGAATGTCCCGCTCCATAACTCGCGCAACAGAAATTCAACACCTGAAGCTACTGTGTCTCACTGTGCATGACGCGAGGCTACTGTGTATCAGTGACGCGAGGCTACTGTCTCTCACTGTGCATGACGCAAGGCTACTGTCTCTCACTGTACATGACGCGAGGCTACTGTCTCTCACTGTGCATGACATGAGGATACTGTGTCTCACTGTGCATGAGCGAGGCTACTGTGTCTCACTGTGCATGAGCGAGGCTACTGTGTCTCACTGTGCATGAGCGAGGCTACTGTGTCTCACTGTGCATGACGCGAGGCTACTGTGTCTCACTGCAATGACGCGAGGCTACTGTGTCTCATTGTGCATGACGCGAGGCTACTGTCTCTCACTGTGCATGACACGAGGCTACTGTCTCTCACTGTACATAACGCGAGGCTACTGTCTCTCACTGTGCATGACATGAGGATACTGTGTCTCACTGTGCATGACGCGAGGATACTGTCTCTGTGCATGACGCGAGACAATCAGAAACACTAGAAAGATATGAAGAACTGTGAGAGGTTACGGTAACCTCAGATCTTTTATCAGTTACATTCTTCTTTTTTGTGTGGTATATGTCAGAATGACTTGTGTGTGATGCCATGTTGACAAGTGTGGGGTCGAGGTCGTAGCTGGGTTACGGTGAAGGTAGGTCTCACCCACACCACAGCCGGTGTCCCCCAGTGATGCTGAACTGACCTGACTCTCACGTGGAGTAAAAGCGAACTGACCTGACCTCACCAGGGCTGGGGTCAGTGCACACCTTCCCACTCATTACCTATAATGACAACTCTCGACCCTGGCTATAACCTGGACTACCTGTTACGTCGTATAACCGCAGATGATCTGAATGTGGGTCGTTAATTGGGATGATTAGTAGTTCCCAGCGTAAGGGTTGGCTGGCGGGACTCAGGTCTGGTTGGATTGTGTCACCATCAGTCACTAGTTATGGTCCAGGCGGACACTGACGCCTAGTTTACACTTCTTCCCCACACCACCCCAGGTCCGGCCTTCCTCCCTACTAATTTATTTCTTTTGTTTATCCTATTCAAGAGGAGGGGAAGGTGGGGAGGTTATAGCAACGTCAGTGCCTGGCCACGTTGTAGCTTTAGACCTTACGAAAATTCGAATAGATTAAACGCCATTCCTTCAAATATATAAAAAGAAAGAAGAAAAAAACAATTTTCGTTCCCAAATTTTCAACCGATTAGCTTAACAGCCGAAAACACTTTTTTCTCTCTATTTTAACCGATTAGTGACCATCATCTGAGCTCCCTAGAAGGAGTAGGGAGCCCAGGTCTTCACGAAGGGGTCAAGGAACTGGCCCAGTAGCTACTATAAAGTAGACCTGTCAAGACCGAAAGATCACAAAGTGTGTCGTTAATCCTCATCATTTCTTTACACGAAGGACAAGTTCCCGTGCTAGGCTACCGTGCGGCAGCTGGTTAGGCTACGGTCCGGCGTGCTAGGCTACGGTCCAGCGGTTGCTGAACATCAATATGCAACGGATGGATTACGTCGTCGCTCTACCAAGAAGTTGGAGGTACGTGATTATCCTCTCGATGACCACGATGTATTTCAGGTAGGACTTCCTCACTTGTATCACAAGAGATTTTACTGTCAATGGTTAGTACCAATAAATCAAATTACTTGAGATCTATTCACTGTCAGAAGGTATATATTCACCTATTTTCTTGGCATCAATATCAGTTTTGACTCTGTCTTAACTGATCCTCAGTATTTGAATGAGATTTTATTGTCAATGGTTAGTACCAATGAATCATATTACTTGAGATCTATTCACGGCCAGAAGGTATATATTCACCTATTTTCTTGGCATCAATATCAATTTTGACTCTGTCTTAACTGATCCTCAGTATTTGAAAGAGAGAATTATTGTACATGTTGGCGAGATGAGCTTTCCTTGGTCGTCTTTCTGAAGCGATAACTGGTGTATATTTCTTACCTGCCTGACAACTGAAATCTAAAACAAAATAGGTAATTCAAGTGATTTAGTGTGGAGAAAGCAACGATCAAGCCCAAATATAAATAACTGACGTCATAATGATTCATACTAAATGTGTTATAATGATTCATATAAATTCAAAAGAGCTTGCAAGATTATCCTTGATCCCTCTTACACCACAGACACAGAGGCGTTAACCGCACCGGTCCTCCCATTTCTCCACAACCATTTCCTAGACCTCATTCGACTGCACGGAAAGAAGGCACCGTGACACTCTCGCCACCATCACCTCCTGCCATCATATATCCCTCGTCCCCGAGTTGCAAATCGGCACCACAATCGCATCGAACCTATTCCAGCTGGTACGTTCCCTTTATAGTAATCAGGAGACTAAAAGTGACCATTTTAACCCCTCCAGGTGGAGAGGCGGCCTTCTTAGTGTTCCATCCTTACTTCATCCATCTCTGCCTGCACCTGTCAATGGACCATCCTCTTCCTCTTTCTCTCTTAAAAGCGGTGTCCATAAAAGTTCTGCCCTGTCTCCAAAACTCTTGCTCGTTTTTTGCCAATGATTTCCTTTCTTCAAAAGATAACCAGATGCAGTCATACGCGGACGACTCATCACTGCTTTCCTCCACCTCCTTCAAGTCCACTCCAGCCTCTCGTGTCCTATCTGCGTCTCCTCTCGTCTCGTCTCGTCTCGTCCCTAATTCCTCAGTGCACTTAGAACTGGAGAGCATTTCCAAGTTGGGTAGACAGACACAACCTGGTTAAGTCTAACGTTTCTAAAACTCATATTTTGTCCATCTCTTCTTCAAACCCAATCACAACTTTCTTTTCTCTTTGGATGAATCTATGACTCCACCTTTTAGCACAAGGAACATACTGAGCGACACAACCTGGTTAAGTTTAATGTTTCTAAAACTCATATTCTGTCCATCTCTTCTTCAAACCCTGTCACAACTTTCTTTTCTCTTTGGATGAATTTATGACTCCACCTCTTAGCACAAGGAACCTACTGAGCGACACAACCTGGTTAAGTTTAATGTTTCTAAAACTCATATTTTGTCCATCTCTTCTTCAAACCCAATCACAACTTTCTTTTCTCTTTGGATGAATCTATGACTCCACCTCTTAGCACGAGGAATATACTGAGCGTCACTGTCACATCTAACCTATCTTGCAAACCCCAAACGATACACAGAGAGCTAAGTTTTGGTCTCTAAGAAACTGGGGGTCCAGCTTAGCAAGTCCTTTCTCTCTGATTATCCAGCGGATTGATCCGTGCTCGTACGGTGTATTGCTGTCATATCTGGGAAGGTTGTAGTGCTACAGAGCTGGTCTGATTTGCCAACCTCCTCAGACTAACTATGAAGCTTGACCCACTTGTCTTACGGAAGACTTTTCTTTCACTTCTCGTCTTCTATAGATATTACTTCAGTTTTTGCTTCTTTCACTTCCCGTCTTCTATAGATATTACTTCAGTTTTTGCTTTCAACAGCTGGCTGCTTGTGTGCCCCAACCAGCCCCAACCATCAGCTAGAACACGTAATTCTCGGCAAGTGGCTATCGACAACGCAAGGGTAGGCCGTTGTGATATCTGTTTCCCTACATCGCTAATCTTTGGAACTCTTTACCTCCTCAAGTCTTTCCTAACAACCACGATCGATCTCCTTTTCAAAAGGCAGATTTTTCCACTTCCTCCAAAAGTCTGAAAATATTTTGCCCCTTCTCTTGCTATTTTTCCCCCTGTAACCTTCATATTCCATTCAAGGTCTGGCGCCTCCGACACACAAAAAAAAACTTTGCATAAAGACTTTGACTGGAGTCCCCCCCCCCCTTCCTTTGTTATAGCTCCATTGTCTTGTGTGATGTATTCTTTCTGTATGTTTTCAGACACTCGACTTCATTTGATTCAGTAAACCGTTATCTTGACATTACTACTAGACATGTTATCATTATCATCATCATCATCATTATTACTGTCATTACCAATAATAGCATTTGAACTAGTTTTCTTTCATACCCGTTCACTATTTCCTGTTATTTTCTTCCATAACTGTTGTGGTTATAGGTCGTGGATATGGGGCTGCTAACGACTGTTCGTGGCTATGGGGCCGCTAACGACTGGTCGTAGCTATGGGGTAGGTGAAGTTCCCCAGCAATACACCACGTATCTCACATATACCCAGCCAGAGCAGCCTCGGTATTCCTATAATCAATTCAAAGATTGAATCGGTTGGATATCTGGAATGACTGCGTGAGAGGCAAAGCCAGACACTGAGACTGCTGCTGAATCGTAGCCAAATGAAGACTTGTTTGACGTGTTCTGTAATACAGACGATCTCGAAATACAGGCATGACTGACCGACCTCTGATGATGTCAGAAGTGACAAACATCTCCGTAGGTTTGTGGCCAGTTATGTGACGCAGGAATGATTGTGGCCAGTTATATGACGCAGGAGATGTTTGTGGCCAGTTATGTGACGCAGATGTTTGTGGCCAGTTATGTCACGCAGATGTTTGTGGCCAGTTATGTGACGCAGGAGATGTTTGTGGTCAGTTATGTGACGCAGATGTTTGTGGCCAGTTATGCGACGTAGTGTGGCCAGTTATGCGACGCAGTGTGGCCAGTTATGCGACGCAGGAGATATTTGTGGTCAGTTATGTGGCGCAGGAGATGTTTGTGGCCAGTTATGTGATGCAGGAGAGATCATTCTTGTGTCCATAATGAGGTTGGGAAACAATCAGGACTGCGTGAGAGGCAAAGCCAGACACTGAGACTGCTGCTGAATCGTAGCCAAATGAAGACTTGTTTGACGTGTTCTGTAATACGTCAGAAGTGACAAACATCTCCGCAGGTTTGTGGCCAGTTATGTGACGCAGGAATGTTTGTGGCCAGTTATATGACGCAGGAGATGTTTGTGGCCAGTTATGTGATGCAGATGTTTGTGGCCAGTTATGTCACGCAGATGTTTGTGGCCAGTTATGTGACGCAGGATCTCACATATACAGGCATGACTGACCGACCTCTGATGATGTCAGAAGTGACAAACATCTCCGTAGGTTTGTGGCCAGTTATGTGACGCAGGAATGATTGTGGCCAGTTATATGACGCAGGAGATGTTTGTGGCCAGTTATGTGACGCAGATGTTTGTGGCCAGTTATGTCACGCAGATGTTTGTGGCCAGTTATGTGACGCAGGAGATGTTTGTGGTCAGTTATGTGACGCAGATGTTTGTGGCCAGTTATGCGACGTAGTGTGGCCAGTTATGCGACGCAGTGTGGCCAGTTATGCGACGCAGGAGATATTTGTGGTCAGTTATGTGGCGCAGGAGATGTTTGTGGCCAGTTATGTGATGCAGGAGAGATCATTCTTGTGTCCATAATGAGGTTGGGAAACAATCAGGACTGCGTGAGAGGCAAAGCCAGACACTGAGACTGCTGCTGAATCGTAGCCAAATGAAGACTTGTTTGACGTGTTCTGTAATACGTCAGAAGTGACAAACATCTCCGCAGGTGTGTGGCCAGTTATGTGACGCAGGAATGTTTGTGGCCAGTTATATGACGCAGGAGATGTTTGTGGCCAGTTATGTGATGCAGATGTTTGTGGCCAGTTATGTCACGCAGATGTTTGTGGCCAGTTATGTGACGCAGGATCTCACATATACCCAGCCAGAGCAGCCTCGGTATTCCTATGATCAATTCAAAGATTGAATCAGTTGGATATTTGGAATGACTGCGTGAGAGGCAAAGCCAGACACTGAGACTGCTGCTGAATCGTAGCCAAATGAAGACTTGTTTGACGTGTTCTGTAATACAGACGATCTCGAAATACAGGCATGACTGACCGACCTCTGATGATGTCAGAAGTGACAAACATCTCCGTAGGTTTGTGGCCAGTTATGTGACGCAGGAATGTTTGTGGCCAGTTATATGACGCAGATGTTTGTGGCCAGTTATGTGACGCAGATGTTTGTGGCCAGTTATGTCACGCAGATGTTTGTGGCCAGTTATGTGACGCAGGAGATGTTTGTGGTCAGTTATGTGACGCAGATGTTTGTGGCCAGTTATGCGACGTAGTGTGGCCAGTTATGCGACGCAGTGTGGCCAGTTATGCGACGCAGGAGATATTTGTGGTCAGTTATGTGACGCAGGAGATGTTTGTGGCCAGTTATGTGACGCAGGAGAGATCAGGGAAACAATCAGGTCCTCTCCGGCTCTAACATTTCCAATGACAGCAACCGAGTCCCAGGTTTTCATCTCCTCTGACCTCGACAGTTTTCCTGTATTGACTCAGCGGTGATATCAGTCACTAGATGCGAGAATATGTGTACTGTTACATAGTGATCACTGGAAGTCAAAAGTCCTGTAGTACCGAGTGGTGACTTTTCAAGTCCCCAGTCAGGAATCACAAGGGCTTCGGGTGTGGACGGACGTGTTGTTACGTATCACCTGAGCTACACCGAACATAAAGCATCACGACGCAGCATAAAGACGTGGATCCTCTCGCTGATTGAGCTACACCGAACATAAAGCATCACGACGGAGCATAGAGACGTGGATCCTCTCGCTGATTGAGCTACACCGAACATAAAGCATCACGACGCAGCATAGAGACGTGGATCCTCTCGCTGATTGAGCTACACCGAACATAAAGCATCACGACGCAGCATAGAGACGTGAATCCTCTCGCTGATTTAATTAGCACATATGGTTAGGAGAGTCAGGTCCCGGGGCAGGACAAGGCCTACCCGCCGCGTGTGCGAATCGAATTCCATGTGAAGGCCTGGATGGCTGAGGGGACAGACAGTGTGGAGACCAGAACACGAGACGGAGGAGTGCTTGGAACATGCACATTGGCGCTTTTGGATAAACGGTAACTAATTGTGTTCCTAGACCAATAAAAAACCATATTAGTGTACATAACCGGCCAGGGAATGAAACAAGAAATTTATGGGCCAGTTCTAAGATGATTATGTGGCTGACAAGGGTCTTGGGGATCCAAATGCCGCGATCGACATGGCTCAAAAGGCTAGCTGTGAGGGGAGCTGGCTGTATTACCAGCTCATCACCCTATCTTTACCTTAGGTATTTAGAAATTAATCAAACCTGATTAAATGATATACATGATATCAGTGTATTGATAAATGATGGTGATAAGACACTGATAAAGATAAAGACACTGATAAGATAAAGATGGAAGAATCTTCCATCTTTATCTACGTATTGATAAATGATGGTAATAAGACACTGATAAAGATAAAGACACTGATAAGATAAAGATGGAAGAATCTTCCATCTTTATCTACGTATTGATAAATGATGGTAATAAGACACTGATAAAGATAAAGACACTGATAAGATAAAGATGGAAGAATCTTCCATCTTTACCTACGAATCACAGCACTGCAACAATGAAAGGACCAATTCATAGAATGCTGGAAAATGTGAGCAATTCATAGAACGCTGGAAAATGTGAGCAATTCATAGAACGCTGGAAAATGTGACATCTACAACAGCTGCTACAGGGAAGAAAGGAAATGAAATCTGCAGATCAGGTACAGCAGAACCGAGACCAGGTGGGCTGCGGTATCGATTACCACAGAAGCTGCTTCATTCATCTGTAAACCCGAAGCAGATGTCGGGTATCACTCAGAGGGAAAACGAATCCTAGTGATTCGAGGTTCACTACACTAACATGAGTCGACATACAACGGAAAAAAGACTTTGCGCCATAAAGTCCATTCCAGTCAGTCTTACACCGTATATGTTGTATATATCGTGCTGTCATGGGTCATTTATATAATCAATATGGAATCGTGAAGATGAAATCATGTATGACTAATTAAATACAGATTTTTTTTGGGTAATATTCACCAATCATAATGACCAAGGATGCCATTTGATCTTAGTCATTATATTCTGACGTATTAGTCTTTCTCCTAAAACAGGTATTGCACGATAGAGCTTAAAGGCAATTAAAATCCCCTGGATAAACTATGATATTCTTGGCAGGAGAACATGGTGCTGGAAGAACAGAAAAAGAAGAGTTGTGGCAAGTGACCACTGATCACCAGGGGAAAAGAAAACATTTCGTGTTCCGCAAGGGTCTATTTTGGGACCCATTAAATTTTGCCAGATGACTAATATATATATATATATATATATATATATATATATATATATATATATATATATATATATATATATATATATATATATCAGTTATAAAGTTATTACTGTTCTTATGAATTAAAGATATTTCAGACGCTTTCCCAACAGTCATTCAGTAGGATGTGTTGTGGTGATGTGTAAGACCAAGTGTTGTTGTCCAGAGCTGCGGACGACCGCTACCGTGGGTGATGGCAAGACGACCAGAAGGAGGAGGAGGTGAGGTATAGGCTTGTCTTGTGAGTTTCGTTGGTAGGGGGGCGATGGAGGAGGGAGTGGGGCCTACCACACCCTCGTCGGGGGAGTGTGGGGTCAGTCGGCTAGTTCAGAGATCAAAGGAAGCCGCTGGAGTTGTGAGGAGTCGGCGTGTTTGATCTCTGGTGCGATTATCACAGCTCGGTCGGTCGGTCGTGGGCAGCGTTAGCTGGGCCGCGGCGCTCGTAGGCAGGAGCGCCGCGGCGGCCCAGCTGGGCGTCAGTCAGTGTGTGGCGTCGCGAGGCCCCGAGCAGGCGTCCAGAGCGAGCGCACCCTGGGCCCCTCACCCTCTCACGCTGGTGACTGCCTCCCCGACACCTACGACAGCTGAGTGTGACGCAAGACGGGCCGCCCGACGGACGCTGCTGGACTGTCGACCATACGAGGACGTGCACCGAGCGCGCGCGCTACTGGGTGTGTGTGTGTGTGTGTGTGTGTGTATCGGACTGTGGCACGTGTTGTGGTAGCCGCGGGTCAGCAGGTGAGGGGATCATGGGTCATATAGTGATGATTGTGGTTGTGGTAGTTGTGGCAGGTGGTGGAGTGCTGGGTCTGGCCACTCCTGACCTAATGCCCCGCCAACCACAGTCTGCAGGTGGCTCCCTGGACCACAGCGAGGGGCGGGTGCCCCGTTCGAGTCCCCAGCACACTGAGGGAAAGTCGAACACGTTGCAAGACGACGAATACGACGACTCCCCGATGAACGATCGCACGGCCCGATGGGCGGCGGCGGCCTACGACCTCCTGCAGTCGCAGTCGTGCGAGTCGCCGTCGTGGACGACGAAGAAGGAGTGTCGGGACGCCCAGCTGGTGCCCCGCCGCCTGACGCAGGTGTGGGCCACGCAGGCAGGGAGGGGGCCGTACGTGGCCAGGCTGCCGGACGGATCCCTCCACAGGTCAGGTCGTCATGAGGGAGTCCTGCTCCTCGATCCCTACCCGGCCGCCTCCTGGGGGCACCTCGTCCTTGTCATCTTCGTGGCGTCCAACACTTCCCTCACCCACTGCACCGACGACAACAGCTACTGGCTCGGTAAGTCGTTCCCTCTCTCCATCGCCGCTGTCATCCTCCAACGCATGATGTGCCCTCCTCACGCACGTCACTGTTAATCTGTTTAAAACTCCATTCCCAGTGTAATGGCTCACACACACACACACACACACACACACACACACATACACACACACACACACACACACATCCTCAACCCCTGCCCAGTGTAGTAGTGAAACATGAACTTACACACTTATAAAAGATCCTCTCACTTCACACACCAACGTGGACGCTCGCAACACTCTACACTCACCAATACACATATAAAAGATCCTCTTACTTTATTCTTCACACACCAACGTGGACGCTCGCAACACTCTACACTCACCAATACACATATAAAAGATCCTCTTACTTTATTCTTCACACACCAACGTGGACGCTCGCAAACACTCTACACTCATCATTTAACTTATATCACACCTTCAGCTCATATTGCCCAATACAGTGGGCATGATTGACTGTTATGTGAACATCTTTTATCAAACCTATTGACAAAGTCCTGGGTTCATGTACAAAATAACATGGTTCTCTTGTCGGTGAGTCAGGATTTGTTAGATTATACATACATATATACAGACATACATCATACATACATACATACATACATCATACATACATACATACATACATACATACATACATACATACATACATACTTGCATACATACATACATACATACATACATACATACATCATACATACATACATACATACATACTTGCATACATACATACATACATACATACATACATACATACATACATACATACATACATACATACATCATACATACATCATACATACATACATACATACATACATACATACATACATACATACAATAGATCACCACCAGAGCAAACCATCAAGGATGATGACGAACTAGCCAAGACTGCACGACCCTCGAACCCGACAGTACGACCCTGAGATATGATGGACTAGCCTTTGACCTAACTGGGTCGGTCCCGACACCCGTGGGTCGTACCGTCGTTATCAAGAGCAACATTGAAGACCAAGTGACGTAAGAAAAAGTAATTATCAAAAATACGTCAAGATCTCTACTGTCGTAATGAGACATAGTTCAGGATTACCTTCGTATACATGGGAATGGTTCACGTAGGATTACCTTCATGTACTTGGGAATGGTTCACTCAGGATTACCTCCATGTACGTGGGAATGGTTCACTCAGGATTATCTTCATGTACTTGGGAGTGCTTCACTCAGGATTACCTTCGTATACATGGGAATGGTTTACTTAGGATTACCTTCATGTACGTGGGAGTTGTTCACTCAGGATTACCTTCGTATACATGGGAATGGTTCACTTGGGATTACCTTCATGTACTTGGGAATGGTTCACTCAGGATTACCTCCATGTACGTGGGAATGGTTCACTTGGGATTACCTTCATGTACTTGGGAAGGGTTCACTCAGGATTACCTCCATGTACGTGGGAATGGTTCACTCAGGATTATCTTCATGTACTTGGGAATGGTTCACTCAGGATTACCTCCATGTACGTGGGAGTTGTTCACTCAGGATTACCTTCATGTACTTGGGAATGGTTCACTCAGGATTACCTCCATGTACGTGGGAATGGTTCACTTAGGATTATCTTCATGTACTTGGGAATGGTTCACTCAGGATTACCTCCATGTACGTGGGAATGGTTCACTCAGGATTACCTCCATGTACGTGGGAATGGTTCACTCAGGATTACCTCCATGTACGTGGGAATGGTTCACTTAGGATTACCTTCATGTACTTGGGAATGGTTCACTCAGGATTACCTCCATGTACGTGGGAATGGTTCACTCAGGATTATCTTCATGTACGTGGGAATGGTTCACTTAGGATTACCTTCATGTACTTGGGAGTTGTTCACTCAGGATTACCTCCATGTACGTGGGAATGGTTCACTCAGGATTACCTCCATGTACGTGGGAATGGTTCACTTAGGATTACCTTCATGTACTTGGGAGTGCTTCACTCAGGATTATCTTCCTGCACATGGGAATGGTTCACTCAGGATTATCTTCGTGTACATGGGAATAGCTCACTTAGAATTATCTTCGTGTACATGGGAATGGCTCACTCAGAATTACCTTCCTGTACATGGGAATAGCTCACTTAGGATTACCTTCCTGTACATGGGAATAGCTCACTTAGGATTACCTTCGTATACATGGGAATGGTTGATTCAGGATTACCTTCGTGTACATGGGACTGGTTGATTCAGGATAATCTTCGTGTACATGGGCATGGTTCACTCAGGATTACCTTCTTGTACATGGGCATGGTTCACTCAGGATTACCTTCTTGTACATGGGCATGGTTCAGTGGTGGTGAAGGTCGTCTGGGCTTCATCTATGTTCAGTGGATCCCTGACGGTCTGGTTATGGGCAATTATCCCTCCTGTTCATGGACGGGCCAACCTCAGGTGTACACCGACGCACCGTCGTGTATTGGACAGTAATTTTCCCCGTCGGTCGTGTATTCTTACCCCGTCTACCATCCTCAGTGCTTGTTACATTTCTAAATCTTTTGCGCACCTGATCCTCGCTTCACACACCTGTAGATCCCCAGCTCCCTGGGGACACTAGTGAGGTTCCATATGTGGAAAATTATGGTCCATTCTAAGGGGCCGACTCTTTTTGTCTCGACTTTCCGTTCTCCCGTCCGTCGCTCTCGAACCCTGGCCAGAGCAAGAGCCGAGCCGCTTGCGTCATAATTACGGGACCTGGAAGATCTGGTCACACTACGCTGTGGCGAAATTCAATCTATGTTATTTCCTCTCTCTCTCTCTCTCTCTCTCTCTCTCTCTCTCTCTCTCTCTCTCTCTCTCTCTCTCTCTCTCTCTCTCTCTCTCTCTCTCTCTCTCTCTCTCTCTCTCTCTCTCTCTCTCTCTCTCTTACTTTCTTGTCCTTTGTTTTAACAAATTACCGAAGGTCTCCAACGTTGAAACATCATACCGTTACAGCGTCAAACCTTCACACACACACACACACACACACACACACACACACACACACACACACACACACACACACACACACACACACACACACACACACACACACACAGGAATTAACCGGAAAAGTATGGTTGAGGCAGACGAGGAGGAGCCAGCAGCAGATCTTCCTTAATCTGTATGATGGAAGATGGCCTTGGGTAGGTGAGGGCCTCTGACGTGAGGCTAGATGTCCCCACCTCTGCCCCCACTTCCACCTTCATCATCATCCATCTCATCATCATCCACCTCATCATCCACCTCATCATCATCATCATCATCCACTTCATCATCATCATCCATCTCATCATCATCATCGTCATCCACTTCATCATCATCCACTTCATCATCATCCACCTCATCATCCACTTCATCATCATCCACCTCTTCATCATCATCCACCTCATCATCATCATCCACCTCATCATCATCCACTTCATCATCATCCACCTCATCATCATCCACCTCTTCATCATCCACCTCATCACCATCATCATCCACCTTATCGTCATCCACCTCATCCTTCACTCCTCCTTACCCCAGCGTTCATCACAAACATCTTCCCTCAAACATCTTAATCATCCATCATCTCTTACAATTCCCTGACCACCTCAACCTGCTTCTAGTTACTACTCCACCACCACCCCAACCCCCGTCATTACCCTCCACCTTACCCACTTACTCCACCCCCTTCTAACTACCCTCGTGACCCCTACCTGACCTCTCCACCTTCACAGGACCAGGTTAACCGTCCATGATTACAGTCCATCCGGTACCTCAGGAGTGGTCCTGCTCCCGACCCTCATTATGTGGTCGTCCCTGGCTACCCTCATCATGTGGTCGTCCCTGGCTCCCCCTCATCATGTGGTCGTACGCCCTGGCTACCTTCATCATGTAGTCGTCCCTGGCTACCCTCATCATGTGGTCGTCCCTGGCTACCCTCATCATGTGGTCGTCCCTGGCTACCCTCATCATGTGGTCGTACGCCCTGGCTACCCTCATCATGTGGTCGTCCCTGGCTACCCTCATCATGTGGTCGTACGCCCTGGCTACCCTCATCATGTAGTCGTCCCTGGCTACCCTCATCATGTGGTCGTACGCCCTGGCTACCCTCATCATGTGGTCGTACGCCCTGGCTACCCTCATCATGTGGTCGTACGCCCTTGCTACCCTCATCATGTGGTCGTACGCCCTTGCTACCTTCATCATGTGGTCGTCCCTGGCTCCCCTCATCATGTGGTCGTACGCCCTGGCTACCTTCATCATGTAGTCGTCCCTGGCTACCTTCATCATGTGGTCGTCTCCTCCCCACCCATCACCTCCCTCCGACGCATCAACACATAGCTATGAAGGAGGACCATGTCATACAGAGATAATTTACCGACGAAAAAAAAATCTACAAGAAATTATGAAGTCTGGTTTATTACCGTCCCCAAAATTAGTAACTCATTTCCCTCGTCTCTTCTTTCTCCCAGTCACACAAACTATACCTTTCAGCTAAGCCCCGGCCTTGATGTGCACCATCGTCTGTGACTGGAGCACCCAACATTAACACACAGTTAGCGAACACATTCTGAACGTATCTTAGAGACACCAGAGAGAGTCTTAAGTAACTCATAAAACCCGGAATGTGAAGCGTAAATATTGATGAAATGGTTTTGCGAAAGATCCGGGAACTAACCATCATTTTGTGATTTTGATTATAGGTAAATGATAAAAAAAAACAAAGTGTACGTCGGTAAAATAAAAACGTTGGTCCATCATCAAATGGTACCTAGGTTAATTATTACGACAAGTTGAGTCAACGAATGATTTAATTAACGACTAATGTCGTGTGTGGGGGGGTGGGAGGTCGAGCGAGAGGATCCAGGGGTCGAATATGGAGGTTTTCAGTGGGGAGCGACCACTTGTTTCGTGGCCTCTGCGAAGTCATGGGGTTAGCAGGCAATTCTAACCCCGCCTCGAAGGTTGGGTCTGGCAACAGGTGGAGACGGTTCACAAGGTGGAGGTGACACCAGCAGTGGCGGGGTGAGGGAGACGAAACCAGAGGGTTGTACTTTGTGCAACAAGAGTTGTTGCTGTTGTTAGTGTGAAGTGTAACGATGGCTAGGTTAGGTACGACCAGCAGGGCGTGTAAACTTCATACTGATCAGTGTGAGAGTAAGAGTACCTGCCTACCTATGAGTACGTACCTACAAGAACCTGTCTTACTTCTACCTACCTATGAGTACGTACCTACAAGTACCTGTCTTACTTCTACCTACACACAAGTACCTACCTATGAGTACGTACCTACAAGTACCTGTCTTACTTCTACCTACACACAAGTACCCACCAATGAGTACGTACCTACAAGTACCTGTCTTACTTCTACCTACCTATGAGTACCTGTCTTACTTCTACCTACCTATGAGTACGTACCTACAAGTACCTGTCTTACTTCTACCTACACACAAGTACCTACCTATGAGTACGTACCTACAAGAACCTGTCTTACTTCTACCTACACACAAGTACCTACCAATGAGTACGTACCTACAAGTACCTGTCTTACTTCTACCTACCTATGAGTACCTGTCTTACTTCTACCTACCTATGAGTACGTACCTACAAGTACCTGTCTTACTTCTACCTACACACAAGTACCTACCTATGAGTACGTACCTACAAGTACCTGTCTTACTTCTACCTACCTATGAGTACCTGTCTTACTTCTACCTACCTATGAGTACGTACCTACAAGTACCTGTCTTACTTCTACCTACACACAAGTACCTACCAATGAGTACGTCCCTACAAGAACCTGTCTTACTTCTACCTACACACAAGTACCTACCTATGAGTACGTACCTACAAGTACCTGTCTACTTCTACCTACACACAAGTACCTACCTATGAGTACGTACCTACAAGCACCTGTCTTACTTCTACCTACACACAAGTACCCACCTATGAGTACGTCCCTACAAGAACCTGTCTTACTTCTACCTACACACAAGTACCTACCAATGAGTACGTACCTACAAGTACCTGTCTTACTTCTACCTACACACAAGTACCTACCAATGAGTACGTACCTACAAGCACCTGTCTTACTTCTACCTACACACAAGTACCTACCTATGAGTACGTACCTACAAGTACCTGTCTTACTTCTACATACACACAAGTACCTACCAATGAGTACGTACCTACAAGCACCTGTCTTACTTCTACCTACACACAAGTACCTACCAATGAGTACGTACCTACAAGTACCTGTCTACTTCTACCTACACACAAGTACCTACCTATGAGTACGTACCTACAAGTACCTGTCTACTTCTACCTACTCACAAGTACCTACCTATGAGTACGTACCTACAAGTACCTGTCTACTTCTACCTACACACAAGTACCTACCTATGAGTACGTACCTACAAGTACCTGTCTACTTCTACGTACACACAAGTACCTACCTATGAGTACGTACCTACAAGTACCTGTCTACTTCTACCTACACACAAGTACCTACCTATGAGTACGTACCTACAAGTACTACTTGTCTATTTCCCCCTACTTACGGGTACCTCTATACTTGTAACTACCTAACCTAACCTAACCTACGAGTTCGCACGACGCAAGTCTTCATATGGCGGGGTTAGCGCGTAGCGCTCACCACACGTCTTTCTTCATGGATGTTAACTACTTCTGCCGCCAGAAAGCGCGCGCGCGCGCGCGAGAGAGAGAGAGAGAGAGAGAGAGAGAGAGAGACTACAATACACGAGGACTGGAGGTGTTCAGCTGATGTCTGGACGTGTGAGGGAAGAGAGATTCTGCTGGTGTCACACTTTTTCCATGCACTGCCACATTCTGCACCCTCCAGTCTGCCGTAGCAGCCCAGGGCCGCCACACCAGGGCCTGAGGGAGAACCTGGACAAAGTGCCAGGCACCACAGTTCCATCCTTACAGTCAAAGATCCACCCACACAAGCTCTCTCTCTCTCTCTCTCTCTCTCTCTCTCTCTCTCTCTCTCTCTCTCTCTCTCTCTCTCTCTCTCTCTCTCTCTCTCTCTCTCTCTCTCTCTCTCTGTGTGCGTGTGTGTGTGTGTGTGTGTGTGTGTGTGTGTGTGTGTCTGGGGCTGAGGGATGGCCTCTCCACTGTCTAGTTTATGACTAGGAAAATAAAACTGTTGCATCCCTCCTTCCTTGTACTGGGATTTGTCCCTCAGGATTCTCTGCCCTGAGATTAGAGATCCTGTGCCCCGGGATTAAAGATCGTGTGCCCCGGGATTAAAGATCGTGTGCCCTGGGATTACAGACCCTGTGCCCTGGGATTACAGACCCTGTGCCCTGGGATTATAGACCCTATGCCCTGGGATTAAAGACCCTGTACCCTGGGATTAAAGATCCTGTGCCCTGGGATTACAGACCCTGTGCCCTGGGATTACAGACCCTGTGCCCTGGGATTAAAGATCCTGTGCCCTTGGATTAAAGATCCTGTGCCCTGGTGACACTCCAATCAACGCCACCTGAATCTTCCTGGTTACTCCTTCAGCCATGATAAACAGAGGAGAGGGTTGTGTTTCTCCTGGGCCGTACTATGATACCCTCCACCAACACTTGACACACTTTGGAAATACGTTACCCTCCACCAACACTTGACACACTTTGGAAATACGTTACCCTCCACCAACACTTGACACACTTTGGAAATACGTTACCCTCCACCAACACTTGACACACTTTGAAAATACGTTACCCTCCACCAACACTTGACACACTTTGGAAATACGTTACCCACCACCAACACTTGACACACTTTGGAAATACGTTACCCACCACCAACACTTGACACACTTTGGAAATACGTTACCCTCCACGAACACTTGACACACTTTGGAAATACGTTACCCTCCACCCAACACTTGACACACTTTGGAAATACGTTACCCACCACCAACACTTGACACACTTTGGAAATACGTTACCCTCCACCAACACTTGACACACTTTGGAAATACGTTACCCTCCACCAACACTACACACTTACGAAATACTGATGTGGAGGCGACCCTGAGTCTGTGGTACGCTCCTGTCGTCATCCAGTGCCTTGCTCAATGGTCTGGCCGCCCCGTCATATAGAGGTTTATTCACCATAAGGAACCACTACGTTGTCAACATGCCCCGAGGGAGGACCATCCTGCGTGAGTCTGGCGAAGGAGACCCAACAGACCCAACGAAAGGAGACCCTTCCGCCCGCGTCAGTATGAGACCTACCAGAGGGAGGCCCGTCCAGCCTCCAGGTATGGTATGAAACCTCCTCCAGAAATCCAGATGACCAACCTGGAAGTCGACTGATAACCAGTTTATCTATCAGGGCTACTCAGGGCTGATGCAAAGGTAAAATGTGATGCGTATATTGACTAATAATCATTGTCAGGTTATTATACTTAAAGGTCGTACCGTCGTGCTCAAGGATCGCATCGACGTGCTCAAGGATCATACCGTCGTGCTCAAGGATCGTACCGTCGTGCTCAAGGACCGTACAGTCGTGCTCAAGGATCGTACCGTCGTGCTCAAGGACCGTACAGTCGTGCTCAAGGACCGTACAGTCGTGCTCAAGGATCATACCGTCGTGCTCAAGGATCGTACCGTCGTGCTCAAGGACCGTACAGTCGTGCTCAAGGATCGTACCGTCGTGCTCAAGGACCGTACAGTCGTGCTCAAGGATCGTACCGTCGTGCTCAAGGACCGTACAGTCGTGCTCAAGGATCGTACCGTCGTGCTCAAGGATCGTACCGTCGTGCTCAAAGGTCGTACCGTCGTGCTCAAGGACCGTACAGTCGTGCTCAAGGATCGTACCGTCGTGCTCAAGGATCGTACCGTCGTGCTCAAAGGTCGTACCGTCGTGCTCAAAGATCGTACCGTCGTGCTCAAGGAGCATACCGTCGTGCTCAAGGATATATATATATATATATATATATATATATATATATATATATATATATATATATATATATATATATATATATATATATATATATATATATATATATTAGATCCACGTAGCTTCCACTATTGTACTTGGCACACACACACACACACATATATATATATATATATTATATATATATATGTGTGTGCGTGTGTGTGTGTGTGTGTGTGTGTGTGTGTGTGTGTGTGTGTGATTATTCATGACTTTCCTGGTAATCGTATGGACTGGAGAGCCAGCGTGACAATGTCCACGTCACATCACACGCACGACCGTCTAACAACAGTGATCATCATCAACACGATGACTATCTGGTGACGTCAGGCAACGTCGTCATCTGTTTGCGTCAGTTGTTCTCGCCGTGGCCACCAGGTGACACCACATGTTAGGGGTCTATATCAGATCTTCATAAGCAATGGTACACGTTCCCAACGTTATGATTTACAGTTGTTTCACTGATTGACACAAGACTGAGGGTAATGCTCAGCTGATGGCCCCTTCCCGGTCGTCTTAGTTACAATGCTTTTAAAGGCTCATAATCCGTGGCCAGTCACGGGGATACTCGAGTCCCCCACGCCCAGCCCTGGGTACACTTAAAGAGTCTCGTAAGAACATAAGAAGTGAGGACGCTGCAAGAGGCCTGTTGGCCCATTGTGCTAAGCAGGTCCTGAGTCTGTCCACCCTACAACCAGCCGCCAGAACCCATAAACACGTCATCCAACCTTCGTTGAAAGCTACGTAAAGACCTACGTAGCTTCCACTACCGTACTTAGCAACTGGGTCCATAAATTTACTAACCAGTTCCCGAACCAATATTTACCCACATCTGACCTGGATATTTTCTTCTAACTGAAATCCATTATCTCTTGTCCCTTTGATGCGCTTAACCCATTTAAAAAACTTCAGTCACATCCCCTCTAACCCTCCTCCTCTTCAGTGAGTGTTAATTCAGTCTATTTTAACCTTTCTTCACAAGTGAGGTTTCTAATTCCTGGGATCAATTTTGTCATTGGCCTTTGTACTCTCTCTAAATAATCTATATCACCTGCATAGTATGGAACCCAAAACTGTAACGCATGATCTAAATGGGGTCTCGCCAACGCAAGATAAAACTGCAACACGCAAGATAAAGTTGCAGTCCTATTAATGAATCCTAACATCTGATTAACCTTATTACATATTTTAATACATTGTTGCAGCAGCAGCTTAAGATCCTTGTTCACCAGTACCCCTAACTCTCTTTCGCATTCTGTTTTACCAATAGTAATAATGTCCAGTTTGTAATCAGTGTTCCTGTCTTTATACACACTAAGCGTTATGAATTTATTTACGTTAAATTCCATTTTCCATGTACCCGCCCACTCTGATAATCTGTTTACGTTCCTCTGCAAATTCACTAAATTTTCATCTGAGTCAATTACGGCCTCTATTTTTGTACCATCGGCAAATTCACATAAGTCGCTGGTTATTCCCATATCCAAATCGTTGATATATATATAACGAACAAGAGCGGACCCAAGACTGACCCCTGAGGAACACCACTGGCTACATTGCCCCAGTCCGATGTAACTCCGTGGATGCGTACCCTCTGCTTTCTGTCAGTGAGCCACGCCCTAATCCAATCAAACACACAACCCCCGATGCCATGTGTCGCTATTTTTCTAAGCAGACGCTCATGAGGTACTCTGCCAAAGGCCTTACTCAAGTCTAAGTATACAATATCATAACTCTTACCCTGATCAACAGTTTCAAATGCTTTATTAAAGAGGAGAGAAGGTTACTGAGACATGACATCCCTTTTGTAAACCCTTGTTGAGAATTCTTAATGAGATCATGATTCTCCAAGTGTTCCCGTATTTTGTCCCCTATAATTGATTCGAGAAATTTCCCCACAACAGATGTCAAGCTGACAGGACGATAATTAGAGGCAATGAATCTATTCCCGTTCTTAAAGAATGAACGACATTTGCTGTCCTCCAGTTGCTTAGGAACTACGCCTGGTTCCAGAGACTGTTGAAACACATTTAAAAGCGGAGCACTTACTTCCTCCTTACATTCCTTCAAGACCCTTGCATAAACACCACCTAGTCCAGGACTCTTGTTTACTTTTAATCGTTCTGTTTGTTTCAAAATATCAAATTTATTCATTTTCATATCGCATAGCTTCCCGCTTTCGTCCCCCGCTGTAAATTTGCTTTGGAACCAGAATGTTCGTATTCTTTTATGTAAATAATGATATGAAGTGATTGTTTAAAACTTCACATATCTTAATCCCACTATCAACTAATCTCTCAGGATGTGATTTGATAGGTTCAATTTTCTCCCTAAGCTTCGTTCTGTATATTTGAAAAAATCCTTTGGCATTTTTTTTTTCTTCTTCGTTAGCTATCTCAATTTCGCAAATTTCCTTTAGCCTTCCTCATCTCTGATTTTACCATCTCCGTAGCCTCCGCAAAGTTGGCTGGCCTTACGAGAGTCGGGAACGAACATTTCATTCTCCTTCCTATTCACATCCATCATTATACTGAATATCATTTCCTTGTGGTTACTATCATCTAACTATCCTCCTACCTCAGCTTCATGTATAAGGTGGTTACTATCACCTAACTGACCTCCCAATCTCAGCTTCATCTATAAGGTTGTTTGCATTTGTCAGTACCCAATCTAAAATGTTATATCATCCTGGTCCCCCTCGGACATGTGCCGAGTAAGGAAACAATCATGGACTGTCTCCATACATTCCTCTGACTCAACAGTTAATCGTAGTAAAGTTGAACTCACCCTAGAATACATAGAGTACATACATTTCTAATGATGGGGGTTTATATAAATGCTTCTTATAATACCCTTTCATTGCTTTCATCTATTTCAACCCGAATCGATTCTGTCTTTTTTTTGTTACTTTAATGTCACTCCTGTTTCAGCTCTTAATGTTGTCCCAACTTTGAAGTGCTGCTACCCTCACCTTCTCCTTTCCTGTCCTTCCTATCAGTCGTGTAAAGTTTGTATCCATCAATTTTGGTCGAGAAGTATTGGCAGGTTTGGTTTGTGTGTCCTTGTTTGGCTGGAGGGACGACCCACACTGCTGCTGCAGTAGCCAGCGCCACTCCCTACACCACCACCCACCCTTAACCACAGTGCAACTCTGCCTCCCTCCCTCCCTCCACACTACGTCCCACCTGGACACTCGCTTCCCACCTAACAAACCACCGCCACTACCTCACCATCTGTCTCCCACCACCACCACCTACAACTACCTCACCATCTGTCTCCCACCACCACCACCTACAACTACCTCACCATCAGTCTCCCACCAGCACCTACAACTACCTCACCAGCTGTCTCCCACCATCATCTACAACTAACTCTCCATCTGTCTCCCACCAACCTCTACAACTACCTCACCATCTGTCTCCCACCAACCTCTACAACTACCTCACCATCTGTCTCCCAGTCACATACAACTACCTCACCATCTGTCTCCCACCACCACCTACAAGCACCTCACCATCTGTCTCCCACCACCACCTACAAGCACCTCACCATCTGTCTCCCACTGTCACTACAACTACCTCACCAACTGTCTCCCACCATCACTACCTATAACTACCTCACCATCTGTCTCCCACCAGCACCTACAACTACCTCACCAGTTGTCTCCCACCATCATCTACAACTAACTCTCCATCTGTCTCCCACCACCACCTACAACTATCTCACCATCTGTCTCCCACCACCACCACCTACAACTACCTCACCACCTGTCTCCCACCATCACTACATACAACTACCTCACCATCAGTCTCCCACCACCATCTACAACTACCTCACCACCTGTCTCCCACCATCACTACCTACAACTACCTCACCAGCTGTCTCCCACCATCACTACCTACAACTACCTCACTATCTGTCTCCCACCACCATCTACAACTACCTCACCACCTGTCTCCCACCATCACTACCTACAACTACCTCACCACCTGTCTCCCACCATCACTACCTACAACTACCTCACTCTCTCTCTCCCACCATCATCTACAACTACCTCACTCTCTCTCTCCCACCATCATCTACAACTACCTCACTCTCTGTCTCCCACCATCATCTACAACTACCTCACCATCTGTCTCTCACCACCACCACCTACAACTACCTCACTCTCTCTCTCCCACCATCATCTACAACTACCTCACTCTCTGTCTCCCACCATCATCTACAACTACCTCACCATCTGTCTCTCACCACCACCACCTACAACTACCTCACCAGCTGTCTCCCACCATCACCTACAACTACCTCACCATCTGTATCCCACCGTCACCTACAACTACCACACCATCTGTCTCCCACCACCACCACCTCACCATCAGTCTCCCAGGCCCACCACGCTGGTATTTCTCAAGCCTGGCTAGAGAGGAATTTCCTGCTATCATTTCTTAAAAATCATTTCCAGACAGTTAAGAGGCGATTTCCCCTTCCTCAAGCATTGCCGACTTAACCACCCGAACAAACAATTTGCAAAAAATCTGTTTGGAAACAAGAAAAACAAAAAAATGTTGATTATCTACGTCATCTCAGTCAGTGAGGGGAAATAATCACTGATTATCGAATTCGTCTCTAGCACTGGGAAAATATAATCGCCGCTCCCCGCGTTAGCGAGGTAGCGTAAGGAAACAAACGAAAGAATGACCCAACCCACCCACATACACATGTATATACATAAACGCGTGATCAAGATATTCCTATGAGTCCACGAGGAAAATGAAACATGATAAGTTTCCAAGTGCACTTTCATGTAATAATCACATCATCAGGGGAGACTGACTTATATTTCTCTGTTGTGTCTCCCCTGATGATGTGATTAATTCACGAAAGTGCACTTGGGAACTTATCGTGTTTCATTTTCCAAGTGGACTCATAGGAATATATATATATATATATATATATATATATATATATATATATATATATATATATATATATATATATATATATATATATATATATATATATATATATATATAGTTGTACGATCTAAATTTTTCATAAAGACTGGACGGATGACGTATGGAGTCGTCCTCCCAGAGCGTGAGAATGTTGGTGAGGGTCGCGTCGGGACCTGGTCTGGGCACGGGCCGGCTCCTCTTTGATCCGCCGCCACGGACGTGCATCAAAGGACGCCGCCGCTTCTCTCCTCCTCCTCCTCCTCCTCCTTCCTTGTCTTGTAGGATCTTATTGTTAATCATGAGCCAGTGGCAGGCACCGAGAGCCAGGGCCCTCGCCTCCGCCAGGCATCCGTCTTCATTACGGGGTCCCGAAAGAAGTGGGAGTCGGCCGGCGATAACCACAGGCGGTGTCGTGGTGAGGAGCGGCGACACAGTCCACCCGCCCCGCCCCGCCCCGCCCCGCCCCGCCCGTTGTAATTTCTGGTGGGAGGTAGGCGGCCCCCGCTACTCCCCACAGGTGTGTGTGTGTGTGTGTGTGTGTGTGTGTGTGTGTGTGTGTGTGTGTGTGATCATCTCGGCCACCGCGTCGGCTGGGAGAAAAGGGATCAGCAGTCCGGCAGCCCCAGCTGGGACAGGTCCCGGTCCCCTTCCCATTCCCCCCCGGTCTTATCAACCAGTCGGCCGCCCCCCTCTGTCGTCGTCTGGTTCCCCCCTCAGAACCTTTGTCCGTGGCCGCTGACGACACACAGGTCCGCCGTCACTATATATACATATATTTTTAACGTCGTTCTGTGTGGCGTTCGTGACCGCCCAGGGAGGAGGCTCTGCAAACGCTCCTTTGTGCTTGAAAGATGTTGACAGTGACGCACTCAACACGTCGACGTCCTTCCCCTTCACCACGCACTCAACGCAGTGAACGTGTAACGCACTCCGTGAACGGTGTACGACCGACGACGTCTCGGTACACACCGCAAACGAGACATGGTTTCGAACTCAGGAGGGGGACATGTCCTTTCATCACACATCACGCAGGTATCATGCGACCAGGCCATCGGTGACGCTCGACCCGAGAACACATCATCAGAGGATCGCCTGGGGATGAGGGAGGGTCTTCCAGCGCTGTCTTGCTCCTCGTCTTAAAGGTCGACGGTTTGACCAGCGTCATGAGTCATTCTGGTTCACATGGAATGGCTGGAATCACTCGACTTCCCTCACTCTGGTTCAAGCCAAAGGCTCAGGCGATTCGACCACGGAAAGTCATCAGCTCAGGAAAACATTTCACAGCGTTACACAACAAAATCACTAACATTTGGATACTTGCCAGCGTGATACCAATCCTAAAACCTTCCAAAATCACCCAACTCCTTCTATATATCACCTCTTTCTTCATTATCAAGACTCTGAAAATTGACCCACAGCAGAAACAAGCCAAACATCCCACTCACATCTACACAGCATGTCTTTAGACCCAGCCACTCCCTCACCATACTACACCGTGAGCTCACACGACATATCCTAAATGCCTTCAACCAGCCACAACTCTCTTCCCACAAGGTATTAGTGGAAAAAGACATCCACAAAGCTTTTGACACTATACCCCATCACATCCTCACACAAAATATAGTTGGCACAGCAGCGCCTCCATAACAATGACAAAATAGTGGTTGGCCAATTGAATTGCCGGCTACCATACCAGAGCCATTCACAACGCCTTCACTTTTAATACCAATGAGCTCTTCGGTGAAATTCTCTTGAGGGACAGTTCTAACTCCAACCCTGTCCAGGCCTCCCACATGACGTCCCATTATCGAACAGGCAGACCTCAACATCAAGGTCCTTTCGTATGCAGACGACCTCGCGATCACATCACGGCACCCCGACACCACAGGAGCAACATCAGACATCAAGCATACATAACTGCTGGTGGAGGGGAACTTCTACTGCTTATGGAGGATAAACAGCTTCCCCAGAGTAGATTGTCAGCGTCCGTCTCCACAGAAGTCTTCTTCAGTCACTTTTGTAACCCCCAGACACACCCGGATCCAACCTACATCCTCCTCCTCCAGTCATCTTGAATGGACAGCCAACTCTCTCTCTCTCTCTCTCTCTCTCTCTCTCTCTCTCTCTCTCTCTCTCTCTCTCTCTCTCTCTCTCTCTCTCTCTCTCTCTCTCTCTCTCTCTCTCTCTCCGACGGTAGCAGTGTGGACCTAACTGTAGTAATTTCAACGCAGTACTGACAGTGATCCAGTGTACACATCACTAAACATTTACCCGCTGGTGACATGACGTGATAACCCCAGTAGCCTTAAGACGCGGTATATGTGGCCTGACCAGTATATAGCGGGCTATCCAGAGGATGAATGGATGAGATGTGCTGAGGAGACAGAGAGCCAGATGTCACATGTTTGTAGCAATTGTATGATACACTACTTGACGTATTATGCTCAGTGTGTATGATTGGGTTCATGAAAATAATAGATTATTATGTACCTCTCTTTGTATGTATTTCTCGCGTATGTAAATGCACATGTTTAATTTTCTTAATGTATATTAATGATTTTATGTGTAGGAATGTGTATGTAAGTCAGTCATGACAACTTAAGAGAGTAGAGGAGTATGACGAGTACACACACACACACACACACACACACACACACACACACACACACACACACACACACACACACACTACTCTCAAGGCAAGCCATGTCAGGAGAGCTGCCTCCACACCCCACACCAGTAGCACATCTTGGCTCGTCATCACCATCTGTGTGTTGCTGGGAGAGCATTGTACACTCGTGTTGCCGGGCCGTCTCTTGACCTCGTATGTATACCATGTAATAACCTTATGTACACACACACACACACACACACACACACACACACACACACACATACACACACACACACACACACACACACACACACTACGGTAAGCAGCAGGCAGGCGCGGGTCACGGGTCCAAGCCTTGGTGGTAGGGACGCACGCAGACAGCTCACGAGAGCAGTGGCCGAAGTACTTAGGAGAGGACAGCAACATGATGATGGATTGAGAGGGTTGGAGACAGGGGATACCTGAAGGTATAGAGCGACGGAGGGTTTTTGATTCCACTTTCACTGGTAAAGAGAAAGAGGAAGCTCCACCTAAACTATGTGGACAGTACTCCATACTGGGGCGAATAAAACACCTGCAGGTATGGTACAAATGCTCACACAAAAAAGTATTCACTGCTTCTCTGTAACAACTCCAGCTTTTAAGAAGCAGAACTCGAAACGATTATGGAAGGTTTCCAGGAAAAAGTAGAGGTTTCAGTTATCCCCAGAATGTTCATGTTATTGGCGGGATAAACTTATACCAGAAGGACCTGGTAGAAGATGGGGGCAAAGGACTCCATCCCAAACAAGATAACCCGCTATACAGTCAGCACAGCTAAGAGGCACCCCAGCCAGCCCGGACGAAGGAGCTATACAGTCAGCACAGTTAAGAGGCACCCCAGCCAGCCCGGACGAATGAGCTATACAGTCAGCACAGCTAAGAGGCACCCCAGCCAGCCCGGACGAAGGAGCTATACAGTCAGCACAGTTAAGAGGCACCCCAGCCAGCCCGGACGAATGAGCTATACAGTCAGCACAGTTAAGAGGCACCCCAGCCAGCCCGGACGAAGGAGCTATACAGTCAGCACAGCTAAGAGGCACCCCAGCCAGCCCGGACGAATGAGCTATACAGTCAGCACAGCTAAGAGGCACCCCAGCCAGCCCGGACGAATGAGCTATACAGTCAGCACAGCTAAGAGGCACCCCAGCCAGCCCGGACGAAGGAGCTATACAGTCAGCACAGCTAAGAGGCATCCCAGCCAGCCCGGACGAAGGAGCTATACAGTCAGCACAGCTAAAAGGCACCCCACCAGCCAGCCCGGACGAAGGAGCTATATAGTCAGCACAGCTAAGAGGCACCCCAGCCAGCCCGGACGGAGGAGCTATACAGTCAGCACAGCTAAGAGGCACCCCAGCCAGCCCGGACGAAGAAAAGTCAAAGCAGATGCTGCGCCGTGATGGCCAGTGAGCTCTCCCAGAGTACCAGAGTCGGAGTCTCGAAGGGTGGATAAGACTGGTCGGAGGACTCTAAAGGAACAGAAACAGTATATGAATAGTGGGAAGGTTCTGAAGTAAAACGAGATCAAGTACGATGGAAAACTGGTTATGAGGGTCGTGAGAGAGGGTTGAGTGTTTGATTATTAGTTCCAGATAGTTACGAAGGGAAGCCTAACCGTCCTCAACACCACAGAGATGACCCTAAGTAGAATGTCAACCATCCCTGCGTGTAGAATTTCAGTACGTGGATGTGAGGATTGCCACCACCGTCGATTCCCTTCAAAGACACAAATAAGATGTTCATAAAAAATGTCTGCAGCACATATCAAACCCAAACTAGATTATGAATTGTCTGCAGCACATATCAAACCCAAACTAGATTATGAATTGTCTGCAGCACATATCAAACCCAAACTAGATTATGAATTGTCTGCAGCACATATCAAACCCAAACTAGATTATGAATCACCTGTTTGGCCACTTAATCATCAGGAGGAATACGTAGATTTGTTGGAGAACATCCAAGAGCGAGCAGGGAGAACCATTGTCTTGCTCACGTCAGCAATGATCAGCGGCCTGAAATTAGAAGAAAGAGATCCACTCAGAGCCTCAGGGGAATACACCGAGCTAGAGAAGACACGAAGAAATACCTGTACAGTAATAGAGTGGCAGGTGAGTGGCAGAAGCCTAGGAGAAAACACTAAATCCAGAGTATAAGGGAAAGGTTTGAACTGTATCAGCAGAAGAGATAGGTTTATGTACAAGTTCCTGCCAGTGTGTAACATTCTCCCATTTGCGCCAAGTACACAGATGCAAAGAGGTAGCTACAGACGCACACATTCTAACCATACATATATAATCCAGTATACATATGTATACACGTTTACACATACACAGCTACTGAAACATACACCCAGACACACATGTGTACATCTGTATCTCATTCGTGTCCTGTATTTCCCACAGGATTAGACTGATGATGATTATCCTTAACACATTGTTGCCTTCACTTCTCCACCCACCAGAGCCCGGCGACTGCCTGACGCTGGCGGTGAAGGAGCGCTGCCGCAACCTGTTCGAGCGACGCGGCCGCAGGAAGAACTACAGCCGCCGGTGTGAGATCAACCTGCCGCCGCTGGTGGTACGGGCGGAGGACGCGCCCTCCCTCACCCGCCCTCACGCCCACGGTCCCAGGCTCAGCCGCGGCCTCGTCCAGCGCCTCATCTGTCGCGATGACGCCCTCGGGTACGCCCCCTGTCACCGTCTGCGGCCCCTCAACGATACCGACCACTTCGTGTGCGATCCTTTAGGTTGGTAACACTGCCCTTTGTCTTCTGGTGGAGGGGAACTTCTACTGCTGGTGGAGGGGAACTTCTACTGCTGGTGGAGGGGAACTTCTACTGCTGGTGGAGGGGAAACCTCTAGTGCTGGTGGAGGAGAACCTCTCGTGTATCACAGTAATACCAGTTTCCCTACATATGTATGGTTGATACTATATATATATATATATATATATATATATATATATATATATATATATATATATATATACATATATATACCTCGTTTTCTAGCATGATTCATTTCACGAAGCATCATCAACGTAAAAGTTATTCTAACATGTTTTGTCCCCCCACACTTGTAGTCTTAATGAAAGTGATTTACGTCAATGTGCTCAGGTGTGAACTCGAAGCGGTGTTCGGCGCGTCACGACACCCTCCACACTCGCTGCCGGCTGTTCGAGATGTGCGACCAGGCGGTGGTGGTGTCCGGCGGGTGGAGCCGGGATCTGTCACCGGAGTCCTCCCGTCGCACCCTGACCTCCGTCTACCAAATGCTCCGGCACAATGGCTTCCACAAGGGCAACATTAAGATCTTCTACGCCAACGGGGCGAAGAAAAATGCCGGTAAGTCTTATGAAATAAAAAGGGTGGCATTCAATGTGTCTATAGGTTTTTAACAAAATGTGTGATAACCTCTATGTACGGGGAGGAGGGAGTCTTGCATTCGTAGGCTCCCCATGTCATATCCCTGCCACTCGCCTCCACTGCGCTCAGCTTGTCCCATGTGTCCACAGCTCGGTTCCTTTCCTCACTACTTCTGACATTGGCCCTGTCTAGCTTCCTTCTGTTTTCTGTTCTGGAATGCTAATTGTAGATTGGGTAAAAAAAAAAATAACTGGTCTACTTCCATCGAAATGCAGAGTTAAAGGCGATATTTATGCATCCCTGGTTCTTATTACCCACAGTGTTTGTGGATCAATCGTTTCCCCTCTCGTCTTCTCATCACGTTTAACGTCATCCTCATTGTGTTTCCCTGCACCTGCAGTCTTCTGTTTCGTGACGTCAAGAGATCAAGCTGCTGAGGTATATTCCAGCTGCAGTCTTATCATACGTCCTATACACCGTGGAACTTTGTATTCAACTCGTCAGGTGTGACCTCATCTATGTCTGACACTGTCTTCTAGTGACTTTAGGCACAGTCTAAGGTCCTCCTCAGATGTATAAAGAATTACTCCCTCATACTTCCTTTGCTCCTCTGGACTTGTTGTGACGTGACAGACACCAGCCTTCTTATACTCTGCCATCTCTGCGTGGCTTGTGTCTCCACACTGGTTCAGTTGCCTTATATGTTATTATATGTTAAATTATTCGTGCGTCGTTTTTTCCCCCATTCCCTGTCTTTCCATTCCTGTCTGTCGGTACCCATTACGAGGTAGGTTTCGCCAAACTTGTCAAAATATTGTGCAACATTCAAATTCAGGAATTCATCTTCCCAGTCTGCTATCTTTAAGTAAGATAATCATTTCTCTGTATTCTATCATCTTTAGTTACTCCCTCTGTTCTTGAGTATCGTTTTAATTCACTTCACAATAGCTTCTCATGGATGGAGTTCCTCGATATTGAACAATTCTTTATGGACTAGGCTGCTGCATGTGAAGTCTGGGTCCGTCCCAGGTGGTGTACCGGTACCTCGGACCCTTATCAACTCCTTGAGACCAAACAGTCCTCCTCTCAAGAGTACTTCACTGTGAGGATCCAAATTATTTGAGTCTATTCCCCTGTAGATGAAGTCCCCCGAGGATGAGGACTTCCCCACCACCCTCCTTCCCTGCGTGGCTGACGTCGCTGCTACCTACGCCATGGCGAGTTTTCCCACCGTTTTTCTCATCAGACATTTTCGTCAGGCTTTGTCATTCACAGTATAAGAAAAGGACCCCCGTTCCTTTCCTCTTCTGCAGTTGGGACTTGTTAGTCTCCAGTTAGTGTTGCTAATTTCTCATTTTCATTTCAAATCTTGTATTTGTTTGTAGTTTAATGATGTCACAGTCGCTATTTGCCAGAGCCTAGCTCGTCTTAACCGTTATAAAAGTCTGTCGTTGGCGGCCGCAAGAGCCAGGATGTCTTTGGCCTCAGAGTCCGTTTGTTAATAAACTGGTCAAAAGAGAAAGAAAAAGTTCAAGATAATTGGTCTATTTCTCTCTTGATCGTTTTAACGTACTGCAGTTTACACCTGCACTGTTAAAGTTACGTGCAATGATAACATCTTTACTGTTTACAACAGATTCACTTTGGCCGAATAGCATTTTGACATCTTCCATTTGCTTAAGGGGGAGGGGGGTCTGTATATGACGTCAGAACGCAGTTTACATTCGTTGTCGACAACGTCAGTGTAAAGAGAACCATACGGATGAGCGTCTAGCTTGCTCACCACTGTCAGTGGACCGAGGCTACTTTCATCATAAGTCAAAACATCTCCTAGCTTAAGCAAACGACATATTTACTAAGTGTTTGTATCCAGTTATTTTCACTTCGGCGAATGAATGTTTATTCTCAGAATGTAACCACTTTTCTGAGATTACGACTATTTTCAGTTTCTCTGAAACATTCTCTTTAAATGATATTCCTTGAATTGATGACATTAAGATAATTTTGCTCCGTGATCTATCATGGGGGGGTCTTGTCAGGCAGTCGTGTGGGCCCGTACAACATTATTGTTAATCGTGTCTGCGCGCAACAGCGGGAGTGAGAAGTTACCCTAATTTGACCTGCCCTGCCGTATTCCCTCCTTTGACCTGGGTAGTGACCTCATGCTGCCTGACCTTTTCCCCTGCCTGCCTCATTCCCAATGTGTGTCACGTGACCTATCCTATCCCTGCCTCGACCTGGCTAGTGACCTCTGCCGCCTGGGGAGAAACCAATAGCTGTCCCTGCTCTGCCATCTTCCTCACCTGCACACCTGGTGTGTGACCTCTAGTTAACCTATCTTGTGTTTCCTGTCCTTCTGAACTCTTCATTCGGTTATCCCATCTGCCTGACTAATCTACGTCTATTGAGATATAGATCCTAAGGTTCTCGTCGTCCAACACTTTACCAAGGCGGACATGACAATGCCACTCATATGGAGGCCATCCCTGATAGAGAGGATTCCATCCCATAATCCAATAAATCGATAAGAGAAATCGCTTTCCGCCTCCCTGCTGACAGATTCATCCTGTGTTTATTCCCGGCATTCTACTGAGGGTACAGGAATTTACGTCATATCTGGCCAGCAGTCCAGATAACTAATTTCCGACGACTCTAACTGTGCATCAATAAGTTCCTTATCACACCTCGCTATCATAGCCTCTGATCTGTCTCTAGGTACCTGGATAGTTCTGTGTGCTTGCGAGCCTTGGGCAAAAGGGAAGGAAGAGAGAAGACGTCCTGAAAAAACTCAGGACACTACTGGAATGAGGGGGTTCGATCGTGAGAGGAATGCGTGTAGGAGACTGTGGTTCTTAACATATGGAATGATGTACCAATGAAAGATGAAAGTAGTACCACAGATACGTTTAAGGAGAGACTTGATAAAATGGTTTCGCTTCAGATCCACGAGTGCCTTTGCTTCCACCTCCTTAACGACCACAATAATAATAAAAAAAGTTTCTATTCTCGTCCGCTACCACAAACCAGCCTCGTTAGGACCCACTGGTCTGTTGCTGGTTTGAATTCAGTTGTCGTTATAAGCGTAATCAGAGTGAGGGCCGAGTAGGGTGTGCTGCACTGGCTGGGGCATACGGAAGGAATCAGATAAGACTAATATGATCGATATTATAAGACGTGAAGGGAGAAAGAGGTGCGTGGAGAGACAGACAACATGGAAGGATGGAGTGAAGGCTACTGTAGAGTATCGGGGCTTAAACATTCAGGAAGGAAGGCAGGCAGCATGTGGGCTCTGGATAGAATAGTTGAAGCGAATGTGGTATACTGGGAGGGAGAGGAGCTGGCTGAACCAGGGCATATAAGGTCGCCAGTGCGAATGGAGTAATCTGTGGGGTTTGGCTGTGGATGGGTCTGGTTTCAGTGTATCACAAGTGACAGCTAGAGCATGGACGTGCGCAAATGATGCCGTTGTTCATTCGTTCTTGACATTACCTCACGGTAACGGAAAAGGCAATGAATGCAGCCCTAACAAAGCACATAAACATTATAAAGATGAGACTAAAACTGAACGAGAGACCTTGCAACTTAATCTTACGTCAACTTCAACCCACCAGACACACACATGCATCAGAAGCCACACTCCCCAGAGAAACACGAGTCACACTCTCCCGCTTACGCTCCAAGCATCACCCACCAGTACAACACTACAAACACCGTTTCAACGTAACCCAAGATCACTCATGCACAAAATGCATATACCATAAAGAAGACACCGAGCACTTACTGCTCAAATGCCCTACGCTCTTTGTACATAGACGCACAGTCTTAAAAAGAAACAAAGGACTCCTGGCCAGGCAGTAAATTAGTATAATACGTACATGTATTTCCTAGAACAACAGTCCCTTCTTGTAAGAGGAAGTCTACCGTGGCTGGTAGGGTCACCAGGTTGTCTGGCCTCATCACACATCTCCCACCACCACACTCCCCGGTCGTGGCTGGTGAGGACCCCAGGCTGGTCGGCCCTCACCACGCACACACCACACTCCCCAGCCGTGGCTGGTGAGGACACCAGGCTGGTCGGCCCTCACCACGCGCACACCACACTCCCCAGCCGTGGCTGGTTGGTGGGGTGGCCAGGCTGGTCGGCCCTCCCTCACCTCCGGCCAACAACCCTCCTGGGAACCTTCCTAACAAAACTTTCGTCGCCAGTAACACAAAAAGTCCGACCATCACGAGCCATGATTAGTCTGCGTCAGGCCGTTTTCCTGCAGCTCCCGGGAGGGCGCGCCGTCTGAAGGTGACCAGGTGGGCGGAGGCTGAGACTCCCCGCCCTCTCATTACCCCCGCCTAACTCTGTCATTACCCCCGCCCACCTCTATCATTACCCCGCCCAACTCACACCTTCCCAACACCCGCTACCACGCATGAGTCAAGATGGAGCACATATTTGGAACTCCTCCTGATTTTCGTGTGTGTGTGTGTGTGTGTGTGTGTGTGTGTGTGTGTGTGTGTGTTTGTACGTACGACTGTGAATGTATGTAAGTATGACTATCCATTTACCCTGACATTGAGGGAGTTCTCTGGTACACTCACGAGACCGTCGTCTTCCACCCTTTCCTTTGTATCAGACAATTCCTCTGGACTTGAGTACAGTGTCTCCACTCCCCTGTGTATCTTATGCTGTCCCATGTATCCACACATTTCTTACCTCAGACGTAATTCCTCCACCCTCTTCATTTTTGTTGTGACTTGATCCTTGTCTAGCTGCCTGCCATGTCCTTTCGTCCACCTGGCATTTCCGATTGCGAAGAATCCTGAAGAGCTGCTGAATATTTACATCACATTTTCGTTCGGGAACTTATATATATATATATATATATATATATATATATATATATATATATATATATATATATATATTTTCTTTTTTCTTTTAAACTATTCGCCATTTCCCGCGTTAGCGAGGTAGCATTAAGAACAGAGGACTGGGCCTTTGAGGGAATACCCTCACCTGGCCCCCTTCTCTGTTCCGTCTTTTGGAAAATTAAAAAAAAAAACGAGAGGGGAGGATTTCCAGCCCCCCGCTCCCACCCCTTTTAGTCGCCTTCTACGACACGCAGGGAATACGTGGGAAGTATTCTTAATCCCCTATCCCCAGGGATTATATATATATATATATATATATATATATATATATATATATATATATATTATATATATATATATATATATATATATCCCAGCTGAGCCATTTTTCCACCAACTCCGGAGGGGAGATGAACAGGTGCGATGGCTGTGGGCCGACCGTCGAACCCAGGATTCGAACCCGCATAAGCCCCCGTGTGAATCTATAATCAGCAACGTCAACCACTGCATCATTTCCATATCCGCTGGCCTCTCCCTGCAGCCTAGTTGCCTTACTTCTCTGATAGACTTTACTGCCTTCCTCTGTACCTTCTCCAGCACATTAGTGCATCCGTTAAAGTGGGAATGACCGAACTAGTGCTGTACACTGCAGTAAGGGTCTACTAGCATGTGTTTTTTCATACGTTCCTGAGCACCACCATGGCCACAACAGACTCAAAGGCAACTTTGGTAATACCTCGTCTCTCTCGTCTCTTAACTGATACCTCGTCTCCCCGTATCTTAGTTGATAATACGTCCCTCCCTCGTCTCTTAGTTAATAATAAGTGCCCCCCCTCCGTCTCTTAGTTGATAATACGCCTCCCCCCAACGTCTCTTAGTTGATAATAGGTCTTCCCCCGTCTCTTAGTTGATAATAAGCCTCCCCACCAACGTCTCATGGTTGATAACTCGGTCCCCCCGTCTCTTGGTTGATAACTCGTCCCCCCGTCTCTTAGTTGATAATACGCCTCCCCCCAACGTCCCTTAGTTGATAATAGGTCTTCCCCCGTCTCTTAGTTGATAATAAGCCTCCCCACCAACGTCTTTTGGTTGATAACTCGTCCCCCAGTCTTAGTTGATAATACGCCTCCCTACCAACGTCTCTTAGATGATAACTCGTACCCCTGTCTCTAAGTTCATCTCGTCTTCTGAATATTCTCTTTGATATCTTTCCCTTGATGGCTACATCTCCCTCACTTCCGTGGTGTGTGGTGGTTAGCGTCAGTGACACCTGGTGCACCAGCCTGAGTGACATCCCCGGCGGGAGGGAAGACGGTCCTCAGTCCTCCCAGGTGTTCGCCTCTATCCCTTTGGCTTGGCAGGTAAACAGGTTCCAACTTAGCGAACATCACCGTGGCCGTGAGAGGAGGCTCGCCTTTTTCTCTCCTATGCACTGTTAAGCTCATCAAAGATTACCACACCAAATTCTTTTTTTTCTTGTTTACCTTTTACAGCTCATCGAAATTCATACTGTATCTTGCTTTCTGCTTCTTCTTATCAGCGTGTAAACCTTTCCATTCAGAAACTAAAAATTCAGTTGCCACCTGCGAGAGTCCTTTAGCTAGTCTGTGTCAGCTCATAGCTCTATAGCCATTCAATTTCCGTGGTATCTTTATTTTCCAGTTCAGTATCGTCTGCGAGTTTTGTTATACTACACAACGCAGCTCTCGTTACCAATGTCTTTGATATGTACAGTTCCAAAACCTGATTCCTTGGGCCACGCTGCTTGTTACACCCAACCATTTTGAGGCTCGACCTTTAATCACAGCTCTGGTCACGGTCAGTCAAAACAACTTTCTATCCACTGTACTACAACCCCATCTATAACATGCCATCTGACAGCTTGTTACTTCTAACGAACAAGTACATATCTATCTCCTTCCTGGTTATCTCTGCCAAGAGTATGTAACACTGTTTGTCACTGATACTGGCCTGTAAGTTGGTACGTTTTTCCTTACTGCCTTTCCTATAAATATGCTTCATACTTGCTCTACATCTTTCCCTTGTGTCTTGTGTTGAGACCTTTCAGAGCATTATTCTTCGTTTGACCACATCCTTCCTGCCTCAAAACTCACTGATCCTGTCCCTGCAATTTCGTCGTTTCATTTATAGTTAGAATCTCGTTACGAAAGCCGAAGACATTTCTTGAAATCTTGAGGTTTCTGGAGTTCATGTTACTAGTTTCCTTTATTTTCTCTCGGATCCAGGAAGTAATCCTACGATGTTAAGGTGTTACTCGTCAATCCAAACACCCAGAATTCAGGTATTTCATCTGGACTTCATATCTCCTGCCTTAAACTATAGTCTGACAATTCTTTAAAGTCCAGAGCCCATTCTCTACCCACCACAACTCACGAAAGCTATTTGCTTATTACCACCATCGCTTCCTATGACTCAGAGGACAACCAGAAGGCCTCCTTTCACCGCCATAAAAACCAATCGAGTCTACTACTTACACTGTGAACAACAACCCTACAATCTTGGTCCTCACACAAACCAGAGATACTAAAGTAGCCCAGTCAAAGACATTAGGAGGTATTGGACCCCCTTCACAAACTCCAGACACCAACTTTCCCGCGCCCACAAATCTCAGACACCGTCAATCCCTCCACAATTCCCCGACACCTTCCTTGACTCCCCCTGCAGCGCACGATAACCACAAACCATCCCCTCCACCTCTGCCGCAGACCCGACGCTGCAGCACGCCGTGTACCCGTCGTCGATGAAGCTGGCGTTGCGGTATCACCTACGATCCCTCTGCGCCTCGCCGCTCTGCACTGACTCCCTGGTCGTGTACTTGGCCGGCCCAGCCCTCAACGACGGCACCATCCTCCTGTGGGACGAGGACCGCAACGGATTGGTAAGTCCCACAACCATCAGTGGTCGTTTCCTCTGCATCTTCCTCCGTCGTAGGGGCGAAAGGCAGCTGTTAGCAACAACGGCCAATGATGATTTTTCTCATTCTCTTCACCAGTTGTGGTCCAGGGTATGAAAAAGAGAACTGGTCCCAAGACTGATCCTTGTGGCACTCCACTTGTTACGTCTAACCGTTCTAAAGCTCTACCATTAACCAATTTCGGCCATCAGGAGATGTTATTAGGTCAAAGTCTTACACCATTATTTTTGATAAGTTAACCCGACTACTTTCTAAACTCCTTTCTCCATACTCTTCCTTGTACCTGTCATTAGGCGTGGCCACGACTGGGGAAAGTTTTTGCTCTTTCCATTCCGGCTTCTGTAGACAAAAATCTAACTTTCTTGGCGACCCCTCAGCGCTGTAGCAAATCAATAGCCAAGCTTTCACTGGAGAAGGAATACTGCCCACGTATTCCCTGCGTGTCCCAGAAGACGACTGAAAGGGACCGGGAGAGGGAGGCTGGAAACATCCTCCCCCACCCCACATTTGTATTCAGATTTCTAAAAGTTGAAACAGAAGGAGCCAAGTGTGGAGTGCTTATCCTCCTCCAAGGCCCAGGCTGGGGTAAATGAATGTGTGTAGATGTAACCAAGATAAGAAGGAAGAAATAGGTAGTATGTTTAAGGATAAGAACCTGGGTGTTTTGGCTCAGCTTAGGAATGTGATACGGGTAAGTTAGGGCTTAGTAAGAAGAGGTAATAAGGAAGCAGAGTTGGCATGTGCGAGAGAAGCGCTTGACATGATGATAGGGTGCCAGAGGTCGGGTCTTTGGGTCGGGGAGGTATGCAAAGAGAAAGGCATAACAGGTGGTATGATGAAAAGAGAAAATGTGGCGAAAGCCCTATATGAGATGATATGTGGCAAGGCGGCTGGAGTTAAATTCTTAAAGAAAGGAAGTGACTGTGTTGTTGATTGATTAATTAAGATTTTCAATGTATGCATGAATCATGGTGAGGTGCCTGATGACTGGCACAATAATCGATTTACAGAGACATAAGTTTGTTGATAGAACCGAGTAAGTTGCTGTACAGGACAGAGGTGAGTGAAAGAGTGGTAGCAAGCACAGGATATAAGATGAGGGGGGAGGGTAGAAAGTGATTTCAAAAGTAACAGAGGATGTGCGGATATGTTTACTTTTAACAATGTCTGCTATAAATTATTAGAAAGAAACATTAGAATTTGTATGTGGTATGTATGGAGCTGGGGGAAGCATATGATGGGGTGATAGAGATGCTTTGTGGAAGGTGTTACGAATATATGATATAGGAGGAAAGCTACTGGAAGCAATGAGGAGTTTTTATCAAGAAAGTAAGATGTGTGTGGGATCAGGTAAAGAGGAGGGCGCGCTGTTCCACTTGAAGGCGGAGCCTTCGGCTGGGGTGTGTGATGCTCACGTGGCTCTTTAACATCTCTTTATGGCTGAGGTGGTGAGGGAGGTGAATGCAGGGGTCTTAGGGAGAGGACTGTTCCTCTCCCTGAGACCCTTGCATTAGGTATGCCGTTGTTTGCTGATGTCACGGCGTTGATGGCAGATTCGAGCGACAAACTGCAGAACTTGCTTTCTGAGTTTGGAAGCGTGTGTGAAAGGAAAAAAGTTGAGGGTAGATGTGAACACAAGCTAATTAAGTTTAATAGTGTGCGGAGAGGGATTACTCAGGATGTGCATGTGAATACATATGACTTGGAGGAAGTGAAATTTTTTAGATAACTGAGAGTGGACGTGTCAGCAAGTGGACCTATGAGAACTGAAGAGATTCATAAGGTGGGAGAGGGAACGGGAGTTCTGTTCGCATAGAGGAATGTGTGGAAAGAGAAGGTCACTATCTGGCAGTGTAGATGGGTATGTTGGAAGCTATAATAGACCAGACACTGTTGTATGGATGCAAGGCATGAGTATATGTACTGAAGAGGGTTAATTGTGGAAAACTAAATATCTGACAACAGTATGTGTTTCGAGGCGAATTGTTCGAGTAAGAAACTGTAAGAAAGAGGCGTGGTTATAATAAGTGTGTGGTTGAGAGTTGAAAAGGGTGTGTTGATATGGTTTGGACACATGGAGAGGATGAGTGAGGAGAGCTTTACAAAAAGGATGTCAGAAGCGGAGGGGTTAAGGAGAAGGGGGAGAGCGACCTGGAGATGGAAGGAATGAATAAATAAGGTTTTGAGAATTCGAGATCTAAATATATTGGAAGGCATAAGGCGTGTACGGGATGGAGTGATTTGGAGCAACGTGGTATACAGGGGACGATGTGGTGTCAATACAGTGAACCAGGGCATATGAAGTGTCCGGAAGAAACCACGGAAACGTGTATGTGGTTGTGAATAAGAGGTTGTGGTTTCGGTGCATTACACATGACAAATAGAGAATGGATGTGAACGAATGAGGCCTTTTCTTAGTCTGTCCCTAACTCTACCTCCCTAACACGTGAGTCGGCCAAGTGTGAATATATATATATATATATATATATATGTGTGTGTGTGTGTGTGTGTGTGTGTGTGTGTGATAGGAGAGAGTGGATGCAAGAAGAAGAAAGTTGAAAGCTGATGTACAATAAAAGTAAGAGAATGAGGAGCAGGAGATGATGGGTGTAGGGGGGGGGGGGGAGACTAGCCAGTTAAGTGTGAATATACAACAGGAGGAAGCGGAGTGCTCTGGATACCTGGCAGTGGATGTGGGAATAGGTGGAACCGTACAGGGACGATGAGGTAGTGGCAAATGTTGTGTGGTGGTGTTGGTGAAGCAGATGTGCGGCAGGGTGTGGTAGAGAGGTATTGTAGTAGCATGAGAGGGAGGTATTGTAGCGGAGTGAGGGCGAGGTATGGTAGTGGTCTGTGGCAGGAATGGTAGTAGTGTGGCAGGGAGATGTGGCAGTGTGTGGAAGGGAGGTGTGGCAGTGGCGTGGCTGGGAGAATGTGGTAGTGGTGCGTGGCTGACAGGTGTGGCAGCAGCGTGGCGGGCAACACATGATCAGTACACCCACGTCCACCCTCCTATAGGCGTGGGGTGGCGAGGTATACAGCCCACGGGAGCTGCTGAAGGACCTGGAGGACTGCCTGGCGCGGCAGGTCACCCTGCTGGTGGACACCTCCTACGCTGGTGAGGTCGTCAAGACCTTCGCCTCCTCTGAGAACCACAACAACGTCCAGGTAAGGTCTTCCTCCCTCGAGACAATGTTGTTGACATGTATTTATCGATACTGTAACGCCCAAAACTCTGGCGATATATGTCCCACAATGCGCCATCAGTTACTATGAATTTCATGGATATATTCAGTACGAGATGTCGTACTTAATTTTGTTTCATGTGCGAAAGGTTATCCCGCTGTCGCACACACACATGTAGGGAGAACATGAGAGCTTAGGGTCAGGTCTGGTGCATGATGGTTGTGTTGTGTGTCTCCCCCTCTGTGCAGGTGTTCGGGGCGGGCGGCTCCGAGGACTACTCCTGGGGACAAGAGTTCTCCTCCCACTGGATGCACTACGCCCACACCCACGTCTGCACCGCCCAGGTTCACCAGGTACGGCACACACACACACACACACACACACACACACACACACCTCCCTGTCACAACCAGGGTTGTACCGTTTCATCCAAGGCGGCAGGCAGCCATCTTGACACAACTACTAACTCGCTAAGAAGAAAAAAAAATGAACTGGCGAGAGGACGGCATCCGAACACTTAGCAGATCTCACATTTCTGGGCTACGGTGCCTAGCACTCTCTCTCTCTCTCTCTCTCTCTCTCTCTCTCTCTCTCTCTCTCTCTCTCTCTCTCCTCATTTTCTCCCCCTTTTTTTTCCCTCCACGTCCTCCCGGATCGATATGACAGCCTGGCTCTAAACAGAACATTCTCAAGAAGGCTTACAGTCGCAGCCGTCCGTGTGTCCTGCTGTTGACGCCACTCGGGCTAGAGAGGAGCCTCTCCACCCCTCGCCCTCCGCCCCATCTCCACACAGAAAACGGGGATAAAGTGGTTTCCTCCGTCCACCTGCAGGACTTTTAATTAGCCGAGGGACACTTGCCACACTCACCTCCAAATGAACAGCACTCGGCTCGGGGACGTTGTTCACTGATTTATATACATCTCACATTGTATGATATATACAATGTACATACAGCATATGTACACCTTCCTAAAAATGTATCGGCCCCTAGGCCCTAATGCTTCTGATAATCTACAATTAGCAGATTGAGATTCGAACTTGTATGAGTTTACATGAGAAAGACAGACAACAGGAGGCCTGATTGGCCCACGAATGGGTTGTCTGAAAAAAAAAAGAATTATCATTTAACTTGACAAGAAAAATCTAATTCCGTTCAGTGCTTATCACCGACACTCCGCTGGTGCACATTAGCTTTCTAGTGTCACCTGTTGCAGTTTACATCTGCAGCCAAGTTAGGTTTTCATCTCGGTTGGCCAGGTGTACATTATGCGAAACTTCAGGACCGGGGGACGATACTTTTTTTTGGGGGGGAGAGTACATAAATATAGGGCATATGAACGCGTACATGCATGGAACATACATAATGCCATCTAACAGCAAGGAATCGAACCTCATACAATCTGCGTGGTAGATGGGTACAATAACCGCTCGGCTAAGTTGCCCAATACTCAGCTTCCATGCAAATGGTACTTGGTTCGAATCTTGCTGTTGGAGGGCGTTGGCGATGTAGCGCCTGGAACAGACGAAGAAAGGACACATTCGCGCACACTCAGTCTCTAGCTGTAATGTGTAATGCACTGAAACCACAGCTCGTTTCCATGGTTTACCCCACACGTTTCACATTGACAGCATGTCGACCCCTGCAAATCATATCGTTCCAATCCCCTCCATTCCATGCACGCCTCTCACCCTCCTGCAAGTTCATGCCACAATCCCTCAAAATGGTTCACACTTCATTCTCGCAATTTGGTCTCTCGGTTCTCCTTTTCCCCCTCCACTTCTGACACATATATCCTTTTTGTCAATCTTTCCTCACTCATTCTTTCCATACGTTCTAACCATTTTAACACATCTTCTGCTCTCTCAACCACACTCTTTTCATTACCACACATCTCTCTAACCCTTTTATCATTTACTCAATAAAACTACCTCACACCACATATTGTCCACAAACATTTAATTTCCAACGATACACACTCCTCCGCACACCTTCATCCATAACTCGTGTCTCCCATCCATGCAACATTACAAGGACTACTGTGCCCTCGAACACACCTATTTTCGCTCTCTAGTTCCACACATTCTTCAATGCTCCCAGAACCTTCGCATACTCACTTACCCGGAGTTATAATCAGTTCCGCTTGCATGATTCCATTCTGAAGCACTTCACTTCCTCCATTTTTTCTCTATTCAAACACATAACCCAACTATCCTGTCCCTTAACCCTGCTACAACTAATAACCTTGCTCTTATTCACATTTACTCTCAACTTCCTCCTTTCACACATCTTTCCAAATTCAGTCATCAGCTTCTGCAGTTTCACGCTCGAATCTTCCACCAATGCCGTATCATCAGCAAACAACTGACTCACTTCTCAGGCCCTTGCATCCCATACAGGGTGCACCCTCACCCCACTGTCCAAGACTCTCGCATTTACCTTCCTCACCACCTCATCCATAAACAATTTAAACAAACATATATATATGGACTATGATGATTTACATCTTATATCCAAGTTTTATGACGCAGTTTGCCGCAAACCAACCTTCACTTGGAACCATCAACTTGCCTCTCTTCCTACTCGTGCACATGCCTTACACCTTCGATAAAAACTTATTGCTTTTAGCAGCTGTCCTACACCGTATATTCTTAAGACCATCCACAAAGAATCTCTATCAACCTTATCATATACCGTCTCCAGATCCATAAATGCCACATACAAATCCATGTGTTTCTAAGTACTTCTCACACACATTCTTTAAAGCAAACATCTGATTCACAAATCCTCTACGAGTTCTGAAACCACACTATTCCTCCCCAATCTGATGCTCTGTACATGCCTTCACCCTCTCAATCAATATTCCCTCATACAGCTTACCATTTATGCTCAACAAACTTATATCTCTGTAGTTTGAACACTCGTCTTTATCCCCTTTGTCTTTACACAATGGTACTATCCATGCATTTCGCTAATCCTCAGGCACCTCATCATGATCCATACATACACTGAAAATCCTTACCAAACAATCAGCAACAGTCAACCCATTTCTTAATAAATCTAAAGGCAATGCAATCCACCCCAACCGCCATCCTGCATTTCATCTTGTGCAAACCTTTCACCACCTGTTCTCACTTCACCGGACCACTCTCTGACTCTTCCACTTCGTATTCCATCCTGACCAAAACATCCTCCATCTGCCACTGTACCATCAAACACATTTAGCAATTCTTCAAAATACTCACTCCATCACCTCACTTCATCACTACCCTCTTCACCAGTGTTCCCTTTTGTTCTCGTCTTTCTCACATTACCTAACTCCTTCCAAAACATTTTCCCCAAAGTTTACTGATACTCGCTCATTCCAACTCTCATTTGCTTTTTTTTTTTTTTTAAACCCCTGTACCTTTCTCTTGACTTACTGCCGTTTTCTCTTATACATCCCCTAATCATTTGCACTCCTTCCCCCACAGTAACACAACCACCTTTTTTTTTTTTCTCTTTCACAAGCAACTTTACTTCATCCCACCACTCACTACCTTTTCTCATCTGCCCACCTCCCATCTTCAGCATGCTAAATGCATCTCTTGCACATGCCGTCACTGCTTCCCAAAATATCTAAGGAACTAAAAAAATTTTTCCTTTTAATCTACTTAGGTTTCTGGTGGCAAAATATCCCACAAAGCGAGTCATATCAGATATTTAAGAGATGGCCTCCGGCTGGGTCGACCAAGCAAGCATCTTCTATGTTAACATGTGATTGTGTCCGGCAGGCGTCCCTGAGTGCTGTACGACTGTCCACGCCAACCGCCCACGACGGGTCGGGCGCCAGGCTCCAGCGGACCATCTTCGGTGCCCCGTGCAACGTGACGCCGCCCTTCTCTTGGCGGGAGCTGCACCACCGATACCTAGGGTGCCAGAACACGCCCACCTCCCTGTGGGTCCGCAGCGTCCCGGCGCACTTCGCCCTGCCCAACCCTACTGACATCACCGACGAGTTCTTCCTGCTGGAGTTACACGGCGGCGAGAAATGAGGAAGGCGGCTTGGCCTGACGTAGGACATAGACAGAGTCGAGGGTGCTGTATAACTGGGTGGAAACTGGATATATCAGCACTTCTGAACTAAAACTAAGATGTAGACTTTACGGGAGAACCATGTCGATTTCACTGTAACTCACCGACATAAAACAATGTCTAATATGAAGGGTGAGGCAGTCAAATGCCAGTATTGGAAAGCTCCCTAAACAATGTACAGATATAACTTAACGTCATTAGTGTGTCGAGGTGATTATTACGTGTACCGAGCCCCGAGATATTCAGACATGCCCAGCCCGAAGCATTTCAGTTGGATGTTTACAACAAATGTAAGAGGCAAATAAGGAGATCCGGGGCCAATGTGGCTGAAACCTCTATGTTCTGAGGCTGCCCTATACTTTCTTTTTTGCCTCTCCCTAACTTAGAAATTTTCGTGCAACAGACATTCAAATATCTGCCTTTACTATTTTCTGTGTTAAAGAACTCCCTGCGAGAGCAGATTCATTAGATCAAATGTTTTACCTACGAAACATCTGGTAAACATCTATCATGAAAAACAAATCCATCCCAAGTTTAAATCATTTCCAGCTGTGTTGCTCCGTCACATTAGAAAATTTCATCTGGGATGGCTCTCTTCAGGCATTCCAAAGGCCTCATCACTTCAAAAAAAAAAAAAAAAAAATCTTTTTACCCAACATACCGCTTTAACCTTTACATGAAGGCCTATTAAATTCACATATTCTTTTATCCGACGCGTCGGTTTAAAAAGCCTCAAAACTTCACAAAAATATTTTTTTTCTATCTAACGTATTATCAAAACTACACAAGGACCTCTAAACCATATGCATTAATCGTTTACCCAACCATCAGTTACAACACTACGTATGGGCCTTCGATTCCCATGAATCATTTTTTTAACCAACGTATCAGATACACTTTGATAACCCAGTGTCAAAAAGGGGGGAAAATACTTGTTCCCCCATATATTTTCAAAGGCGTCGCCATACTTACATGAGTACTTAGTCATCTTTATCCTTAATCACCATCTGCAGACGTTTAGGCCCAGTGCGCCTAGAAATCCCACATTTTCTTGCTTTAAGGCGAGAATTTGGGGTTTCTCCTCTTTAGGAAGATAAGCGCCAACATCTTGAGGCACTAGTGGAGGAAATAGTGCACCCAAAAACAAAATTCCAAAAAATAAAGGCCTGACTGACGCCTGAGGACACTATGGCGGGTTGCTGGTGTTCACTCAGCGATCATATGTACAATTATTTCACCCTGAGTACGTCATATGCTTGTACCCACAATAACCTTGCTTGTGTATCACCTTTAAAAATATATAGGGGCCGGACTTTTTTTTTTTTTTGTTTTAGGCACTGTATAGACCATAACCTGGTAACAAAATCTTCATGAATGTAACGAATAGTCACTTCAGAAATGTGTTCACCTCGGTAAAAGACTATGTATATAAACTCGCAAAGTTCATTTAAGTTCCACTCTTACGATAGGATATGAAAGTTAATTACCTGTCTCCTTAAGTATGATGCAACAGTCTATAATTCACAACAATACACATCTAAGTACAGCTATAAAGAGGACAAAATTAATCTTTACGGACTACGTTTGATACCATACATACATAAAATCTACATAAAATATTTTTCAAATATATTTTCTATATAATTTCATGGATAATATGGCCGATATCTATGTAAATATCAATAAAGTTTTCAAACCCACATTACTTTGTGTTTTGCATGGCGTCACATGAACTTTGCATGAATTGTTTTAATTGAACCTTGACATACCACCGAGTCCCTTCTAGTGTTCATGCAAGAGGAAATCAGAAACTCACATAATAGTATGATAACAGCAGATAAACAAGAGATAATTCAAAGAATTATCTGCAAAATGTCAATGCCACAAGGCCGCAAAAATGCTAGTCGTTGACACTGAAATGAAATATCTATGAAGTTGGTTCTGAAATGTCTTCCAGCCACTCAAACTGTCAAATCGTTTCCCCGTGTTAACAATCTTGAAGACAAAGTATTTCGTTTCATTCAAGGTCATATGTTTGCCAACGAGTTTGTATTCAATACTAAGTGAAATTAGATGATTCAAGACTTAGCAGCATATTTTATCAAATCCTTCGATAATTTTGAGTACCTGTATTACATCACCTCATCATTTCTTTTCTGAGATAAAATTCAAGTCGTTTAGTTGACACACATTACATTTTGTTTCTGTATCCAGGAGTCATCTTGCTAGCTCTTAGGTGTTTTTTTTCATCGTCATTTTTCAAGTAGGGTATTGAAGATGAAGGACACATCAATGATGTGCGGAAGAAGGATTAATTCCTAGACTTAAATTTGAAAGACATCCAAGAATCTTGTTCACTCTTTTTTATTGATTCTATGCACTCAACCGGTATTTTTCATTTACCTTTTGGAGTTCAACATATATCGTAACATAGCTTACGTTTTTACTAGTAGTATGTACAACTTTGCGCATGAATATTAAAGTTCATTTGCCAAATATGAACCCAGAATCAAACAGGAAGGGGAAATCACAATGTATATGCAAAGCTGAAGTGACCTGCTTTATAGGGGCTTCAAAATGTAGGAAGATAAAGAGGCATGCAAGAGCAAACTGGAGCCATATGATATACAAGGGGCAACTTGCAGTTAATGCTCTGAACCAGGACATATAAAAGAGTTTGGTGAAATCACAGAAAATTCTAAGGCTTGGCTGCGGATAGAAGTTTGGTTTCAGCTAATTATTCACGACAGAGCGGATGTGAACAAATGAGGCCACTCATCATCTGTTCCTGGCACTACCTCACTCTGCAGGAAACTTGTGTGAAAATAAGGAATCATATGCTTTTAAATTTTTCACCGACTTCTATAAAAAGCATTTTTATAAATAATCCAAATTTCAACCTTCCTCGATTTGTTTATATTAGTTTGTGTTCCTTCCACTACCTCCCTTTTTGAAAATAAATATTTCTCCAAGAAATTCTCTCTCCTTTTTAGTAATAGCTTTCTTAGAATAATTTAAATTCTGTCTATTTATCATTACCCTATTCCCAATTCCATTAATGAGGATTAGGTCACTCTTACACATAAAACAATTTACTAAAGCAATCATACACTAATAACAGCATCATACTTTCTTTTTCAAAATCAGTATACTTCCTTTATCCATGCCTCATCATAATCATGTGCACTCAAGTATGGGGCACTGTTATGTTCACCATGGAAAACCCGAGTTGCCAAAAGCAGTAAAATCGTCTTATTCAAATACTGATGGTTCTTCCATTCTGAGCAGCTCCTGCCATACAAAGAACTGATTTATCCACTTTTAGAGTATTGATTTCACATCTGGACAGGTCCGGGCAAGTATGCTGATTTGCTAGAACCTTGTCTAAGTTAATTCAGCATACTAATTCCTAATCTTATCTCAAATCGTAGCATACCTCTACACCACCATTAGTTCTTTCCTTCTATACATTCAAAAACTTAGTTTCTGTTTCTAATAACCTTTGCTACTAGCAAGGCATTACAAAACTCAGCATACTCGTCACATATCTCCCGTTTCCATTAGCAACTCAAGTAATTACTAATCAAAGCACTTCTCTTTCAACTTCATTGCAAAAGTAGTGGGTAAACATCAGAAAAAAAAAAAAAATCCACTACCTGTTAAAGTGCAAGTCTCACTGAAACATACTACTTCCTTACTCAATCCACCTTCTTCACCTAAATGGGCTTTAATATTCTAAATCTCATACCAAACAAAGCTCTGAATTTTAAAATCATGTACATAACAGGTTAAGAAAAAGAAAATGTACATAATGATATTTATTAAAACCAGCAATCTACAGACGCCTACCACGGCGACCTCCCTTCCTGCGAGTGCTGTCAGAGGGCACTGGGGTAACATCCTGTAAAAGATAATCTTGTTATTAACTATCACCAAAGGAGATCAAACTGTTTACATTATTAACATCAATATACTATACAACACAACATTTCCAAAGAAGTAAATTTTTTCCCTATAGTGGAGGGACTTTCCTTTTGTAACAGCAGCATAATATCTTAAGGATTTCCAGAGCAGTAATAGCTAGCAATGTAAACAAATTGATAACCACCTCAATCAAACAACACATTGTAATTGTTTACTGATAACTGCAAGGAAAATTAAACAAGTTCCCAAGTGCACTTTTGTGTAATGATCACATCGGGAGAGATACAAGATTGAGATAAAAGACACTGAACAGTCAGTTGATATATAAAGAGGAGATAGCTTAGACACCATAGGTAAATAAGTGTTACCAGATGCTTACCATTGGTGTCTTACCTACGTCTCTTCCTCGTTTATCAACTGACTGTTCAGCATCTAACCCATTCTTGTATCTCCCCTGATGATGTGATCAATACACAAAAGTGCACTCAGGAATTTATCGTGTTTCATTTTCTTCGTGGTTATCAGCATATACTAGATCACATGCACCACTGTGATCACCCTCTTGCAACATTGTAATTATGCTGTGGATGACACCTTACAAATGTTTTGAATGTTTCAGCCATAACTTTTCAGACATCCAAGCCTTTCCTGCCATATGAAGTTAACATGAGTAACATTTTGAAAAAGAGGAAAAGGAAATATGTTCAACACAAGAAAGAGAAGAAGCATTAATGGGCTGGGGGAGGAGAGAAAAAGTGATCTGTAGTGTGGAAAATGGAATCTTAACATATTAATTATAGTAAATAGGGTTAGAAGTAGAAAAAGTGATCATTAATCATGCATGAGATGAATGAGAGGTGATAGGACAGAACACTGAGGAACACCACTTTTTATAAATAGTGCAGGAGGGAGAAGTTGCTCAATCGACAACTAATGGAATGGAACAGTCAAAGAGGAGACTATACATTAAAAAAGAAAAGGAGAGCTGTGAAACCAAAGGAAGAGAGTTTAGAGACCAACGACTTTTCTCTTTATAATGGAGACTTCAGTCACAAACAAAAGTCTACATCAAGACTGGGCTTTAATCAAAATACAGGTTAATGAATGAAGAAAAAAGGGAATTTTTTTTTTCTAATTTTGAAGATTGTGCAAAACCTCTTAAAATGTGCCAGATCATGCTTATAAGGCAAGACACGAGAAGGTAGAGAGTTCCAAAGCGTAAGGAAAGAAACGATTACCAAAACGGCCCTCCCTTGACTTGCCAACAGCCACAAAACAATATGATGCAGCAATGTGCTGAGTATTGCATGGCCTAGCTAGAGGTGGGGGCACACAAACAGCCACCTCTCAAGAGCAATAACAATCATCCCATATGTGAGAGTACTCCATACAAGAATGCATCAATCTTTTGAATAAATGGGAGCAACTGCTCAAAAAAAAAAAAAAAAAAAAAAAAAAAAAAAAAAAAAAAAAAATTTGAACTCTACACTGGAATCCCAGTTTCACAGAGGAAGACTTATCAACTTCCACAATGGGGTCTTTCCGAGATATAGTGGATGCTCAGCAATTCCAAGTATGTTCACTGACACATGAGATGGAATTACAGAACTGTCAGAGGAGAGGGGAAAGTTGAAGAATTTTTGAGACAGTTGGGTAGAAACTGTCTTGGGAGCATTGAACAACCAGATTTTATCCACCCCACTAACATATCCTGTCCAAGTATGAGTTTACTGAAGTTGTTTCAAGATAAGATGCAGATCAAGTGAGAGGAGGAGGAGCAGAATTGAAGGATAAGGAGGCAAGTAGTGTTGTCTTCAGCATATGAGTGCATTCGGTTATATGTGGAATAAAGGAAATCACTGACATATTCAAAAAGGGTTGGAGACTGGAAAGAACCTCGAGGGACACACAAGTCGATGGAAAAAAGGGGACAGGTAGATCCATCAACAACCATGGAGATAGAATGGCCAGAGAGGAAGCTAGATATGACAGAGCAGTGGAACCACCTTACTGAAATCATATTGGTGATCAGAGAGGACTGTAATTCAAGATGCCTGAGATTATGGGAGTTGAAGGAATCAAAGACTTTGGAAATATCAATGTCAAAGCAATAAGATGATAGATAGATAGTTATGCAATCTATCATTCTCTGATGCATGTTCGAATTGTACCTCCCTTAAAGGGGTGGCCACGGCAATAGCGTCTTCATAACTAGTGAATTCCAGTGCCACTTCTTAGCCTTTAATGCCTCAACAGGCCACAGGCAGAGGGCAACTCTAGCACAGTATTTGCTGAGGCTCCTACCTAATGTTCCTAATGACCGCTTCTATCCAATGCTCACTTCCAACTACTACCTGATGCACCTACCTAAATATACCTTCCTACTACTTCTATCTACTGCTTCTATCATTTTGCCAAAAGACTGGGCAAGCACACTGCTCACCGCAAGAAAATCTAGTTATGAGGAATGAGCTGTGAGAATTAATGTTGTCAAGTGTTACATATGACAGGGAAAGATTGTATATTTCTGGGCAGAATGCCAGTGGTCCACACGTTAGTGAGGCAAAAAGAGAAGACAGCTACCTGGGTCAGAGGAGTGCATCTTGACACCAACTGAGATGCTGGCTCACTTAGTAGATGTCACTAACCCTCCCGATACCTAGCCGGGTAGTACTGGTAATATATCTCCCTGATCGTTGGCTGCCTACTGACTACTACTTTATAAATACAAAATAGATAGTAACACAATCCTCTTATAAATATACTTAATTACAGCCTTTATGAACACCTAAACAATATTTCAACCCTATAATTGTATTCAGCATGAAAAACAGTCCTTATATTGAGGTTTTCAAGCAAAGCTAGCACCCTCCATAAAATACCAACACGTACAAGTAATATAGTTCAGGGAATTTTTAAGCCCAAAAACCTTTTTCTTGTAAAACTGTAATAAAACAGTGAAACACTTCTCTACATGAAATAACAATGGAAAATATCTAGTACTTCCCCAAGTCGACAGGTATCTGATAAATATGAAATGAATAACGTCATGATAGCCTTATGTGCAATCATCAATTACAGGTTCTAATGACACCCAAAAATATGTCAACCCCAGATTTGTATTCATCATGAAAAATAGTCTTCATACAAAGGTTTTCTACGACACGCGAGGAATACGTGGGAGGAAGTGAAGTGTTTTAGATATCTGGGAGTGGATCTGTCAGCGGATGGAACCATGGAAGCGGAAGTGGATCATAGGGTGGGGGAGGGGGCGAAAATTTTGGGAGCCTTGAAAAATGTGTGGAAGTCGAGAACAGTATCTCGGAAAGCGAAAATGGGTATGTTTGAGGGAATAGTGGTTCCAACAATGTTGTATGGTTGCGAGGCGTGGGCTATGGATAGAGGTGTGCGCAGGAGGATGGATGTGCTGGAAATGAGATGTTTGAGGACAATGTGTGGTGTGAGGTGGTTTGATCGAGTAAGTAACGTAAGGGTAAGAGAGATGTGTGGAAATAAAAAGAGCGTGGTTGAGAGAGCAGAAGAGGGTGTTTTGAAATGGTTTGGGCACATGGAGAGAATGAGTGAGGAGAGATTGACCAAGAGGATATATGTGTCGGAGGTGGAGGGAACGAGGAGAAGAGGGAGACCAAATTGGAGGTGGAAAGATGGAGTGAAAAAGATTTTGTGTGATCGGGGCCTGAACATGCAGGAGGGTGAAAGGAGGGCAAGGAATAGAGTGAATTGGAGTCATGTGGTATACAGGGGTTGACGTGCTGTCAGTGGATTGAATCAAGGCATGTGAAGCGTCTGGGGTAAACCATGGAAAGCTGTGTAGGTATGTATATTTGCGTGTGTGGACGTGTGTATGTACATGTGTATGGGGGGGGGGGGAGGTTGGGCCATTTCTTTCGTCTGTTTCCTTGCGCTACCTCGCAAACGCGGGAGACAGCGACAAAGTAAAAAAAAAAAAAAAAAAAAAAAAAAAAAAAAAAAAAAAAAAAAGGTTTTCAAGCAAATCTAATGGCCTCTGTAAATTACCAAAAATTGCTGGTTAGCACAAAAACCCTTTCTTTCAAAACTAATATAATATGAAATGTTTCTAAATGTGAAATCATGAAAATATCTCAATGCTTCCTGTAGATGACAGGTGCCTGATAATTACAAATCATTAATTACAAGCTATACCACCACAAATGCTTTGAAAATGATGAGGGATAAGAAAAAAGTTTCACAAAAATCCCTGAAAGAGGAGGACCACAGTTGAGACACACTGGGAAGATGACTATGATGAGATTTTGCCATGATGATGGCTAGCACACTCCACTCACTTTATATCTTGTATGCTGAATAAATCTGCTTCTCTTCACTGCCTCTCCTTATCTCACCACTTGTTTTGTTTGTTGTATAGTTACTTCTATGTACCTACTCCTTTGGTGTAATGATTTTGAGGTTAGTCTAGTATTGTCTTCAATAAATTCTATAAATTCTTTTGTTCTCCAGGTACTGTACTGCCCTAAATGATCATTGCATCTTCCTTAGCACATCCTTTGTCAATCCATGAATGACTTTAATTCACCAGGCACTATAATCAATGCATCTTCCTTACTCCATTCACTGCTGGTTGTTGTATGGGCAGGATGGAAACTAACTTAAGTTGACTTCGGGATGTAGCTATAACAAAACCTTAAATTTTGCACTAGAGGCATTAGCGAGAAGAAAAATGGTACCAGTTTTAAGAAATAGTGACACATAAAACTGATGATAGACAATCGGCCAATTGTTTTTGAGTATACAAGTCTGTAGGCATCAGATTGCTGAAGGTGAGAATAAGAAATCCACTCATTGCTTGACTATCTTAAACCACTGCCAGCCCATTGAAGCCAAGGGTGTAGATACTGTAAGAATTACTGGTATCTTGAATACAAATGAGTCTGATGCACGTGGTTAGATCATGAGGAAAAATTGTGGTTAGATCATGAGGAAAAAATAGAGACGTGAAACAACAAAGTGACACCTAAAAAAAAGGTGATCCAGATGCCACACAACAGACAGCAAAAATGGGCAGTAGTTGTCCCTCAGCTTTAAAAAATAAAATACATACACACACATGTACTGAAAAAATTCAAAACATACACCAAGACTCTGGAGTAAGAAAAGTAAATAAATAAATAAATAAACAATCGCAGATCCTCCAAGAGTTGCCAGGTGATGGAAAGTGTCTAGACGTTAAAAAATAATTATAACCTATTTTCTATATGAAGTCACTCAATCTATATAATATAAAAGTATTAACTGACAGGTGTGTAAAAGCGAGACTTTTGGATGTAAATGTGCTGAGAGGGGAAACTGGTAAAATGTTGTATCACTACTGTGTAGAGGCAAAGGTCAAGATTTGTATACATTTCCAAAAAGAGAGAATGTATGGGAGAAAGAAGCAGTGAGAGCAAGTGAGCTTGGAAAGGAGACATGTGAAGAAGTACCAGGAAAGTTTGAGAAGAATGGCAAAGAGTGAGCGTAAATGAAGTGAGGGTAAAGAGTGAGGAAAGGAAGCAGTGATGGCATGTGCAAGAGATGCATGTGGAGTGTGAAATAAGCGAGGTGGGCGGGTAAGAAAGGGTAGCGAGTGGTGGGACAAAGTAAAGTTATCAGTGAAAGAGAAATGATGCACGTTTCAACAGCACTTATAAGGAAGGAGTGCAAATGACTGGTAGATGTACCAGAGAAAATGGCAGGAGAGTTGAAAAAGAGGGCAAATGAGAATTGGGGTGAGAATATCATTAAACTTTTGGGAGAATAAACAGATGCTTGCACGCAGTAGGTAAATAATGAGAAAAACAAGAAAACAAATGGAAACCGGTGAAGGAGGCAAGTGGTAACAGGTAGTAATGGAGCGAGTATTTTGAAGGATTACTGAATGTGTTTGATAATATTCTGGCAGATGTGGGGCATTTTGGTTGGGGTGTTGTGAGAAGTGTGAGTCTGGGAGAGTGGTTTGGTTAAGAGAAGAGGTGTTGAAAGCTTTGCGGAGGATAAAATCCGACAAGGCAGCGGCAGTGGATGGTACTGCAGTTGAATTTATTAAGAAAGGGGGTGACTATGTTGTTGATTAGTTGGTAAGGATAATCAGTGTATGTATGGATCATAGTGAAGAGCCTGAGGATTGGTGAAATACATGTATAGATAGTGCCACTGTACAAAGGCAGAGGGTATAAAGGTGAGTGTTCAAATTACAGAGGTGTAAGTTTGAGCGTACCTGGATAACTGTAAGGGAGAGCACTAACCAACAGAGTAAAGGTATGTACAGAGCATCAGATTGGGGAGGAGCAGTGTAGTTTCGTAAGTGGTAGAGGATATGTGGATCAAGTGTTTACTTTGAAGAATGGGTGTGAGAAATACTTACAAAAACAGATGGATTTGTATGTAGCATTTATGGATCTAGAGAAGGTATATGATAAGAGTTGATAGAGATGCTCTGTGGGAGGTAATAAGAGTATATGGTGTGGGAGGTAAGATGCTAGAAGCAGTGAAAAGTTTTTATCGAGGATGTGAGACATGTGTACGAGTAGGGAGAGAGGAAAGTGATTGGTTCCCAGTGAATGTCGGTTTGCGGCAGGGGTGCGTGCTGTCTCTATGGTTATTTCAATTGTTTATGGATGGAGTTGTTAGGGAGGTGAATGCATGAGTTCTAGAGAGAGGAGCAAGTATGCAGTCTATTGTAGATGAGAGGGCTTGGGAAGTGAGTCAGTTGTTGTTCGCTGATGATACAGCGCTGTTGGCTGATTCGGGTGAGAAACTGCAGAAGTTGGCGACTGAGTTTTGTACAGTGTGTGAAAGAAGAAAGCTGAGAATAAATGTGAATAAGAGCAAGGTTATTAGGTTCTGTAGGGCTGAGGGACAAGGAAATTGGGAGGTAGGTTTGAATGGAGAAAAACTGGAGGAAGTGAAGTGTTTCAGATATCTGGGAGTGGATTTGGCAGCAGATGGAACCATGATGTTTCCTCTTATCCAGAAACCTTTACAGACCTTCATCCTCACCACACCCACTCAGTTATCCAAAACACTTCTCTCATGATCTTTTTTTCTAATGATTAGGTGCATAAGACTAATAATTACACATCTCTCAATCCACTTTTAGTATTAACAACATCAGTCTGGAGCACACTTCCTTACACTCTTTCACACACTTCCACAACTTCAGCAGTAGTGTTATCCCTTCCTTAGCTCTTGCTCTCATGCTAACCCATGACTTCACTCCTAGGACATTTTCAAACCAAACTTCGTCTTTACTTGAGCATTGTTTCACTCGAGTCAGAACATACAAGTTCCTGTCCTCATACTACAGGTTGTATCTTTTTATCTGGCAACCTTGGGACTTGGCCATTGCTGGACCACAGAAAATGCTGGAAAACAGAAACTGACCCATAAGTCATACACAGTTGACATACCAAGCTCATAATCCTCTCACAAAGTCTTTACGGACGTTTCTTTAATTCTTTCATTAACTCCACCTTTTCAAGCATAGATAATGATTTATCTTTATACACTTATTGGCACTAGCACCATCTTCTGCATCTCTTGCTCTCTTGGATGACTTCCCAACGGGCTACAATACAGCTGAATACAAGAAATTTAAAGGACTGTTAATTAGCTCAGCTGCAATGTAAACTGATTTTGGCACCTTAACCCCAAGCAAATGGTGGTTAATCACTGTGAATAGGTTAACAAGCATTTATGTATTCAGTCTGTTTCTATGCTTTCATATTTGATCACCATCTCCTGCGTTAGCCAGGTAGCACCATGAACAGGTGAAGAAAAGTAAAATCTGCTCACATCCATTCTCAAGCTGTCAAGTGTGATGCATTCATGTATTTTCATCTGTTATCTTTTGGATATATTTCCATGAATTATACAGCTCATTCTGTATCAACCTTGCTAGATCGCATTCTGGTTCTTGACTATAGTTTATGTGCTACATACCATAGACTTTACTTATGAAATGTTTCAGGGTTCTCTCTATCTTGTTAATTTCTATCTGCTTTACTAGTGACCAGCAGTACTCCTTTATCTATGCAATTATTCTGGGTCTTCTTAATTTTCAACTATATTATCTTGTGTCATCTGCAAAACATTTGATTATACTCTCCCTTACTTTCTTATCATTGTCTAACATAATGATAAAAAATTCTGAAGATTTTTTGTTGGTTAAAGTGTGAAAGACTTACTTCAATTCGTCCAATCTTCATGCCTGCACGGGCCAGAGCACGCAAGGCAGACTGACCACCAGGTCCTGGAGTCTTTGTCTTGTTGCCACCTGTGGCACGAATTTTGATATGCAGACAATTGATGCCTAAGGTCTTGCACTTTTCAGCAACATCCTGCAAAGATTCCATTTTAAGATGAATTCTCTTACAATTATAAGGTAAAAGAAAAAATACAATACACCATTCACACATCGAAACACACTAGTTGTCCCACAATTTCGACATAATGGTATACTCAAACTTCCAGCTCATTATCTAAAAAAAAAAAAAAAAAAAAAAAAAAAAAAAAAAAAAAAAGAGAGAGAGAGAGAGAGAGAGAGAGAGAGAGAGAGAGAGAGAGAGAAGGTGAGGGTGAAGATTTGTAAAGGTTTTCAGAGAAAAATGTTGGGGTGAAGAGAGTGGTGAGAGTAAGTAAACTTGGAAAGGAGACTTGCGCGAGGAAGTACCAGGAGAGATTGAGTGCAGAATGGAAAAAGGTGAGAGCAAATGACATAAGGGGAGATTGGGAGAAATGGGATGTACTTTGGGAAGCAGTGATGGCTTACGCAAAAGATGCTTGTGGCATGAGAAAGGTGTGAGGTAGGCAGATTAGAAAGGGTAGTGAGTGGTGGGATGAAGAAGTAAGACTGTTAGTGAAAGAGGAGAGAGAGGCGTTTGGATAATTTTTGCAGGGAAGTAAAGCTAATGACTGGGAGATGTATAAAAGAAAGGCAAGCGGTCAAGAGAAAGGGGCAAGAGGTGAAAAAGATGGCAAATGAGAGTTAGGGTGAGAGTATCATTAAAGTCTAGGGAGAATAAAAAGATGCTTTGGAAGGAGGTAAATGAAGTGCGTAAGACAAGAGAACAAATGATAACATTGGTGAAGGGGGAAAATGGGGAGGTAATAACAAGTAGTGGTGAAGTGAGAAGATGGAGTGAGTGTTTTGAAGGTTTGTTGAATGTTTTTGATGATAGAGTGGCAGGTATAGGGTGTTTTGGTTGAGGTGGTGCGCAAAGTGAGAGGATCAGGGAGAATGGTTTGGTAAACAGAGAAAAGGTAGTAAAAGCTCTGCGGAAGAAATCGGCCAAGGCGGCGGGTTCGAATGGTATTGCAGTGGAACTTAATAAAAAAGGTGACGTTGTTGTTGATAGGTTGGTAAGGATATTCAAGGTATGTATGGTTCATGGTGAAGTGCCTGAGGATTGGCAGAATGCATGCATAGTGCAATTGTACAAAGGCAAAGGAGATAAAGGTGAGTGTTCAAATTACAGAGGTATAAGTTTGTTGAGTATTCCTGGGAAATTATATGGGAGGGTATTGATTGTGAGGGTAAAGGCATGTACAAAGCATCAGATTGGGGAAGAGCAGTGTGGTTTCAAAAGTGGTAGAGGATGTGTGGATCAGGCGTATGCTTTGAATAAATTTTTTTTTTTTTTTTTGCTTTGTCGCTGTCTCCCGCGTTTGCGAGGTAGAGCAAGGAACAGACGAAAGAAATGGCCCAACCCACCCCCATACACATGTATATATACATACGTCCACACACGCAAATATACATACCTACACAGCTTTCCATGGGTTACCCCAGATGCTTCACATGCCCTGATTCAATCCAATGACAGCACGTCAACCCCGGTATGCCACATCGATCCAATTCACTCTATTCCTTGCCCTCCTTTCACCCTCCTGCATGTTCAGGCCCCGATCACACAAAATCTTTTTCACTCCATTTTTTTTTTTTTTTTTGCTTTGTCGCTGTCTCCCACGTTTGCGATGTAGTGCAAGGAAACAGACGAAAGAAATGGCCCAACCCACCCCCATACACATGTATATACATACGTCCACACACGCAAAATATACATACCTACACAGCTTTCCATGGTTTACCCCAGACGCTTCACAAGCCGATTCAATCCACTGACAGCACGTCAACCCCGGTATACCACATCGATCCAATTCACTCTATTCCTTGCCCTCCTTTCACCCTCCTGCATGTTCAGGCCCCGATCACACAAAATCTTTTTCACTCCATCTTTCCACATCCAATTTGGTCTCCCACTTCTCCTCGTTCCCTCCACCTCCAACACATATATCCTCTTGGTCAACCTTTCCTCACTCATTCTCTCCATGTGCCCAAACCATTTCAAAACACCCTCTTCTGCTCTCTCAACCACGCTCTTTTTATTTCCACACATCTCTCTTGCCCTTACGTTACTTACTCGATCAAACCACCTCACACCACACATTGTCCTCAAACATCTCATTTCCAGCACATCCATCCTCCTGCGCACAACTCTATCCATAGCCCACGCCTCGCAACCATACAACATTGTTGTATGCGAGAAATACTTTAAAAAACAAATGGATTTGTATGTAGAATTTATGGATCTGGAGAAGGCATATGATAGGGTTGATAGAGATGCTTTGTGGGAGGTATTAAGAGTATATGGTGCAGGAGGTAAGTTGCTACACGCAGTGAAAAGTTTTTACCAAGGATGTAAGGCATGTGTAAGAGTAGGAAGAGAGGAAAGTGTTTGGTTCCCAGTGAATGTCGGTTTGCAGCAGGGGTGTGTGATGTCTCCATGGCTGTATGTTTTGTTTATAGATGGGGTGGTTAGGGAGGTGAATGCAAGAGTTTTGGAGAGGGGCAAGTATGCAGTCAGTTGTCGATGAGAGGGCTTGGGAAGTGAGTCAGTCATTGTTTGCTGATGATACAGTGCTGGTGGCTAATTCATGTGAGAACCTGCAGAAGCTGGTGACCGAGTTTGGTAAAGTGTGTGAAAGAAGAAAGCTGAGAGTAAATGTGAATAAGAGCAAGGTTATTAGGTACAGTAGGGTTGAGGGTCAAGTCAATTGGGAGGTAAGTTTGAATGGAGAAAACTAGAGGAAGTGAAGTGTTTTAGATATCTGGGAGTGGATTTGGCAGCGAATGGAACCATGGAAGCGAAAGTGAATCATAGAGTGGGGGAGGGGGCGAAAGTTCTGGGAGCGTTGAAGAATGTGTGGAAGTCGAGGACATTATCTAGGAAAGCAAAAATGGGGATGTTTGAAGGAATAGTGGTTCTAAAACTGTTATATGGTTGCGAGACGTGGGCTACAGATAGAGTTGTGCGGAGAATGGTGGATGTGCTGGAAATGAGATGTCTGAGGACAATATGTGGTGTGAGGTGGTTCGATCGAGATAGTAATAATAGGGTAAGAGAGACGTGTGGTTATAAAAGGAGTGTGGTTGAGAGAGCAGAAGAGGGTGTTTTGAAATGGTTTGGTCACATGGAGAGAATGAGTGAGGAAGGATTGACGGAGGATATATGTGTCAGAGGTGGAGGGAACGAGAAGTGGGAGACCAAATTGGAGGTAGAAAGACGGAGTGAAAAAGATTTTGTGTGATCGGGGCCTGAACATGCAGGAGGGTGAAAGGCGTGCAAGGAATAGAGTGAATTGGAACGATGTGGTATACCAGGGTCAACGTGCTGTCAATGGATTGAACCAGGGCATGTGAAGCGTCTAAACCATGGAAAGTTCTGTGGGGCCTGAATGTGGAAAGGTAGCTGTGGTTTTGGTGCATTATTACATGACAGGTACAGACTGAGTGTGAACGAATGTGGCCTTTGTCTTTTTCTAGCGCTACCACGCGCACATGAGGGGGGGAGGGGGCTGTTATTTCATGTGTGGCGGGGTGGCAATGGGAATGAATAAAGGCAGACAGTATGAATTATGTACATTTGTATATATGTATATGTCTGTGTGTATATATATATGTATACGTTGAGATGTACAGGTATGTATATTTGCGTGTGTGGACAAGTATGTATATACGTGTATGTGGGTGGGTTGGGCCATTCTTTCGTCTGTTTCCTTGTGCTACCTCGCCAACGTGGGAGACGGCGACAAAGCAAAATAAAATATATATATATACATGAGTGTTGGGCCATTCTTCATCTGTTTCCTTGCACTACCTCACAGACATGGAAAACAGCACTTAAGTATAAAAAAAAATATATAAATATTTTCATACATATTCGCCATTTCCTGCATCAGCGAGGTAGTGTTAAGAACATAGGACTGAATCTTTGAGGGAATATCCTCACTTTGCCCCCTTCTCTGTTCCTTCTTTCAAAAAAAAAAAAAAAAAAAAAAAAAAAAAAAAAATACGAGGATTTCTAGCCAGCCCCCCCCCCCCCTTTTCTACAACATGCTAGGAATACATGGGAAGTATTCTCTCTTCCATAATTTTTTTTTTTCAAATACAGTTCTGTTATTGTTGATGGGCCTTCTATACTTATTTTTTCTTATTTTCTATGCACAGATCTGGTTCCATGGCTAAAAGCCATACATATTCAGAAGACTGCGTTTACGATGGCTTCACCACACCAATTCCCAATGATGGCACTGACAAACAACTATGCGTACTGTGTCAGGTTGTCCTGAGTGCAGTCGATAAAATTTTCAAAACTCATGTGTCACCTCCGGGGGGAAAAAAAAAAAAATGCAAAGAAAGATTTTAAGTTTTTCAAATGCCAAGCTCTTTATCAAAAGTTGGATGGTAGCGAGTCTTTTCAGCAACAAAGTTCAGCAGCACTAGAGGCTTCATTCAAGGTTACTTTGGAAATTGCTAAACAGGAAAAGCCTCACTATTGGAGAGCCACTCATCAAACCTTGCATGTTGAAGATGGTGAAGCTTGTTCTTGAGGAAGCCAGCATGAAGAAAATGCAGCAGATATCTCTCAAATTATACTCTTCAGAGGCAGATCTCTCTCATGTCTATGGATATAAAAGAGCAGGTTTTGGAAGAAACCAAAGCTTCTCTAATCAACTTGACAAGTCAACAGATATATGTTTACGTTCTAAGCTACTGGTCTTTGTATGTTAAAAGAGAGGACACAAAAGAAATTTATTGTTCTATTTGTGGTGCTCTTTAAACCACTACAAAAGTTGATGTTTTGAAAAAGATCTCTTCCTTTTGGCACAATGAAGGTCTGCAGTGGAGCAGTGTGAGAGGAGTTTGTATCGATGGTGCAACAGGTATATTTGGATCAAAGTTAGGATTCCAAACAAAAGGGAAAAACTGGCTGTCCAAGTAAAAGACATGCATTGCTAATCCAACATTATGCTCTTGCAAGTAAGATTCTGCCCATCTCTCTGCAAGGAGTGCTTGATTCCGTGGTCAAAATTGTGAATTTTGTAAAAGCAGGAGCACACTATATTGATGCTGACTACGAGCTTCTCCTCTTCTACCCAGCTGTATGTTGGCTATCGAGATAGAATATTTTGAATTGTGTCTGAGTTGAGTATTCATTTATTTATCCATAATCGGTTTCCCACGTAAGCCAGGTAGTGCAAGGAAACAAAGAATGGCCCATCCACTCATATACACACACATATATATATATATATATATATATATAGGGAATAATTGGTATACATGGGGTGTTCAGTGTTGTAAATGGAAATGATGAAGAGCTTGTAGATTTATGTGCTGAAAAAGGACTGGCGATTGGGAATACCTGGTTCAAAAAGTGAGATATACATAAGTATACGTATGTAAGTAGGAGAGATGGCCAGAGAGCGTTATTGGATTACGTGTTAATTGACAGGCGTGCGAAAGAGAGACTTTTGGATGTTAATGTGCTGAGAGGTGCAACTGGAGGGATGTCTGATCATTATCTTGTGGAGGCTAAGGTGAAGATTTGTATGGGTTTTCAGAAAAGAAGAGTGAATGTTGGGGTGAAGAGGGTGGTGAGAGTACGTGAGCTTGGGAAGGAGACTTGTGTGAGGAAGTACCAAGAGAGACTGAGTACAGAATGGAAAAAGGTGAGAACAATGGAAGTAAGGGGAGTGAGGGAGGAATGGGATGTATTTAGGGAATCAGTGATGGATTGCGCAAAAGATGCTTGTGGCATGAGATGAGTGGGAGGTGGGTTGATTAGAAAGGGTAGTGTGTGGTGGGATGAAGAAGTAAGATTATTAGTGAAAGAGAAGAGAGAGGCATTTGGACAATTTTTGCATGGAAAAAATGCAATTGAGTGGGAGATGTATAAAAGAAAGAGACGGGAGGTCAAGAGAAAGGTGCAAGAGGTGAAAAAGAGGGCAAATGAGAGTTGGGGTGAGAGAGTATCATTAAATTTTAGGGAGAATAAAAAGATGTTCTCGAAGGAGGTAAATAAAGTGCGTAAGACAAGGGAGCAAATGGGAACTTCAGTGGAGAGCGCAAATGGGGAGGTGATAACAAGTAGTGGTGATGTGAGAAGGAGATGGAGTGAGTACTTTGAAGGTTTGTTGAATGTGTTTGATGATAGAGTGGCAGATATAGGGTGTTTTGGTTGAGGTGGTGTGCAAAGTGAGAGGGTTAGGGAAAATGATTTGGTAAACAGAGAAGAGGTAGTAAAAGCTTTGCGGAAGATGAAAGCCGGCAAGGCAGCAGGTTTGGATGGTATTGCAGTGGAATTTATTAAAAAAAGGGGGTGACTGTATTGTTGACTGGTTGGTAAGGTTATTTAATGTATGTATGACTCATGGTGAGGTGCCTGAGGACTGGCGGAATGCGTGCATAGTGCCATTGTACAAAGGCAAAGGGGATAAGAGTGAATGCTCAAATTACAGAGGTATAAGTTTGTTGAGTATTCCTGGTAAATTATATGGGAGGGCATTGATTGAGAGGGTGAAGGCATGTACAGAGCATCAGATTGGGGAAGAGCAGTGTGGTTTCAGAAGTGGTAGAGGATGTGTGGATCAGGTGTTTGCTTTGAAGAATGTATGTGAGAAATACTTAGAAAAGCAAATGGATTTGTATGTAGCATTTATGGATCTGGAGAAGGCATATGATAGAGTTGATAGAGATGCTCTGTGGAATATATGGTGTGGGAGGCAAGTTGTTAGAAGCAGTGAAAAGTTTTTATCGAGGATGTAAGGCATGTGTACGTGTAGGAAGAGAGTAAAGTGATTGGTTCTCAGTGAATGTAGGTTTGCGGCAGGGGTGTGTGATGTCTCCATGGTTGTTTAATTTGTTTATGGATGGGGTTGTTAGGGAGGTGAATGCAAGAGTTTTGGAATGAGGGGCAAGTATGAAGTCTGTTGTGGATGAGAGAGCTTGGGAAGTGAGTCAGTTGTTCGCTGATGATACAGCGCTGGTGGCTCATTCATTTGAGAAACTACAGAAGATGATGACTGAGTTTGGTAAAGTGTGTGAAAGAAGAAAGTTAAGAGTAAATGTGAAAAGAGCAAGGTTATTAGGTACAGTAGGGTTGAGGGACAAGTCAATTGGGAGGTAAGTTTGAATGGAGAAAAACTGGAGGAAGTGAAGTGTTTTAGATATCTGGGAGTGGATCTGGCAGCGGATGGAACCATGGAAGTGGGAGTGAATCATAGGGTGGGGGAGGGGGCAAAAATCCTGGGAGCCTTGAAGAATGTGTGGAAGTCGAGAACATTATCTCGGAAAGCAAAAATGGCTATGTTTGAAGGAATAGTGGTTCCAACAATGTTGTATGGTTGCGAGGCGTGGGCTATGGATAGAGTTGTGCGCAGAAGGGTGGATGTGCTGGAAATGAGATGTTTGAGGACAATGTGTGGTGTGAGGTGGTTTGATCGAGTAAGTAATGTAAGGGTAAGAGAGATGTGTGGAAATAAAAAGAGCATGGTTGAGAGAGCAGAAGAGGGTGTTTTGAAATGGTTTGGGCACATGGAGAGAATGAGTGAGGAAAGATAGACCAAGAAGATATATGTGTCGGAGGTGGAGGGAACGAGGAGAAGAGGGAGACCAAATTGGAGGTGGAAAGATGGAGTGAAAAAGATTTTGTGTGATCTGGGCCTGAACATGCAGGAGGGGGGAAAGGAGGGCAAGGAATAGAGTGAATTGGATCGATGTGGTATACCAGGGTTGACGTGCTGTCAGTGGATTGAATCAGGGCATGTGAAGCGTCTGGGGTAAACCATGGAAAGTTGTGTGGGGCCTGGATGTGGAAAGGGAGCTGTGGTTTTGGGCATTATTGCGTGGCAGCTAGAGACTGAGTGTGAGCGAATGGGGCCTTTGTTGTCTTTTCCCAGTGCTACCTCGCACACATGAGGGGGGAGGGGGAAGGTATTCCATGTGTGGCGAGGTGGCGATGGGAGTGAATCGGGGCAGACAGTGTGAATTGTGTGCATGGGTATATAAGTATGTGTCTGTGTATGTATGTGTACATCGAGATGTATAGGTATGTATATTTGCGTGTGTGGACGTGTGTGTGTATACATTGTGTATGGGGGTGGGTTGGGCCATTTCTTTCGTCAGTTTCCTTGCACTACCTCGCAAACGCGGGAGACAGCGACAAAGCAAAATAAATAAATCAAATATATATATATATACATAAACGCCCACATACGCACATATATGTATCAACATGTACATACGTATACATAGACATATGCAGACATTACATTACTCACTTCTGCTTCCATGGTCCCATCTGCTGCTAAGTCCATTCCCTTGAGTGTAGGGACGTCAAATTATTTTTGGATGATCAAGGAAAGATTGACAGATCTGGTTCATTTCAATAATGAAACATGGATTCTATGGGTTGCTTAACTAGTAGACATCTTCGACCAAGTAAATAATCTAAATTTGAAAATAAGGGGTAGGGAAACGTTATCATATTTCAAGATAATCTTCGGGCCTTCATCTACAAACTCCAGAACTGACACCATAAAGTTGATCTTGGAAACACTGCCATGTTTGAAAAACTCTAGGAGGTGACAGATGAACCCAAAAGTGGTCTTCTTCATTCCCTAAAGGAGGAAGTTACAAAGCACCTTGAGTCCTTAGAGAAGGAAATCCAGTGATACTTTCCTGAACTAGCAGTAGGAGTGGCACTAATGAAAAATCTTTTATCTACTTCAGTTGATCTATCCAGCATCCCTGATGACGTTTAAGAAATGTACTTGGATACGCAGCATGACTTTTCAGCACGTGACCTCTTCGAAGAGAGATCAGTAACTCAGTTCTGGTGTGCTTTGCATCAGTCATATCCCAAAGTCAGCATGTTGGCCTTTCGTGTTCTGCCATTCGTCTCCACCTACCTTTGTGAGTCTGGGTTTTCCACACCTGTCCAAATCAATACAAATAGCAGAAAAAAAAAATGTGTAAGATGATATGATACTGGCTCTAAAACACCTAGCCATGCATAGCAAGACTCTCTTCTCAGATGCAATCCCAACCATTCCACAATCTAGGGTGGAGAGTTGATGAAACGATGGGAATCACCGAGTAAAAATATGAACTTGATTTAGTAAACTATAAACAAATATACCCAATGACACTATATGACATATCATAGAAGCAGTAAAATCTTATTAGTCATTGTTTTGTTGTTTCATGTTTTCACTTCTCACAAAAGGGATTGGTGAATAACAGAGAAGCCAAACAGGCTAATATGGGAAGAGTGGGTTGCAAGTGTTGTGGTATTTTGTGAAAAGGGTCATGAGCAGAAAAAGGTTGGGACCAACTGTATTATGGTAACTAAACTCGTTGAATCAAAAACTGATATACCTTGCAAATCAAATACAACATTTTCTTCTTCCTTACAGATGGTTCTTCACCCGACACTTCGCTTTCAAAAAATTTATCCAAGTATATGTATCCATACAAATGTTTGTATTCCTTAAGAATGAGAGCCAGCTACTGTTCCACTGCTATCAGAGTTGAAAGTGGACAGTGTTCCTTTCTAAACACCTTAAAATGTATTTTTCTATCTTCAATTACGAAAGGAATAACTGTAATTTACTTTCATTCCAAAACCACAACTCCCTGTGGATAGGGAATTGTGGTTTCGGTGCATTGCACATGAAAGCTGGAGACTGAGTGTGAATGAATGTGGAATGGCTTTTTCTTTGTTTTTCTGGTACTAGCTTGCTGATGTAGGGGGTGGCGATGCTGTATACTATGGGGCAGGGTTTTGCCAAGGAATGGATGAAGGGAAGAGTATGAATGTGTACAAGTGTTTATATGTTTATAGCTATGTACTTTACCTTAATCACAGCATATATTATCCTCAACTATTCAATTTCCAAACATTCACCCTCTTCTATACATTCTCACCTAAAACCCACACCTCATTTCTATACATCACCATTTGGACTATAATACAGAGGTACCTTGCCTACTGCTGTATTATCAACCAAGCTTGCAAGAATGCACGATGGTATGTTTACCTGGAAAGTGTTCAATAGTATCATTAAAGGGTTAGTATAACAGGAAGACCAACTGCGACATTGGGAAAACGGTGGAAGAATAATAAGAGGGAGAGGAATGGTGGATGAATCCATGGAATGGCAAAGATGAGGGAGGCATGTACAGACAGGAATAAGAAGACTCTTTTGCCTAGGCCAACCCCTTGATGGGAGTTCACAAAGGAAACGGGTGTGAGACATATAGATAGGTAGATGAACAGATTGACTTATGAACTGGGTCCAGATATCTAACCTGTTCATGACCTGGGGACCCCATGTCTCCATCAATTAAGTATGCTTAGTATAAAAAAAAAAGCCAATTACCTGAGCTGCCAACATAGCAGCATAAGGAGAGGACTCATCACGATCTGCCTTAACTTTCTGTCCTCCAGTCACACGGACAATGGTTTCACGCCCAGAAAGATCAGTCACGTGGACAAAAGTGTCATTGTAGCTGGCATAGATATGACAGACGGCAAATACTTTTTCACCATCAAGTACTTGTGGACCAAGCTGGACCTGCACCTCCTCCTTCTGAACTTTTCCTTTACGAGGAGCCATAGTTTATCTGCAACAATCATGAGATAAATGCAAGATATAAAATTACTAAGTCACACCCAATTCATTCAAATACAAAAACCTTTTTCATTCTATTTTTCTTTTATAAAATCAAAAACCTTTTTTCATTCTATTTTTCTTTTATAAAATCAAAGAGCCTAAAAAAGTTTTGTCATGATATAGGCTTATCCAAAAATTTTGTCAAAATACTTATCAGAAGGAAGCCATCTTTGATTCACTCCATAAAAACTTTCATACCTCTACTCTACACCAAATAAGGTATCTGGTTCACTAGAAACTTTGAATTAATCTACCTTCTGAGGTTACATCAAAACACAATGAAATGTGCCAATGCCTGAAAGAAGGAATTATATATTTTGTCATTATAATCAAATGCCGTCTCCTGCATCTGCAAGGTAGCACATGGAAACAGACAAAAATGGCCCAACCCACCCACATACACACATATATACATAAATGCCCACACATATACATATACACAGACATGTACATATATATGTACACATGTATGTATCCATACTGGCTGCCTTCAACAATGCCCATCGTCATCCTGCCACACATGAAATAGCATTCCATCCCTTCCCCCTCCAGCGAGGCAGTGCCAGGAACATACAAAAAGGCCACATTTGTTGACACTCTGTCTCTAGCTGTCACATCTAATGCACCAAAACGACAACTCCCTTTCCACATCCAGGTCTCATAGACCTTTCCATGGTTTACCCCAGATGCTTCACATGCCCTGGTTCAGTCCATTGACAGCACATTGACCCCAGTATAACACATCATTCCAATTCGATCTATTCCTTGCACACCTTTCACCCTCCTGTATTTCCAGGCCTCAATTGCTCAAAATCTTTTTCACTCCATCCTTCCACCTCCAATTTGGTCTCCTGCTTTACCTTCTTCCCTCCCATTTGATCTTGTCTTACGCACTTTATTTACCTCCTTCCAAAACTTTTTATTCTCCCTAAAATTTCATGATACTCTCTCACTCCAACTCTCATTTGCCCTATTTTTCACCTCCTGCACCTTTCTCATGACCTCCTCCTGCTTTCTTTTATATATCTCCCAGTCATTTGCACTAATTCCCTGCAAAAATCATCCAAACGCTTCTCTCTTCTCTTTCACTAACAATCTTATCAATAATACAACACATCCATCAATGCTTCACAATAATTTGTGTACAGTCTAATTTCTGAGGTTGTACAAAATAAAAATAATGGGATGACCAAAATATAATGTGTCTGGCAGCCTTTATGTTAGATACCTCGCTGAAGCTGGGGTAGCAATGCTGTTTCCTGGAGGACAGGGTAGCGCCAGCAATGGATGAAGGCAAGCAAGTATGAATATGTACATGTGTATATATATATATACACACACACACACATATATATATACAAATGGATTTGTATGTAGCATTTATGGATCTGGAGAAGGCATATGATAGAGTTGATAGAGATGTTCTGTGGAAGGTATTAAGAATATATGGTGTGGGAGGCAAGTTGTTAGAAGCAGTGAAAAGTTTTTATCGAGGATGTAAGGCATGTGTACCTGCAGGAAGAGAGGAAAGTGATTGGTTCTCAGTGAATGTAGGTTTGCGGCAGGGGTGTGTGATGTCTCCATGGTTGTTTAATTTGTTTATGGATGGGGCTGATAGGGAGGTGAATGCAAGAGTTTTGGAAAGAGGGGCAAGTATGAAGTCTGTTGTGGATGAGACAGCTTGGGAAGCGAGTCAGTTGTTGTTCGCTGATGATACAGCGCTGGTGGCTCATTCATGTGAGAAACTGCAGAAGCTGGTGACTGAGTTTGGTAAAGTGTGTGAAAGAAGAAAGTTAAGAGTAAATGTGAATAAGAGCAAGGTTATTAGGTACAGTAGGGTTGAGGGTCAAGTCAATTGGGAGGTAAGTTTGAATGGAGAAAAACTGATGGAAGTATTTGAATGGAGAAAAACTGGAGGAAGTAAAGTGTTTTAGATATCTGGGAGTGGATCTGGCAGCAGATGGAACCATGGAAGCGGAAGTGAATCATAGGGTGGGGGAGGCGGCAAAAATCCTGGGAGCCTTGAAGAATGTGTGGAGGTCGAGAACATTATCTTGGAAAGCAAAAATGGCTATGTTTGAAGGAATAGTGGTTCCAACAATGTTGTATGGTTGTGAGGCGTGGGCTATGGATAGAGTTGTGCGCAGGAGGGTGGATGTGCTGGAAATGAGATGTTTGAGGACAATGTGTGGTGTGAGGTGGTTTGATTGAGTAAGTAATGTAAGGGCAAGAGAGATGTGTGGAAATAAAGAGTGTGGTTGAGAGAGCAGAAGAGGGTGTTTTGAAATGGTTTGGGCACATGGAGAGAATGAATGAGGAAAGATTGACCAAGAGGATATATGTGTCGGAGGTGGAGGGAACGAGGAGAAGTGGGAGACCAAATTGGAGGTGGAAAGATGGAGTGAAAAAGATTTTGTGTGATCAGGGCCTGAACATGCAGGAGGGTGAAAGGAGGGCAAGGAATAGAGTAAATTGGATCGATGTGATATACCGGGATTGACATGCTGTCAATGGATTGAATCAGGGAATGTTAAGCATCTGGGGTAAACCATGGAAAGTTGTGTGGGGCCTGGATGTGGAAAGGGAGCTGTGGTTTCGGGCATTATTGCATGACAGCTAGAGACTGAGTGTGAACGAATGGGGCCTTTGTTATCTTTTCCTAGTGCTACCTCGCACACATGAGGGGGGAGGGGTATGGTATTCCATGTGTGGCGAGGTGGCGATGGGAATGAATAAGGGCAGACAGTGTGAATTGTGTGCATGGGTATATATGTATGTGTCTGTGTGTGTATATATATGTGTACATTGAGATGTATAGGTATGTATATTTGCGTGTGTGGATGTGTATGTATATACATTGTGTATGAGGGTGGGTTGGGCCATTTCTTTCGTCTGTTTCTGTGCGCTACCTCGCAAATGCGGGAGAAAGCGACAAAGCAAAATAAATAATAAATATATATATATATGAGTGGACTCATAGGAATATCTTGATCACGTGCAAAATTGTGATCCTTTCCAATATATATATATATATATATATATATATATATATATATATATATATATCTATATATCTATATATATATATATATATATATATATATATATATAGTGCCATTGTACAAAGGCAAAGGGGATAAGAGTGAGTGCTCAAATTACAGAGGTATAAGTTTGTTGAGTATTCCTGGTAAATTATATGGGAGGGTATTGATTGAGAGGGTGAAGGCATGTACAGAGCATCAGATTGGGGAAGAGCAGTGTGGTTTCAGAAGTGGCAGAGGATGTGTGGATCAGGTGTTTGCTATGAAGAATGTATGTGAGAAATACTTAGAAAAGCAAATGGATTTGTATGTAGCATTTATGGATCTGGAGAAGGCATATGATAGAGTTGATAGAGATGCTCTGTGGAAGGTATTAAGAATATATGGTGTGGGAGGCAAGTTGTTAGAAGCAGTGAAAAGTTTTTATCGAGGATGTAAGGCATGTGTACGTGTAGGAAGAGAGCAAAGTGATTGGTTCTCAGTGAATGTAGGTTTGCGGCAGGGGTGTGTGATGTCTCCATGGTTGTTTAATTTGTTTATGGATGGGGTTGTTAGGGAGGTGAATGCAAGAGTTTTGGAAAGAGGGGCAAGTATGAAGTCTGTTGGGGATGAGAGAGCTTGGGAAGTGAGTCAGTTGTTGTTCGCTGATGATACAGCGCTGGTGGATGAATTCATGTGAGAAACTGCAGAAGCTGGTGACTGAGTTTGGTAAAGTGTGTGAAAGAAGAAAGTTAAGAGTAAATGTGAATAAGTGCAAGGTTATTAGGTACAGTAGGGTTGAGGGTCAAGTCAATTGGGAGGTGAGTTAGAATGGAGAAAAACTGGAGGAAGTGAAGTATTTTAGTTATCTGGGAGTGGATCTGGCAGCGGATGGAACCATGGAAGCGGAAGTGGATCATAGGGTGGGGGAGGGGGCGAAAATTCTGGGAGCCTTGAAGAATGTGTGGAAGTCGAGAACATTATCTCGGAAAGCAAAAATGTGTATGTTTGAAGGAATAGTGGTTCCAACAATGTTGTATGGTTGCGAGGCGTGGGCTATGGATAGAGTGGTGCGCAGGAGGATGGATGTGCTGGAAATGAGATGTTTGAGGACAATGTGTGGTGTGAGGTGGTTTGATCGAGTAAGTAATGTAAGGATAAGAGAGATGTGTGGAAATAAAAAGAGCGTGGTTGAGAGAGCAGAAGAGGGTGTTTTGAAATGGTTTGGGCACATGGAGAGAATGAGTGAGGAAAGATAGATCAAGAGGATATATGTGTCGGAGGTGGAGGGAACGAGGAGAAGAGGGAGACCAAATTGGAGGTGGAAAGATGGAGTGAAAAAGATTTTGTGTGATCGGGGCCTGAACATGCAGGAGGGTGAAAGGAGGGCAAGGAATAGAGTGAATTGGAGCGATGTGGTATACCGGGGTTGACGTGCTGTCAGTGGATTGAATCAGGGCATGTGAAGCGTCTGGGGTGAACCATGGAAAGCTGTGTAGGTGTGTATATTTGCGTGTGTGGACGTATGTATATACATGTGCATGGGGGTGGGTTGGGCCATTTCTTTCGTCTGTTTCCTTGCGCTACCTCGCAAACGCGGGAGACAGAAAAAAAAAAAAAAAAAAAAAATATATATATATATATATAAGTATATAGGTATAAGTTTGTTGAGTATTCCTGGTAAATTATATGGGAGGGTATTGATTGAGAGGGTGAAGGCATGTACAGAGCATCAGATTGGGGAGGAGCAGTGTGGTTTCAGAAGTGGTAGAGGATGTGTGGATCAGGTGTTTGCTTTGAACAATGTATGTGAGAAATACTTAGAAAAGCAAATGGATTTGTATGTAGCATTTATGGATCTGGAGAAGGCATATGATAGAGTTGATAGAGATGCTCTGTGGAAGGTATTAAGAATATATGGTGTGGGAGGCAAGTTGTTAGAAGCAGTGAAAAGTTTTTATCGAGGATGTAAGGCATGTGTACGTGTAGGAAGAGAGCAAAGTGATTGGTTCTCAGTGAATGTAGGTTTGCGGCAGGGGTGTGTGATGTCTCCATGGTTGTTTAATTTGTTTATGGATGGGGTTGTTAGGGAGGTAAATGCAAGAGTTTTGGAAAGAGGGGCAAGTATGAAGTCTGTTGGGGATGAGAGAGCTTGGGAAGTGAGTCAGTTGTTGTTCGCTGATGATACAGCGCTGGTGGCTGATTCATGTGAGAAACTGCAGAAGCTGGTGACTGAGTTTGGTAAAGTGTGTGAAAGAAGAAAGTTAAGAGTAAATGTGAATAAGAGCAAGGTTATTAGGTACAGTAGGGTTGAGGGTCAAGTCAATTGGGAGGTGAGTTTGAATGGAGAAAAACTGGAGGAAGTGAAGTGTTTTAGATATCTGGGAGTGGATCTGGCAGCGGATGGAACCATGGAAGCGGAAGTGGATCATAGGGTGGGGGAGGGGGCGAAAATTCTGGGAGCCTTGAAGAATGTGTGGAAGTCGAGAACATTATCTCGGAAAGCAAAAATGTGTATGTTTGAAGGAATAGTGGTTCCAACAATGTTGTATGGTTGCGAGGCGTGGGCTATGGATAGAGTGGTGCGCAGGAGGATGGATGTGCTGGAAATGAGATGTTTGAGGACAATGTGTGGTGTGAGGTGGTTTGATCGAGTAAGTAATGTAAGGATAAGAGAGATGTGTGGAAATAAAAAGAGCGTGGTTGAGAGAGCAGAAGAGGGTGTTTTGAAATGGTTTGGGCACATGGAGAGAATGAGTGAGGAAAGATAGACCAAGAGGATATATGTGTCGGAGGTGGAGGGAACGAGGAGAAGAGGGAGACCAAATTGGAGGTGGAAAGATGGAGTGAAAAAGATTTTGTGTGATCGGGGCCTGAACATGCAGGAGGGTGAAAGGAGGGCAAGGAATAGAGTGAATTGGAGCGATGTGGTATACCGGGGTTGACGTGCTGTCAGTGGATTGAATCAGGGCATGTGAAGCGTCTGGGGTGAACCATGGAAAGCTGTGTAGGTGTGTATATTTGCGTGTGTGGACGTATGTATATACATGTGCATGGGGGTGGGTTGGGCCATTTCTTTCGTCTGTTTCCTTGCGCTACCTCGCAAACGCGGGAGACAGAAAAAAAAAAAAAAAAAAATATATATATATATATATATATATATATATATATATATATATAAGTATATAGGTATAAGTTTGTTGAGTATTCCTGGTAAATTATATGGGAGGGTATTGATTGAGAGGGTGAAGGCATGTACAGAGCATCAGATTGGGGAGGAGCAGTGTGGTTTCAGAAGTGGTAGAGGATGTGTGGATCAGGTGTTTGCTTTGAACAATGTATGTGAGAAATACTTAGAAAAGCAAATGGATTTGTATGTAGCATTTATGGATCTGGAGAAGGCATATGATAGAGTTGATAGAGATGCTCTGTGGAAGGTATTAAGAATATATGGTGTGGGAGGCAAGTTGTTAGAAGCAGTGAAAAGTTTTTATCGAGGATGTAAGGCATGTGTACGTGTAGGAAGAGAGCAAAGTGATTGGTTCTCAGTGAATGTAGGTTTGCGGCAGGGGTGTGTGATGTCTCCATGGTTGTTTAATTTGTTTATGGATGGGGTTGTTAGGGAGGTAAATGCAAGAGTTTTGGAAAGAGGGGCAAGTATGAAGTCTGTTGGGGATGAGAGAGCTTGGGAAGTGAGTCAGTTGTTGTTCGCTGATGATACAGCGCTGGTGGATGAATTCATGTGAGAAACTGCAGAAGCTGGTGACTGAGTTTGGTAAAGTGTGTGAAAGAAGAAAGTTAAGAGTAAATGTGAATAAGTGCAAGGTTATTAGGTACAGTAGGGTTGAGGGTCAAGTCAATTGGGAGGTGAGTTAGAATGGAGAAAAACTGGAGGAAGTGAAGTATTTTAGTTATCTGGGAGTGGATCTGGCAGCGGATGGAACCATGGAAGCGGAAGTGGATCATAGGGTGGGGGAGGGGGCGAAAATTCTGGGAGCCTTGAAGAATGTGTGGAAGTCGAGAACATTATCTCGGAAAGCAAAAATGTGTATGTTTGAAGGAATAGTGGTTCCAACAATGTTGTATGGTTGCGAGGCGTGGGCTATGGATAGAGTGGTGCGCAGGAGGATGGATGTGCTGGAAATGAGATGTTTGAGGACAATGTGTGGTGTGAGGTGGTTTGATCGAGTAAGTAATGTAAGGATAAGAGAGATGTGTGGAAATAAAAAGAGCATGGTTGAGAGAGCAGAAGAGGGTGTTTTGAAATGGTTTGGGCACATGGAGAGAATGAGTGAGGAAAGATAGATCAAGAGGATATATGTGTCGGAGGTGGAGGGAACGAGGAGAAGAGGGAGACCAAATTGGAGGTGGAAAGATGGAGTGAAAAAGATTTTGTGTGATCGGGGCCTGAACATGCAGGAGGGTGAAAGGAGGGCAAGAAATAGAGTGAATTGGAGTCATGTGGTATACAGGGGTTGACGTGCTGTCAGTGGATTGAAGCAAGGCATGTGAAGCGTCTGGGGTAAACCATGGAAAGCTGTGTAGGTATGTATATTTGCGTGTGTGGACGTGTGTATGTACATGTGTATGGGGGGGGGGGGGTTGGGCCATTTCTTTCGTCTGTTTCCTTGCGCTACCTCGCAGACGCGGGAGACAGCGACAAAGTATAAAAAAAAAAAAAAAAAAAAATATATATATATATATATATATATATATATATATATTTTTTTTTTCATTGTCCTCAAACATCTCATTTCCAGCACATCCACCCTCCTCCACACAACTCTATCTATAGCCCACGCCTTGCAACCATATAACACTGCTGGAACCACTATTCCTTCAAACATAGCCATTTTTGCTTTCCAAGATAACGTTCTCAATTTTCACACATTTTTCAACACTCAGAGAACTTTCGCCCCCTCCCCACCCTATGATTCACTTCCGCTTCCATGGTTCCATCTGCTGCCAAATCCATTCCCAGATATCTAAAACACTTCACTTCCTCCAGTTTTTCTCCATTCAAACTTACCTCCCAATTGACTTGTCCATCAACCCTACTGTACCTAATAACCTTGCTCTTATTCACATTTACTCTCGGCTTTCTTCTTTCACACACTTTGCTAAACTTCTGGTTTGATCGAGTAAGTAATGAAAGGGTAAGAGAGATGTGTGGTAATAATAAGAGTGCGGTTGAGAGAGCAGAAGAGGGTGTTTTGAAATGGTTTGGTTACATGGAGAGAATGAGCGAGGAAAGATTGATAAAGAGTATATATGTGTCAGAGGTGGAGGGAACAAGTAGAAGTGGGAGACCAAACTGGAGGTGGAAAGATGGAGTGAAAAAGATTTTGAGTGATTGGGGCCTGAACATGTAGGAGGGTGAAAGGCGTGCAAGGAATAGAGTGAATTGGAATGATGTGGTATATCGAGGTTGATGTGGTGTCAATGGATTGAACCAGGGAATGTGAAGCATCTGAGGTAAACCATGGAAAGTTTTGTAGGGCCTGGATGTGGAAAGGGAGTAGTGGTTTCGGTGCATTATACATGACAGCTAGAGACTGTGAATGCATGTGGCCTTTGTTGTCTTTTCCTAGCGCTAACTCACTAAAGAATGATATCAACGTGTGGTAAATCCCACACGTTGATATCATTCTTTACAGTGACCAACAACGTACCATAAATTATGCAAGAAAACTCACTTCAGTCTTGTAATACAGTAACATCTCTAAAAGCATGGACTGGTGATACACTGGGCAGCATAAGAGCATAAGGACTGACAACATTGCAAGAGGCCTACTATCCCATGCTATGCAGGTCCTGAGTCTGTCCACCCTACAACCAACAGCCTGAACCCATACATACATCCAACCTTCGTTTAAAGCTAAAGACCTAGCTCCCACTACTGTACTTGGCAACTTGTTCCATAAATCTACTACCCTATTCCTGAACCAATATTTACCCACATCCGACTTGAATATTTTCTAATTTGAATCCATTATTTCTTGTCCAATCCGGTGGTGCCATTCTAAGAACTTTATTCATATCATCCTCGCTAACACCCTTCACCCATTGAACAACTTCAATCACATCCCCTCAAACTCTCCTCCTCTAAAGAGAGCATAATTCACTCCCTCCAAACCTTCTTTATAAGTGAGGTTTCTAATGCCTGGGACCATTTTTGTTAGTCGCCTTTGCACTCTCTCTAAACAATCTATATCAACTTCATAATATGGAGCCCAAAACTGTACCGCATAATCCAAATGTCTCTCTAACACAAGATGAAATTGCAATACGCAAGATAAAAGTTGCAGTCCCATTAATGAATCCTAACATCTGATTAACCTTATTACACATTCTAATACATTGTTGCAGCAGCTTAAGATCCTTGCTCACAAGAACCCCTAAATCTCTTTCGCATTCTGTTTTACCAATAGTAATATCGTCCAGTTTGCAATCAGTGTTCCTGTCTTCATCAACACTAAGTGCTATGCGTTTATTCATGTTGAATTTCATTTTCCATGTGCCCGCCCATTCTGATAATCAGTTGATGTCCCTCCGTAACTTCACTGAATTTTCAAGTCAGTTACGGCCCAGATCTTTGTATCATCGTCAAATCTAGTGAAGTCGCTCGTTATTCCCATTTCTAAATCGTTAATATATATAACTAACAAGAGCGGTTTTAAAGTCTTATACAATGGCGTCACAGCAGCAAACATGTTTCTCTACAGTTTTACGTAATAAAGACACACACTAATGAAGACTCCTGGATAAAGGAACCCTGAAATATCATCTATAATTAAGTAAACATAATTGTATACATGTATTCGAGTGTGTCGCCATAAGACACAATGTGAAATTTACAACACGAGGGCGTTCATATCTTTGAGATCCCAGCTGTATTACTATAATGTAGCTAACTTAAGACTTTTCACGAGTGAAACATTGTCATGTTCCCTTTTAGTTTGTATCCTTACTTATCTTGGCAAAACTGAGGCCTTTATGTTTCTAAACGATAGAAACACTAATGAGCCCGCAATACCAGGGTAACCAACCAGAAGCTTCTTCATAGTAACACTATGCGTTAAGCTACAACCATGAATGTCATATTCTACCAACCAAACACAATCTTACGGTTATCTTCAACTTGGTAAATTCATCCACAGAGAACAAGTCACACTTTCAATTTATAATACTTGTGAAAAGTCAACGTAAATGTTTGTAGTTGTCAGTGTCCTGCCATGCCCTAAAGGTCGTCCTTCTAAATCCTTTAAATCACAGTAATCGCCCATTTCAGGAGACTATATTATATATGATACTCACATGTAATAGTCCTTCAACTGCAATGTACCAATATCAGAGGTTAATAACCACCGATGACTAGGGAATTTACCGATATGTGTCGTGATACTCACATAACGATTCAGAGGTACCTAACGTACCCTGGGGAAGGAAGGAACACTGGAACTGTTTAGACGTACGGCAATTCTAGAGCAACTAAACATTAGTTTTGTAAAAATATCAATTCAATTTATATTCATATAAATAAGCCTTTATTTGCCTACTCATACTTATATATGCAACCAAATTATCATTTTGATTTATCAGGTAAAAATTACAAGCAATATCTATTCAATTCATACCTAATGTACAACTTTTCTGTAATAGCACCTGTTAGCTGACAAAATTTTAGGATTGGGTACCATTATAATTACATACGGTTGTATAGTTATTGTCAAGAAATCTGCTAAATAAAACCAATATTAAAAATGCCTTCTGCAATGCCTCATTCTCCATAATATTTACAAGATTTTGGGCTCACGATCGACAGAGGACAAAATAGTATTGGAACATGAAGATTTGTTTGTTATCGAGAGAAGAAAGGACAAACAAAAGCGTTTGGTGATTTCTCGTTCTTTGTTTTCGGGTTTGAATAAGTCAGAATGTTCGAGTGATTGTCGTGCGGCCATTTTAACGTTATTGCCTATGGCGTCGAGATTACAGGAACATTATTAGCGTTGAAAAATTCTTAAACATGTCTGAGAGGATGTCTTTTGTCTCAAGGATCAGCTGTCTGATGACCGAACTCCGAGGACTCTGACCCTGGAGCTGGCACATTCCCCTTCTCTGTGATGATGGCACTGCTATTTCAGTTACGTAGGTTCTCTAGTGGGCCTACAGTCTCCCAGTGATACGATTGTAATCGAAAATGTGTAAGAATGTTTGGATTTTGAACCCACAACGAATTTGGTATGTATATATACTTCTGTAACCTAAGGATTCGCGCCTTGGTAAACTCGTTCATAGTTTATCACAAGATGGGTAAATGTACCCACATCAAGACTTTACTAAGAGTTTAATATCAAGAAATGTAGACAAAGGGCCACTCGGAGTACTCGAGGCCATGACAGAGGAAGGTGATGGGTTGCCAGCAGTGACTGTGACTTGAGTTTTGAATTGTAAACACAGTAGTCATATCTACAGGCTGTTGAAAATGTTTACTTCTGTTTAGTGAGTGTATGCATGTAGTGTATATACATTTATAGGGGATAACTGTTAGCACTTTCAGTATAGTAGTCAGTTATTGTATTGGTGAATGAATTGGTGCTGGAGGTATTAAATACGTGTAGTGATATACTGTAAATTTTGTCATGTATAAGAAGCAAACTGAGATGAGAGTTTTGTTATTTGAAATAGGTTAAAGACTGTTTTGGCATGGTAGTCTAGTACATTGAAACTGACCAGGACCAACCAAAGTAGACCAAAACCAGTTTACTCAACATGACACCTAATTGATTATCTTAAAACCAAGTGGGATAGCTTAATAAAACAGAAGTATTAGAAAATTGGTTAACTTAAAACCAAGTGGGATAGCTTAATAAAACAGAAGTATTAGAAACAGAGGCATTCGTTTCATAAGAAGATGAGCTTTGAAACCAAAATATATTACATAAACCTTGAAGTAAGTCCACATTAAGAGTATGAAAATGAAGTGTAATAACATGATCTTTTTATGATTATTTCAGTTATAATGTCATAAGAATATAAGATTGAGTAAACATATTTATATAACCAACCAGGCTTTGAAGGCATAACATACAGGAAGAAATAGAAGTGTATAGGTTTATCAAAATGTAGATTTCAAATGGTTATAGGGGATTTGATTGAGGTGCATGCAATTAAACAGGAAAGTATGACTCAAGAGGACAGAAAAGGACACAAGTATAAGGTTTATAAGTAATTTTTTAGGCTAAATTGAAGGTAGAACTCTGTCTACCCCAGTCCAGTAACTGGGGACAGGTTAGTTTTAGGTCAGTTTCAATAGGTAATGTTGGATTTTGTCCAGCATTAGGTTTTCAGTAGGTTTCAGTGAGTTCTGATAAGTTCTGGACAGTTTCATCATATTGGACAATTAACTTTGGTAGTCTATGACCTTGACTGAAACTGAGTAATTATGTAGATAAAGGGTACACTGTATCACATCTGCCTTGGAAATATCATTAACTTTTTATTGCAATGGTAGCATACTTCATAGAGAAGTAAATCAGAATTTTATCTTTTATTTTTATCATATATTCATTGTAGGAAGGGAAGGACTGTGAAGGCAAGGGAAAATGTCAAATTGTGTACAAGTAGGTGAAACACAGCACCAGTGAATACCTCACCTAATTTCTACAAGTGGCTATGATATACCATAATTTGCAGCATTATTGTAGTTAGAATTTATGAACATTAATGGTGTCTTCTGCATCCTACCATGTACAGTATGTGCACTGAGTTGTATTCTCATAGAATGCATTTATGTGTTTGAATGTATTAATAGTTAAACCTTAATCCTACCAGTACCTATATGTGAAATGAAACCATAGTAATGCATTTTTGAAATACACACTAAAATTAATCCCAGCTGCTACATAAAATTTGGATGGAAATTTTTCATAGGTTCTGTTGATGTATTTTATGTAATCTTATGTTAACCCATTGTTTCCCTTGGTTTTCATAGCAGTCCCCAATGTCCTTTTTTTATGGTGAAGGCTTCCATCATGGACAAAAGTCCGTATCAAGGCGGAGCCTTAATTGAAATATAGAGAAACTTATGAAACGGAAAAATAAAAGACAAGGGAAAGTATTAAAGATATTGGGGGAAGTGAAAAACCTGTCTTTTGAAATGTACCAGGTCATAGTTATTGGGAAAGACATGAGAAAGTAGAGAGTTCCAAAGCTTTGATGTATAGGGAAAGAAGCAGGTATCAAAATTATGAAACGGAAAAATAAAAGACAAGGGAAAGTATTAAGAATATTGAGGGGAAGTGAAAAACCTGTCTTTTGAAATGTGCCAGGTTATAGTTATTGGGAAAGACATGAGAAAGTAGAGAGTTCCAAAGCCTTGATTAGTAGGGAAAGAAGCAGGTATCAAAACGCCCCACCCTTGAATGACCAGTGGCCACACAATAATCATGTGATGCAGCAGCTTACTGATATTGCGTGGTCTAGCTAATGGTTTGGGCACTCAAGCTGCCGGCCCTTGGGAGCAAAAACCAAATGATACTGATAGAAGAGGGAAAGTAAACCAGCATTGTGGCTTAGGGCAAGGGGGTCAAGTTTGGAAGTTGGCTTCGGACAATTTATAAGTCAGACGCTTTCAACTCAACTCTGTCAAGTAAGGATGTAGAGCTAAAACTCCATGCAAGGATGAATCAATGTCTTGTATAAACGAAGCTGCTGTTCAAAAGAGAAGTTTCAGCATCTAAACAGGACACACAGTTTCGTAGAGGCTGACTTAGCTATTCCTGTAATTTGGGATTCCCAAGAAAGAGTGGATATTAAAGTAATAACAAGTATGTTCATTGAGTCAAGAGGTGGAATTACGGAACCATCAAAGGAGACACAAGTGTTGTGAAGAGTTTTCAATAGAGAGATGGGTAGAAATTGGGTCTTGGAGGCATTAAACTTCACAAGATTTTGTGTACCCCACTTAGGTATCCTGACCAAGTCTGAGTTTATTGAGGAAGCTGTGTCAAGACAAGATAAGAATTGAGTGAGAGAAGAGGGAGCAAAAATAAAGGATGTGGATGAATACGTGCTGAGTTGTCAGAATATGAGTGCATTGGATTATTTGTGAAGGAGAGGAAATCAATGAAAAAAAAGGAGAAAAAGTGTAGTAGGGGATAGGACAGAACCTTGAAGGACACTGCTGTTGATGGAGAAAAGAACAGATATAGAGCGGCTTGGAGAGGAAGCTAAATATGAAGGAGCAAAGTGAGGGAGGGGAGCTTAGAGGTGAGACTCTGATGCCACACCCAGTCAAAAGCCTTAGATATGACTCCCCAAAATCTTTCAGGGATGGTGACCAGACATTGGTAAGATAGGAAAGAATATCACCAGTGTATTACGCCTTACGGGAACCATACTGGTGATCAGAGAGAAGACTGCTTTTCAAGGTGTCTAAGGATATGAGAGTTGAGGAGGGATTCAAAGACTTGGGAAATGGTGGATGTCAAAGTAATAGGATAGTAGTTAATGGGATCAGAATGTTCACCCTTCCTAGGGTGGGGATGTATCAATGCATGCTTCCAAGAAATAGTTTTGCTTTTTAAGCAGAAACAGAACAGACGAGCAAGCACAGGTGCAAATTCAGAGGCACACTTTTTCAGTACTCGGGGACGGATGCCATCAAGACCATAGGCCTTGCTTGTGTCTAGAGAAAGAAGCACTTTTTGGACAGTCCGAAAAGAGATTATAGGAAGAGGCATAGGATTATTAAGAGGAGCATCTGAGGGTGAAGAAATATTAGTCATTCAAGGTGGAATTGAAGAGAAATGGGAATCAGAGTTGATTTGTCTATGGGAGAGATAGATGTTGTACCATCAGAATGGAAAAGTGAAGGAAAGGTAGAGATACAAAAGTTAAGAGATGCTCTAATCTAAAGACCAGAAAGACCTGTCATTGGATGATGAGGAGAGGTTATCACTCTTCCTTTGAATAAAGGACACTTTGCCTCACAGATAACATGCTTGCAGCGATTACGGACAGTGATAAAAGCCGAACAGAAGCCAGAGTATGGAAAGTTTTTCCAGGCCCGATATGCCTGATCCCTTGACTGAATGGCCTCAGAACAGGAACGGTTGAACCATGGATTGAATGAAGGAGTTGTCTAGGAGGAAGAGGGGATGAATGCTTCCATTCTTACAAGAATAACCTCTGCTGTGTGTTTGGCAGAGACAGAAGCATCACCACATGAGACAGTAATTTACCCAAGGAAAGTCAGAAAAGAAGTTACTTAAGTTATTCTAGCCGGTTTTGTTGAGGTGCTAGTATTTACGCTTAGAAGGGGCTGCTGGAGGATGATTCCCCATTAGAATAGATACATTTATGAGAGTGTGACCAGATGAATCAATTAGGGTCAAAATTGTGTATTTACAGCATGATGGACTAAAAGGTGAAAAACAAATCTAAAACATGAGGAGAGTGTTCACAGCAGTCAGGAATATGAGTAAGATGGGAGATAATTGGCTCTAAATCTTTGAGAATGGAAAACATGAGGGCTTCAATCTATCCACCATCCTTATGGAAGGAATTCAACCATTCCCTATGGTGAACTTTGAAATCCCTGAGGAAGAGGATCTCGGCCTGTTGGTGAGAGGATGTCACAGTCTTATGGCAGGAGTTTAGATAGTTGAAGAAGGATATAAGATTTGTAGAATTACGGGAGTAATAGGCAAAATGGGAAAAATGGCAGTAGAGAGAGACAGACCTTGAGCCAGATAACATCAAAGTTTAGGGACTCAAGGTCCTTGAGGCATCAACAGGTATTTTGATGTTGGAATAAGCACAAGCACCACCTTTTAATTGGAATCGTGAGTTGAGGTTATAATTAGATATGGAAAAAGGACTAGTGAGAACATCATTAGACAACTGTGTCTGAGAGAAGTAAGAGATCAGGAGAGGCACTAGACAGATGTTCAAATACAGAGAGGTTACTAGAGAGACCACATATGTTGGTATAGTGAATAGAAAGAGGATGGTTTAACAGAGAGGGAAAGGTCATGGGAGGGGCCGGTACTACTATTGCCTAAGCCCTCCCTCTCATTGGCAGTAGTCATGCAGAAACCTGGAGATGCTTAGCACTTATGATGCCAGGGACTAGGGACTATAGATTTGATGATACTTATAAATGTTTTGAGGGGACAGGAATAGGCAAGAGTACTTATGTGAAAAAAGTTATAATACAAAGCAAGGTTTGAGTAGGGACTGGGGACTAGATTTGATGGACTCTCATGATGATACTTATAAATGTTTTGAGGGGACAGGAATAGGCAAGAGTATTTATGTGAAAATGTACTAGCCCGGTAGTCCGTTTTTGATGATACAAAGAAAGACCAGCAATCCTGACATGGAGAGTGTAAGGTGGTTCCGGGCACCAGTTTAATGCTTCTCAGTCAGGATGGTAGTATTACCCTGGGCAGCTATTGTCAGCTACTTAATGGGTTGCTCTAAGGGTAGAGGACTGGATAATCCTTAAGCTAGCTGGGGTACTGGGAGGGGCCAGTATGCTACTACCTGAACTCCCCTCTCACTGGTGGCAGTCACACAATATAGTCAGAGGAGTATGCCTCAATTTTTTTTTTTTTTTTTTTTTTTTGGGGGGGGGGGGGTCATTACTGTACTATCTGAGCCCTCCATCTTGCTGGCAGCAGGATCAGGTGGTAAATATATATATATGTTCATTGTCTTGCTTACAGTCCGAGACACTAGCTCTACCTCATGATCTTTAGCATGTCACACACTTCACTACTAATATCTTTCAATCCTCTTGTCTTATTTACTTTCCCCCTATACCACACTTCACTCAGTCTCTGTTAAGAACTTCTCACTGTTTTCTTTGGAGAGGATGTAATATGAGGAAGTTGAGAGTTAATATAAACAAAGACCATGTTATAAGGTGCATCACAGGACGAGATGATGTTTTAAGATTAAAAGAGAAAGTTTTCCAATTCACTCTCCCTAGTTATATTGTTTTTCATACATTGCACTACTATTGCAAAGCAAAGTTTACCGATGTTCTTTAGATTTGTGGAGCCCATAAACCATATTTTTTCCCACAGAACTTGTGTATTATTATACTTAATTGCTGTATCCCACATCAGCAAGGTAGTGCCAGGAAACAGATGAAGAATGGCCCGTCCACTCGTATACACGTGTATATACATAAACACCCATACACCCACATATATATATACATTTACATATCAACATATACACATATACATATAAACACATGTACATATTATTACTTGCTTGTCTTTTATCCATTCCTGTCACTATCCTGCCTCACAGGAAACAGCTCAATACCCCTTGCTTCAGCAAGGTAGCCCCAGGAAATCAGACAAAAAAAAGCCACATTTGTTCACTCCCAGTCTCTACCCATAATGTGTAATGCACCGAAACCACAGCTTCCTATCCACATTCAGGCCTCACACATGGTTTACCCAAGATGTTTCACATGCCCTGGTTCAGTCCATTAACATCACATCGACCCCGGTACACCACATTGCTCCAATTCACTCATATATTTATCTAATTTGGTAAATGAAAATTGATTCATCAGTTTCCCACAATGACAATATTTATCCACTCATCTGAAAAATCTTAATTGGTATTGTTTAACAGTGTGTATTTAATGTCTTCAGATTTAGGTAAAGCTGAAGTGGGAGATTAACTTAGAGGTGGAAGAAAGGAGCGAAAAAGGTTTTGAGCAAATCAGGACCTGAATATACAGGGGGGTGAAAGGTGTGCAAGGAATAGAGTGAATTGGAACAATGTGGTATACTGGGGTCAATGGGCTGTCAATGGATTGAACCAGGGCATGTAAAGTGTCTGGGGTAAACCATGGAAAGTATTGTGGGGCCTGGAAGTGGAAGTGGAGCTGTGGTTTCGGTGCATTGCACATGACAGATAGAGACAGTGTGAACGAATGTGGCCTATGTTGTCTTTTCCTAACGCTACCTGACATAAGTGTGCGGGGGGGGGGGGGGGGGATGATGTTATTTCATGTGTGGCAGGGTGGTAACAGGAATGGGTGAAGGCAGCAAGTATGAATATGTACACTTATATGTATATGTTTATGTATGTATATGTTGAAATGTATTGGTATGTATATGTGCTTGTGTTGGCATTTATGCATATACATGTGTATGTGGTTGGTTGGGTTGTTCTTTCACCTGTTTCCTTGTGCTACCTCACTAACGTGAAAGATGGCGATATCAGCAAGAAACAACTGACTTCCCAATCCTCCCCCCCCCTTCCCATTCCCATTCCTAGCAGACTAATTACTTGCTCTTCTCTTCAAGAGTCCTGCATTTATCTCCCTCTCCGACCCATCCAGAAACAAATTATACAGCCATTGTCACAACACACACCCCTGCCACAGACCCACGTTCACCTGGAACTGCTCTCCCTCCTCTACCCACACTCACTCCTTAAACTTGTGATAAAAATTTCTCAATGTTTCAAGTAGCTTTCCTCCCACACCATATACTTGCAAGACCTTTCCCAAGGCTTCTCAATCGAGCATATCATATGCTTTCTCCAGATCCATAAATGCCACTTATAGATTCATCTTTTTTCTGAGTATTTCTCACACATATTCTCTAAAACAAACACCTGATCCACTTATGTTCTGCCCCTCTTGAAACTATTATTGTTCCTCTCTAAGCAAATTCTCTCTACATGCCTTCACCCTCTCATTCACCACTCTCCCATACAACTTACCAGGTACATGCAACAAATTTTTACCTCTGTATTTGAACTTTCACCCTCGTCTTCTCATGCCTTTACGAAATGGCATTATGCATGCTTTCTGCCAATCCCAGGCACCTCACCATGATCCATACCTACATGGAAACTCCAAACCATTCAGCAACATAACCCCCATTCTTAAGAAATTCAGTTGCAGTACCACGCACTCCACCCACCTTGTTACATTTCATCTTAAGCAAGGCTTTCACCTCTTCTTCCCTCTTCACCAAACCACTTTCCATGACTCTTTTCACATACCTTCCAGACCCTAATACCATATCATCAAACACACTCAACAGTCCTCCAGTAGATTTACTCCATCTCCACACCTCATCATTACTTGTTACCGCTTCTCCATTTGCACTCTCTACTGATATTCTCGTATTTTCTTATGATATTCTGATACTATTAACCTACTTCCAAAACATCATATTCTCCCTCAAGTTTACTGATACTCGCTCACCGCAACTCTCACATGCCCTTTTTTCAATCTCTGCTTTTTCCTGTTGACCTCCTGCCACTTTCTCTTATTTATATTTATTTATTTTGCTTTGTCGCTGTCTCCTGCATTAGTGAGGTAGCACAAGGAAACAGATGAAAGAATGGCCCAACCCACCCACATGCACATGTATATACATACACGTCCACACACGCAAATATACATACCTATACATCTCAACATATACATATATATATATACACACACAGACATATGCATATATACACATATACATAATTCATACTGTCTGCCTTTATTCATTCCCATCGCCACCCCACCACACATGAAATAACAACCCCCTCCCCCCGCATGTGCGCGAGGTAGCGCTAGGAAAAGACAACAAAGGCCACATTCAGTCTCTAGCTGTCATGTAATAATGCACCGAAACCACAGCTCCCTTTCCACTTCCAGGCCCCACAGAACTTTCTATGGTTTACCCCAGACGCTTCACATGTGCCCTGGTTCAATCCATTGACAGCACGTCGACCCTGGTATACCACATCGTTCCAATTCACTCTATTCCTTGCACGCCTTTCACCCTCCTGCATGTTCAGGCCTCGATCACTCAAAATCTTTTTCACTCCATTTTTCCACCTCCAATTTTGTCTCCCACTTCTCCTCGTTCCCTCCACCTCTGACACATATATCCTCTTGGTCAATCTTTCCTCACTCATTCTCTCCATGTGACCAAACCATTTCAAAACACCCTCTTCTGCTCTCTCAACCACACCCTTTTTATTACCGCACATCTCTCTTACCCTATTATTACTTACTCGATCAAACCACCTCATACCACATATTGTCCTCAAACATCTCATTTCCAGCACACCCACCCTCCTCCGCACAATTCTATCTATAGCCCACGCCTCGCAACCATAAAACATTGTTGGAACCACTATTCCTTCAAACGTACCCATTTTTGCTTTCCGAGATAATGTTCTCGACTTCCACACATTCTTCAATGCTCCCAGAACTCCCCCCCCCCCCCCCCCACTCTATGACTCACTTCCGCTTCCATGGTTCCATCTGCTGTCAAATCCACCCCCAGATATCTAAAACACTTCACTTCCTCCAGTTTTTTTCCATTCAAACTTACCTCCCAATTGACTTGTCCCTCAACCCTACTGTACCTAATAACCTTGCTCTTATTCACATTTACTCTCAGCTTTCTTCTTTCACCCACTTTACCAAACTCTTATACATCTCCCAATTATTTGTCAGCAACAGTTTTGAGTATACACATTTGAAATGATGTATACCATTTTACTTGAGGTTGACTGTCGTTGATTGGTTAGTTAGGATTTTTGTTATACATATGGATCTTGGTGAGATGCCTGAGGATTGATAATGCATGCATAGTTCTACTGTGTAAAGGAGATGGAGACAAAGGCAAGTGTTCCAGTTTCACAGGTATAAGATTTTTGAGTGTATCTGCTAAGTTGTATGGAAAAATGGTGATTGAGAAGATGGTGGCAAGCACAGAGCATCAGACTAGAGGAGGAACAGTGTGGTTTCAGAAGTGGTGGAGGTTGTGTGGATCAGGTGTTTGCTTTGAAGGGTGTGTGTGAGAAATTCTTAAAGAAACAGAAGAATTTGTACATGGCATTTATGGATCTAGAGAAAGCACATGATAGGGTTGTTAGAGATGTTTGGTGGAAGATGTGATAGATATATGGTTTTGGAGGAAAGTTGGGATGTGTATTTGAATCAAGAAAACTTGGGAGAAGTGAAGTGGTTTAGATACCTGAGACTGGACATGTAATTGAATGGAACTATGGAAGTTGAGGTAAGTCAATGGGTGAAGATAGAAGTAAAGCAGTCCCAAAAACTGATTGACTGATAGCATTAACATCAAGCATTAATAAAATCTTTCAGAGTCCTAAAAGGCAAATTGACTGAATTAATGGAAGAGCAGTTTACATAACCTAGGACAACATAATTTCAGAGCAGGAAGATCCCTCTCACAGCTGCTTGACCTCTATGATAGGATGCTGACTTGATTTACACAAACTTTGTAAAAGATTTAAGAAATTTAACCATGATGTCATTTGCACATAAGATGCTAAAAATGGGAATAACTGGGAAAAATTGGAAATGGATATACAACGTTTTAGCAAACAGATCACAAGTAATTGTAAACCATATCATCTCCATTGCCTCTGCAGGAATAATCTGTCTGTACTTTTACCTTCTTATTTTTTTATTATTATACTTTGTCGCTATCTCCCGCATTAGCGAGGTAGTGCAAGGAAACAGACTAAAGAATGGCCCAACGCATACACATGTATATACATACACCCTTCTTTTTTTTTTTCACACTACTTGCCATTTCCCGCGTTAGTGAGGTAGTGTTAAGAAGAGAGGACTGAGCCTTTGAGGGAATATCCTCACATGGCCCCCTTCTCTGTTCCTTCTTTTGGAAAATTGAAAAAGAAAGGGGAGGATTTCCAGCCCCCCACTCCCTTCCCTTTTAGTCGCCTTCTACGACATGCAGGGAATACGTTGGAAGTATTCTTTCTCCCCTATCCCCTTCTTGTTCCTCATTATTATATCTGACATTGACACAAATACAAGCCATAGTTTCATATTATCCTTTGCAGATGATACAAGAACAAGTATGAAAATCACATCGACAGAGGATGCCAATAGACTACAAAGAGACATAAACCAACATGCTATTCAATGGACATTAATTTCAACTCCTCAAGTATGAGGAAAATGAAGAATTTAAGAAGAATGCAAAATACTGGAGAGACAGACATTATCATTAATCATTGGAATTAAAAAACCTTGCAACATAGATCCATGTGAATAGGGGTTTTGATGTATTTGCTGGTCATTTAGAGGAGATTGACTGTTAAGAAAATCATTATTCTTAACTTTGAGATCAGAAGATTGTTTTGTACAAGTGTAAGGTGAACAGATGGACTACAAGTCTACAATACCTCCATAAAATCCTTGTCATACAAAAACCATTTTGTAACATGCTTATTGTAGTTTGTGAATATGTTTAGCCTCAGTATTTAGATTTTATGCTGATGTAGTATTTATTACATGATTGATTGGTTGCTAATATATCAGATTGATAAGAGTGTATGACCAGTGGAGAAATATACTGTATTCCAGTAGTTTAAGGATTTCAAGATTTTTTGATATTGTCAGAGTATGAAAGTAAATGTAAATGTAAATAAAAGCAATGTTGTTAAGTTTAGCAGGGTAGAGGACAGGTTAGTTGGGGTGTGAGTTTGAATGGAGAAAATTTAGGGGAAATGAAGTGTTTTAGATACCTAGGAGTGGATATGGCAGAAAATGGAACCATGGAACTTTGGCAAAGGTTATGGAATCATTGAGGAACGTCTAGAGAGGTCATTATCTGGTAGGGCAAAAATGGGTATATTTGAAGATATAGTAGTCCCACAAATGTTGGATGGATACAGGGTATGGGCTGTAGATGAGCATGTATGGAGGAGGATGGATATGTTAGAATTGAAAGTTTCAAGGACACTATTTGGTTTGAGGTGGTTTGATCAATTAAGTAATAAAAGGGTCAGAGAGGGGTGTGAAAATAAAGAGAGTATGGATGGGAGTTGAAGAGGGTGTGCTGAAATGTTTTGGATACATGAAGAGAATATCATTTGTCCATGCCATGTCAGTCATTATAGAAAAAGATGGGGATATATTTGTTGGAAGTGGAGGGGGAAAGGAGAAGAGGGAGACCAAATTGGAGATGGAAGAATGGAATGATTAAGATTTTGAGTGATTGGGGCCTGAACATGCAGAAAGGTGACAGATGTGCACTGGATAGAGTGAATTGGAAGGATGTAATAAATGGGTCAGCATGCTGTAAGTGGACTGAACCAGAGCATGTGAAGCAGCTGTGAAAAGATGTGTAGGATCTGGTTGCGCATAGGGGACTGTAGTTTTATTGAACTGCACTTGACAGTTAGAGAATGGATGTGAGTGAATGTAGCCTTTCTTTGTCTGTTCTTGAAGCTACATGTGAACATATGAAATGACAATCAAGTATGAAGAGAAAATGAAATAGGATAATATTGTTGATATCACATTACTTTCTTAATTGTCACATACTACTATGATATAGTGATATGTGACCCTTTTCTATTCAAACAATGTTTTATTAACAGTGTTCAATTGAAATTTATCCAACAGCTGCATCTGTGGCAGGAAAACCTGGACTGAAACTATGAACAAATTGCGCAATAAGTTGAAGTTAAACATACTGTTGCTCATTGTGTGGCATTTGAAAGTTATTTCATTTGAAGCTTCTTAGTTTTGAGAATGAAATGTGACAAGAAATATATTGTGATTTATGAATCATAGTGCATTAGTGTCACAGAAATTACAGATGAGAATAAGGACCATTCGATATTTTTCAGTCAGAAGTTGGAAAATATGACTAAAGTGTGGAACAGTTATCCCATCCAGCTACAGGATAAGCAATCTTTGTGGCAGGAGACTGTCAGAAGTTGGCGATTGTACATCAGTTATACCTACAGAGTTTTAGCCTAAAGTGTTTGTGCATTGTGGCAGACAACTGTAAGTGCACGTCTTACTCCTCTTCCTTTTCCTCATCCTTATCCTCTTCACCCTCCTCCTCTTGTGATTCATATTCTTCTTCTTCCCCTTCCTCCTGTGATTCTTATTCCTCCTCTTCCACTCCATCAACTTCATCGTCACCTTCCACCACCTCCTTTTCCTCATCCTATTCCTCCTGCTTCTTTTCCTCTGCTTCTTCTCCACCTTTTTCTTCTTCCACATCCTGGGCCCAACCACGCTGCACCACTACAGCACAACAAATGTACGATTGGGAAGAAGGGGATCGTTTCTCCTTTGAGGACTCGGAGCGATTTGAAGAGGACTCATTATGTAGCTGGATCAGCGAGCCCGAGTCCCTCTGCAACAATTGGAGGGGGTGGAAGCGTTCAGAAAAACTTGCTTCCCTCCTCTATGGCCGTGCCAGAGATAAAGGTAAGAGTCAGTGACATATTTTTGTACTGTGCTTGATATGAATGATATTGGTGACATTTAGCAATGGGAATTTTACATAAGTAAGTCATTAGATGAGAGTTTTCATATTATGATGTAGACTCATATCTAAAATGTCTGGTGTAACAGTTATGAGTTTTGAGAATTAGGACAATTATTTTTTTGGGCTGAGAAAAAATTAGCAGTAGGTATGATGTCATTCATTCAGTCATATTATTAACTAAAGGTATTTCTTCATGACTTTGCCTTTTCCCCAAAGTACGGTTTTGTTAAGTCTTATATGAACATTTTTCTTACTTCATGCTTGAGTGAATTTAGAGAAATTCCTTAAAGAGTATTTACTCGACATTTTGCCTATTGTCTATCTTCTCTGATTGATATGTATTGTGCATTACTTTGAAAAAGTGTCTACATTTTTTATAGAAAAGAAGAGTGAATGTTGGGATGAAGAGGGTGGTGAGAGTAAGTGAGCTTGGGAAGGAGACTTGTGTGAGGAAGTACCAGGAGAGACTGAGTACAGAATGGAAAAAGGTGAGAACAATGGAAGTAAGGGGAGTGGGGGAGGAATGGGATGTATTTAGGGAATCAGTGATGGATTGCACAAAAGATGCTTGTGGCATGAGAAGAGTGGGAGGTGGGTTAATTAGAAAGGGTAGTGAGTGGTGGGATGAAGAAGTAAGATTATTAGTGAAAGAGAAGAGAGAGGCATTTGGACGATTTTTGCAGGGAAAAAATGCAATTGAGTGGGAGATGTATAAAAGAAAGAGACAGGAGGTCAAGAGAAAGGTGCAAGAGGTGAAAAAGAGGGCAAATGAGAGTTGGGGTGAGAGAGTATCATTAAATTTTAGGGAGAATAAAAAGATGTTCTGGAAGGAGGTAAATAAAGTGCGTAAGACAAGGGAGCAAATGGGAACTTCAGTGAAGGGCGCTAATGGGGAGGTGATAACAAGTAGTGGTGATGTGAGAAGGAGATGGAGTGAGTATTTTGAAGGTTTGTTGAATGTGTTTGATGATAGAGTGGCAGATATAGGGTGTTTTGGTCGAGGTGGTGTGCAAAGTGAGAGGGTTAGGGAAAATGATTTGGTAAACAGAGAAGAGGTAGTAAAAGCTTTGCGGAAGATGAAAGTCGGCAAGGCAGCAGGTTTGGATGGTATTGCAGTGGAATCTATTAAAAAAGGGGGTGACTGTATTATTGACTGGTTGGTAAGGTTATTTAATGTATGTATGACTCATGGTGAGGTGCCTGAGGATTGGCGGAATGCGTGCATAGTGCCATTGTACAAAGGCAAAGGGGATAAGAGTGAGTGCTCAAATTACAGAGGTATAAGTTTGTTGAGTATTCCTGGTAAATTATATGGGAGGGTATTGATTGAGAGGGTGAAGGCATGTACAGAGCATCAGATTGGGGAAGAGCAGTGTGGTTTCAGAAGTGGTAGAGGATGTGTGGATCAGGTGTTTGCTTTGAAGAATGTATTTGAGAAATACTTAGAAAAGCAAATGGATTTGTATGTAGCATTTATGGATCTGGAGAAGGCATATGATAGAGTTGATAGAGATGCTCTGTGGAAGGTATTAAGAATATATGGTGTGGGAGGCAAGTTGTTAGAAGCAGTGAAAAGTTTTTATCGAGGATGTAAGGCATGTGTACGTGTAGGAAGAGAGGAAAGTGATTGGTTCTCAGTGAGTGTACGTTTGCGGCAGGGGTGTGTGATGTCTCCATGGTTGTTTAATTTGTTTATGGATGGGGTTGTTAGGGAGGTGAATGCAAGAGTTTTGGAAAGAGGGGCAAGTATGAAGTCTGTTGGGGATGAGAGAGCTTGGGAAGTGAGTTAGTTGTTCGCTGATGATACAGCGCTGGTGGCTGATTCATGTGAGAAACTGCAGAAGCTGGTGACTGAGTTTGGTAAAGTGTGTGAAAGAAGAAAGTTAAGAGTAAATGTGAATAAGAGCAAGGTTATTAGGTACAGTAGGGTTGAGAGTCAAGTCAATTGGGAGGTAAGTTTGAATGGAGAAAAACTGGAGGAAGTAAAGTGTTTTAGATATCTGGGAGTGGATCTGGCAGTGGATGGAACCATGGAAGTGGAAGTGGATCATAGGGTGGGGGAGGGGGCGAAAATCCTGGGAGCCTTGAAGAATGTGTGGAAGTCGAGAACATTATCTCGGAAAGCAAAAATGGGTATGTTTGAAGGAATAGTGGTTCCAACAATGTTGTATGGTTGCGAGGCGTGGGCTACGGATAGAGTTGTGCGCAGGAGGATGGATGTGCTGGAAATGAGATGTTTGAGGACAATGTGTGGTGTGAGGTGGTTTGATCGAGTAAGTAACGTAGGGTAAGAGAGATGTGTGGAAATAAAAAGAGCGTGGTTGAGAGAGCAGAAGAGGGTGTTTTGAAATGGTTTGGGGCACATGGAGAGAATGAGTGAGGAAAGATTGACCAAGAGGATATATGTGTCGGAGATGGAGGGAACGAGGAGAAGTGGGAGACCAAATTGGAGGTGGAAAGATTTAGTGAAAAAGATTTTGTGTGATCGGGGCCTGAACATGCAGGAGGGTGAAAGGAGGGCAAGGAATAGAGTGAATTGAATCGATGTGGTATACCGGGGTTGACGTGCTGTCAGTGGATTGAATCAGGGCATGTGAAGCGTCTGGGGTAAACCATGGAAAGCTGTGTAGGTATGTATATTTGTGTGTGTGGACGTATGTATATACATGTGTATGGGGGTGGGTTGGGCCATTTCTTTCGTCTGTTTCCTTGCGCTACCTCGCAAACGCGGGAGACAGCGACAAAGCAAGAAAAAAAAAAATTTATAGTGACTGACTTGGGAGGGGGTGAACATGCCCCAGTCGTGACTGTCTCAGATTTTTTTTCTTTGCCATTTCATGCACAGCTAGGTAACATAAGGAACAGACAAGGAATGGCCTCATTTACACTGAAACCAGAGCCCCCTATCCACAGCCATGCCCCACAGACCTTTCTCAAGTTTCTCCTAACCACTTCTTATGCATTAATTCAGTTCATTGACAGCATGCTGCCCCATTTCTACCACATTCCTCCAGCTTGCTGTATCTAATGCATGTCTCAGCCTAGTCATACCAGATGATGTCTTCAGAGGTCTTCACCCCCATAGCTCAGGCTAGGCTCAAGCTATTTGATGTGGTCGTTAGTTGACCAAGTTGTTGGAAATAGTAAAGGATCTAAGTCACTGGGAATGGCTGAAATCTCTGAGGCTATCATCGGAGCATGGGAGAGGTATATTATCATCAGTACCTAGAAAATCCTAGAAGTTATGGCTCTTAACTTACTTTTGGAAGTATAGTCGTTCTGGCACGATTACCTCTGAAATCCAAAGGTGTGACATACACAGAAAGAGAGTACACCTTTAACATCGAGGGGCCAAGACTCTTCTGGGCTGTAGAGTGTGAAGACCTTCGAAGACTTTTGGTACATTTGGTACAGTAGGGTTGAGGGACAAGTCAGTTGGGAGGTAAGTTTGAATGGAGAAAAACTGGAGGAAGTGAAGTGTTATAGATATCTGGGATTGGATTTGGCAGTGGATGGAACCATGGAAGCAGAAGTGAGTCACAGAGTGGAGGAGGGAGTGAAAGTTCTGGGAGTGTTGAAAAATGTGTGGAAGGTGAGAACATTATTTTGGAAAGCAAAATTGGTTATGTTTGAAGGAATAGGGGTTCCAACAATGTTGTATGGTTGCGAGGTGTGGGCTATAGATAGAGTTGTGTGGAGGAGGGTGGATGTGCTGGAAATGAGATGTTTGAGAGCAATATGTGGTGTGAGGTGGTTTAATCAAGTAAGTTATGAAAGGGTAAGAGAGATGTGTGGTAATAAAATGAGTGTGGTTGAGAGAGCAGAAGAGGGTGTTTTGAAATGGTTTGGTCACATGGAGAAAATGAGTGAGGAAAGATTGATAAAGAGGATTTATGTGTCAGAGGTGGAGGGAACGAGGAGAAGTGGGAGACCAAATTGGAGGTGGAAGGATGGAGTGAAAAAGATTTTGAGTGATTGGGGCCTGAACATGCAGGAGGGTGAAAGGTGTGCAAGGAATAGAGTGAATTGGAACAATTTGGTATACCAGGGTCGATGTGCTGTCAGTGGATTGAACCAGGGCATGTGAAGCATCTGGGGTATACAATGGAAAGTTTTGTGGGGCCTGGAAGTGGAAAGGGAGGTGTGGTTTCGATGCATTATACATGACAGATAGAGAATGAGTGTGAACGAATGTGGCCTTTGTTGTCTTTTCCTAGCACTACCTCACACATGTGCAGGGGAGGTTGTTGTCATTTCATGTGTGGTGGGGTGGCAATGGGAATGAATAAAGGTAGCAGGTATGAATTATGTACACGTGTATATATGTGTATGTCTGTGTATGTATATTTATATGTTTAGGTATGGATATGTGTGTGTGTGTGACGTGTATGTTTATACATGTGGTTGTGGGTGGGTTGGGCCATTCTTTTAGCTGTTTCCTTGCGCTAACGTGGGAGACAGTGACAGTGTATAATAAAAAAAATGTGTGTGTGTGTATGAGTGGATAGGCCATTCTTCATCTGTTTCCTAGCACTACCTTGCTGATGTGGGAAATAGCGATTAGATATGATAGAATATATATAAAGTAAGATCACAACATGTAGATGGGAATCATGCCATATCCACTGAAGGATCCGTACTTGCACTTCTGTTCTTTATTCTTATATCTGAAATTGACTTGAACAGAAGCCACAGTTTCATATCATCCTTTGCTAATGTTACATCAATTGAAGATGCTGGAAAGCTAATGTTACATCAAAGAGACATAAACTGTCTTTAACTGACCAACTGAGGAAAGCATGCTTTTCAATGGAGATAAGTTTCAGCTCCCTCAGTATGGGGGAAATGAAGAAATCAGAAACAACACTGAATACCTGACAGACACAAACACAATCATAAATCAGTTGAATGTGTGATACCATGGAATGATAATGTCTAATGACCTAACCTTCAGTGGTCACAGTGAAACAACGGTTGGTTCATGCAGAGGGATGGCAGGATGGATCTTGCAGACCTTAAAGACTAGGGAAGAAAAACCAGTGATGATATTATTCAAAGTGCTAATTCTTTCATGAATTGTATGTTGTTTTGTTTCAACATCACTCTACAAGGCAAGTGATATCATGGATTTAGAAAATGTCCAGAGATCTTTTATAGCCTGTATTAATATGATGAAATAACTAGATTACTGGAAATGACTAATCTTTAAAGGCTATACTTCCTAGAGTGCAGATAGGAAAGCTGTACCATCTTCTGTACCTTGGAATCCAAGACGCTGTGGTTCCAAACTTACATTCAGAAATAACATTATACTGGCACAGCAGGCAAAGAAGGCTTTGTGGAATATACTACCTCTGAAATCCCAAGGTGTGATAGGCACAAAAAGAGAGAACACTGTCAACATTCAGGACCCAAAACTGTTCAATACTTTGCCATCTACCATCAGAAAAGCTGTGGGGTGCATGGTACAGAAGTGTAAAATTGCATTTGCCAGGTACCAACAAAGGGCACTAGACCAGCCAGGCTGTGGGGGCTATGTGGGCCTGAGGGCTGCAGCTTCGAACAGCCTGGTTGACCAACAACCTACTCCAGCAGCCTGGACCCAGCACAAGTTGTGGGGGTGAAGACCCATAAAGACTTCACAAGGTATCACCATTTACCGATATTTCCCAGAATTCAACGAAATCCCGTATCAAGAGGGTCACTCCTCCCATCTCTTTCTCTATCCCCTTTTGCTCGTGTACCTTTCTGGACACACTAGTTAATTTTGCATGTGTTTTGTCTTCACCACTCCCACGGTGTCTTTGTTACATTCTAAGAAATAGTCCCTAAATATAAGCTACTTTCCATTTATTACCAGGCCATCTACATCTGCTGAACGTTCAGCCTAAAACACTTGCTATAGCAAGTTGATGTGCCATTATTATATGATAATGGGCCTGTAGTATCCTTATGTTTTCTTACTCCCATTTTATTGAAAGTTCTTTTAGTTTTTTGTGAAAACTTGTCTGTATAGAACTTTTCTTATTGGTTCAGGATTTCTACTTAAACTCTCCTTGTAATCTTATGTAAATTTTAAACTCTCCTTGTAATCTTATGTAAATTTTAAAGCCCCGATTTTTGCCACTTGGGTAATCTGTAAGCCTTTCTTTTGTTGATTAATTAGTTGATTAATTTCTCAGAGTGAGGAGAATAAAGAAAGTGAGTTGAAGTATGTTTAGCTGAATCATCTTAAACCAGAGTGATTAGAGTTAGAAGTTGAAGAGAGCTCATATATGGAAACTAGATATAGGTTAGGCAATATGACAAAACCCAGTCAATGAGGTAAGTGGGAGATTTTGCTCCATTAGTAACTGTCATAATGGAATGACTGGAAAGAAAGCTAATAAGGGAAAGAAAACTATATTATAGAACAGAGAGAAGAAGAGCCAAACGAAAGAAGTTTAGCAAGCAGAGACTTATGCCACATTCCTGTCAAATACTTTAGATGTGTCAAGGGCCATGACAGGATTTGCCAAAGGCGCTAAGAGAGTGGGTCACTTTGGAAAGAACACCATCTGACCTTTAAGTGGAGAATCCATATTAGTGATATGAAAGAACTGTCCTCAACCTTGCTAGACCTAATAACTTTGCTTTTATACTTATTTACCCTCACCTTCATACTTTAACACACTCTCTCAAGCTCGAGCACCATCCCTCAATAAATGAATGGGTTATATTCCCGTAAAACCACTCTCAGATAAAAATGTAAATCAGTATCCACTTCTCTAATGACTTCCATTGTAAAATTGGGAAAAAATTTCTGTAGGTGAGAAAATCTTAGAAATGTAATGTCACCAGATTTTTTTTTTTTTTTTTTTTTTTTTTTTTTTTTTTATACTTTGTCGCTGTCTCCCGCGTCTGCGAGGTAGCGCAAGGAAACAGACGAAAGAAATGGCCCAACCCCCCCCCCCCATACACATGTACATACACATGTCCACACACGTGTATACATACCTACACAGCTTTCCATGGTCCACCCCAGACGCCTCACATGCCTTGATTCACTCCACTGACAGCACGTCAACCCCTGTATACCACATCGCTCCAATTCACTCTATTCCTTGCCCTCCTTACACCCTCCTGCATGTTCAGGCCCCGATCACACAAAATCTTTTTCACTCCATCTTTCCACCTCCAATTTGGTCTCCCTCTTCTCCTCGTTCCCTCCACCTCCGACACATATATCCTCTTGGTCAATCTTTCCTCACTCATTCTCTCCATGTGCCCAAACCATTTCAAAACACCCTCTTCTGCTCTCTCAACCACGCTCTTTTTATTTCCACACATCTCTCTTACCCTTACGTTACTTACTCGATCAAACCACCTCACACCACACATTGTCCTCAAACATCTCATTTCCAGCACATCCATCCTCCTGCGCACAACTCTATCCATAGCCCACGCCTCGCAACCATACAACATTGTTGGAACCACTATTCCTTCAAACATACCCATTTTTGCTTTCCGAGATAATGTTCTCGACTTCCACACATTTTTCAAGGCTCCCAAAATTTTCGCCCCCGCCCCCACCCTATGATCCACTTCCGCTTCCATGGTTCCATCCGCTGACAGATCCACTCCCAGATATCTAAAACACTTCACTTCCTCCAGTTTTTCTCCATTCAAACTTACCTCCCAATTGACTTGACCCTCAACCCTACTGTACCTAATAACCTTGCTCTTATTCACATTTACTCTTAACTTTCTTCTTCCACACACTTTACCAAACTCAGTCACCAGCTTCTGCAGTTTCTCACATGAATCAGCCACCAGCGCTGTATCATCAGCGAACAACAACTGACTCACTTCCCAGGCTCTCTCATCCCCAACAGACTTCATACTTGCCCCTCTTTCCAGGACTCTTGCATTCACCTCCCTAACAACCCCATCCATAAACAAATTAAACAACCAGATACCTATCAAGAAACAAGTTTTACAAAACAAGAAGCAAAACACATAAGAAATATAAGAAAATTAGCATATATAACATATACTAATGTAAGAAATTACAAAATATAGCATTTTACTGATATTTACAGGAATGCATTTCAAAGTGTTTAAGGAATTAAAATTTGAGTGTCATATATCTTGGAGACAGCAGAAGAGAGAATGAATGGACAATAGTCAGACGGGTTAGAGCAATCTCCTTTCCTATGGATGAACTGAACCAGTGTTTGTCTCTTAAGAAGAAGGAAAACTGGGTTTCATGACAAAGATGCAGTGGGCCTGATGCTCCCAAGCATGAGCTGTTGCAGTGATCCTTCAAGCATTAGCAAGACTATACCTCATTAATGACAGCAAGATAATCATATTTACTCACCCTCACTCTTAACTGAACCAGATCACATACCTATACTTAAGTCTACATTATACATTTTTGGATCAGAAAAAAAAATGTTTGTACTGCAGATATCTACACTTGTAATGTTCAGAGCTCGTATTAGCTTATAGAATAGGAAAACAAAACTCCAAGCTACACTTGTAATGTTCAGAGCTTGTATTGGCTTATAGAATAGGAAAACAAAACTCCAAGGGTAAAGTTGTAATTTATTTGATCTTCGTTTAGGGCCATTTGTGAGTATCAGTACCAAGCTCCAGCAAAGTCTGTACACTCACTCTCAGTTCATAAAGGTTCTGTTAATGAAATTTAGCACATAGAAAGAGAAATAATCCACTGCCTTGTTTTTTAAGAAAAAGATTGCATGTTCAACAATCCCGGCGATTTCTTTCAAATATTTATTAAAAAGAATGGATTATATCCCTCCAAAGATGAATAAGAAGTGTCCAGCATCTAGTAGTTGTGTCAGTGACATAAAAAGACAGAGAAAATATTGTCTTGCCACAAAACTGGATGTGTTAATGTGATATGATTATGAAATCCTGTCAGTATTAGTAGAATGCTATATTTTGTAATTTTTTACATTAGTATATGTTATGTATGCTAATTTTTTTATATTTCTTATGTGTTTTGCTTCTTGTTTTGTAAAACTTGTTTCTTGATAGGTATCTGGTGACATTACATTTTAAGATTTTCTCACCCACAGAAATTTATTTCCCATTTTACAATGGAAGTCATTAGAGAAGTGGATACTGATTTACAACATTTTTATTTGAGTGGTTTTACGGGAATATAACCCATTCATTTATTGAGGGATGGATGTAATTTAGCCATTGATCTGCCCCAATGTTGCTAAGGGTAGAGATATTATTGTACAGTTTTTAAGAGTTTCCTCCTTTGTAAGTGATTGGTTTTGTATTCTTAAGAATATGAAATCTGTTTTAAGTTTTGATCAATTCAAATGAATTCTCAGATATTTAGTGGTGGTAAAATATTTAGAATAATGGGAATTATACTTGTGAAGCATAGATAATAGAAAACCTGGTCTTTGAGGAAGTGATTAACAAGACAGTACTGTAATATTATTCAGGTTCCAAGTCTTATGCTTTAGGTTTCAAAGCAGAAGATTCCTTGTATGAATTTTCCTTTCATCACATTGATTCTGTAGTTCAGTACTTAATAACAGTGCTCACCACAGCTTCTCATAATAATTTCCCTTTTCAGTGATTTTAATCCCCTTACTTTTTTTTATTTTCATTTTTTTTCTACCTTCTAATGCCTCCTGGCCAATGCATAAAAGCATTTGTTGATTTTTTCAGACATCTTTTTCATCCATTTAGTTGGCTTCTGTTTCGAGTATGATTGTGGAACCTGCTGGCTGGGTCCTTTCAGATATGTTTCAAATGTTGTGAAACTTTTTAGCTTATATACTGGGGAAGTGTTTAACAAAGAAAGTGGGCATTCTCCTTTATGTTTGGAAGGTAACGTATACAATTTAGGCAGAAAGAAATATTTCTGAGACTTATGGTTTTCAAACTTTTTTGTCACAGTCATATTATTATTTTGATTCTTTCTGATTTACAGATGGCAGAGTACATTCACTCACAGAGATGTGTGCACGCACAGTGGCGGCACACATCCCCTTTGAGGTGGTGGAACAGATGATGCCACCTGTCCCAGAACAGTTACAGCTTCTCATTGCATTTTGGAGTTTTCCTGAAAATGAAGAAGACATTCGGCTCTACAGCTGCCTGGCTAATGGGAACGCCGATGAATTTGTTCGTGGGGAAAACCACTACAAACACAAATGTGTTCATGATCCCTTGCAAATTGGTGAGTTCTCTTTGAGATTCCTAATTTTAAAACAAATTATATTTTCATAGTTTTTCTCTAGCCTTTTGTATGCCTCACAAAAAAATCTGGAAATGGTTTACAGTACTGTATAGCTGTACAAATGTGTGTATTTACTGCGCACTATATTCTATTTTTCCGACAATTTTAGTTCTTGTTTACTTTGCACATGCATCCAAAAAAGCTTAAGGTTAGATTGTATGTTAACTTTTATTTATGATTATTAATCTTAGAACCCCTTTCATTTCAAAGGGTCCTGGTGTTACCCCAGGGTCCTTTTTTCCAGGGCCTTCTGCAACCCAAGGCTGTGTTACAACTCATAGGAACAGGTGGACTCCTTTGAAGCAAGAAGTTTTATGACAAGACTGTACTTCTTTTATCAGTTGATGACAATACAGCCTTGCCAAATGTGACTTCATTTGCAGTGTAGAGTTTGATATTGCTAAGCCAGAATGTACAGATTCAGATGAAGATTCAGTAACCTACAGTTTTTTTTTTTTTTTTTTTTTTTTTTTTTTTACTAAAATTCTGTACTGTTCATAAAGTAGTGGCTTATCAGCATACATCATTTCATAGTGAGTACTATTATGTTGATAAAAAAAAACCGGTTCTTATGCCATTTGTTACACTTAAGCTGAGCCAAGTTTTACAATTCATAAGAATGCATCCTTTATTGTGATACTAATCTCTGTTTAGAATAAAGTTAACACTTCTTTGTTCAAAAAATTCGTCACTGTTAACGTGTTTATTTGTAACACTGTTAGTAGAAAGCTTTACCAAACTCTGCTTGCATGTGGTTGCTTCATGATTAAGAAGCCACCTTTGGCAAGGCTTTATTATTATGAATGGAATGTCACTTCATAGGAGCTCATTCTCCTACTACTGATTGTAGCATAGCTTTGAAACTGAAGGGTCCTGGGGTTTATCAAATTAATGAATATTACTACAACCCAGAGTTCATAATTTTCAGCAATATGTATTTATGTATTTATTTATTTTCCTTTGTCGCTGTCTCCCGCGTTTGCGAGGTAGCGCAAGGAAACAGACAAAAGAAATGGCCCAACCCACCCCCATACACATGTATATACATACACGTCCACACACGCAAATATACATACCTATACATCTCAATGTACACATATATATACACACACAGACATACATATATACCCATGCACACAATTCACACTGTCTGCCTTTATTCATTCCCATCGCCACCTCGCCACACATGGAATACCATCCCCCTCCCCCCTCATGTGTGCAAGGTAGCGCTAGGAAAAGACAACAAAGGCCCCATTCGTTCACACTCAGTCTCTAGCTGTCATGCAATAATGCCCAAAACCACAGCTCCCTTTCCACATCCAGGCCCCACACAACTTTCCATGGTTTACCCCAGACGCTTCACATGCCCTGATTCAATCCACTGACAGCACGTCAACCCCGGTATACCACATCGATCCAATTCACTCTATTCCTTGCCCGCCTTTCACCCTCCTGCATGTTCAGGCCCCGATCACTCAAAATCTTTTTCACTCCATCTTTCCACCTCCAATTTGGTCTCCCTCTTCTCCTCATTCCCTCCACCTCCGACACATGTATCCTCTTGGTCAATCTTTCCTCACTCATTCTCTCCATGTGCCCAAACCGTTTCAAAACACCCTCTTCTGCTCTCTCAACCACGCTCTTTTTATTTCCACACATCTCTCTTACCCTTACATTACTTACTCGATCAAACCACCTCACACCACACATTGTCCTCAAACATCTCATTTCCAGCACATCCACCTTCCTGCGCACAACTCTATCCATAGCCCTCGCCTCGCAACCATACAACATTGTTGGAACCACTATTCCTTCAAACATACCCATTTTTGCTTTCTGAGATAATTTTCTCAACTTCCAAATATTCTTCAAGGCTCCCAGGATTTTCTCCCCCTCCCCCACCCTGTGATTCACTTCCGCTCCCATGGTTCCATCCACTGCCAGATCCACTCCCAGATATCTAAAACACTTTACTTCCTCCAGTTTTTCTCCATTCGAACTTACCTCCCAATTGACTTGACCCTCAACCCTACTGTACCTAATAACCTTGCTCTTATTCGCATTTACTCTTAACTTTCTTCTTTCACACACTTTACCAAACTCAGTCACCAGCTTCTGCAGTTTCTCACATGAATCAGCCACCAGCGCTGTATCATCAGCGAACAACAACTGACTCACTTCCCAAGCTGTCTCATCCACAACAGACTTCATACTTGCCCCTCTTTCCAAAACTCTTGCATTCACCTCCCTAACAACCCCATCCATAAACAAATTAAACAACCATGGAGTCATCACACACCCCTGCCGCAAACCTACATTCACTGAGAACCAATCACTTTCCTCTCTTCCTACACGTACACATGCCTTACATCCTCGACGAAAACTTTTCACTGCTTCTAACAACTTGCCTCCCACACCATATATTCTTAATACCTTCCACAAAGCATCTCTATCAACTCTATCATATGCCTTCTCCAGATCCATAATGCTACATACAAATCCATTTGCTTTTCTAAGTATTTCTCACATGCATTCTTCAAAGCAAACACCTGATCCATACATCCTCTACCACTTCTGAAACCACACCGCTCTTCCCCAATCTGATGCTCTGTATATGCCTTCACTCTCTCAATCAATACCCTCCCATATAATTTACCAGGAATACTCAACAAACTTATACCTCTGTAATTTGAGCACTCACTCTTATCCCCTTTGCCTTTGTACAATGGCACTATGCATGCATTCCGCCAATCCACAGGCACCTCACCATGAGTCATACATACATTAAATAACCTTACCAACCAGTCAACAATACAGTCACCCCCTTTTTTAATAGATTCCTCTGCAATACCATCCAAACCTGCTGCCTTGCCGGCTTTCATCTTCTGCAAAGCTTTTACTACCTCTTCTCTGTTTACCAAATCATTTTCCCTAACCCTCTCACTTTGCACACCACCTCGACCAAAACACCCTATATCTGCCACTCTATCATCAAACACATTCAACAAACCTTCAAAATACTCACTCCATCTCCTTCTCACATCACCACTACTTGTTATCACCTCCCCATTAGCGCCCTTCACTGAAGTTCCCATTTGCTCCCTTGTCTTACGCACTTTATTTACCTCCTTCCAGAACATCTTTTTATTCTCCCTAAAATTTACTGATACTCTCTCACCCCAACTCTCATTTGCCCTCTTTTTCACCTCTTGCACCTTTCTCTTGACCTCCTGTCTCTTTCTTTTATACATCTCCCACTCAATTGCATTTTTTCCCTGCAAAAATCGTCCAAATGCCTCTCTCTTCTCTTTCACTAATAATCTTACTTCTTCATCCCACCACTCACTACCCTTTCTAATCAACCCACCTCCCACGCTTCTCATGCCACAAGTATCTTTTGCGCAATCCATCACTGATTCCTTAAATACATCCCATTCCTCCCCCACTCCCCTTACTTCCATTGTTCTCACCTTTTTTCCATTCTGTACTCAGTCTCTCCTGGTACTTCCTCACACAAGTCTCCTTCCCAAGCTCACTTACTCTCACCACCCTCTTCACCCCAACATTCATTCTTCTTTTCTGAAAACCCATACAAATCTTCACCTTAACCTCTGCAAGATAATGATCAGACATCCCTCCAGTTGCACCTCTCAGCACATTAACATCCAAAAGTCTCTCTTTCGTGCGCCTGTCAATTAACACGTAATCCAATGACGCTCTCTGGCCATCTCTCCTACTTCCATACGTATACTTATGTATATCTCGCTTTTTAAACCAGGTATTCCCAATCACCAGTCCTTTTTCAGCACATAAATCTACAAGCTCTTCACCATTTCCATTTACAACACTGAACACCCCATGTATACCAATTATTCCCTCAACTGCCACATTACTCACCTTTGCATTCAAATCACCCATCACTATAACCCGGTCGCGTGCATCAAAACCACTAACACACTCATTCAGCTGCTCCCAAAACACTTGCCTCTCATGATCTTTCTTCTCATGCCCAGGTGCATATGCACCAATATCACCCATCTCTCTCCATCAACTTTCAGTTTTACTCATATTAATCGAGAATTTACTTTCTTACATTCTATCACATACTCCCACAACTCCTGTTTCAGGAGTACTGCTACTCCTTCCCTTGCTCTTGTCCTCTCACTAACCGCTGACTTTACTCCCAAGACATTCCCAAACCACTCTTCCCCTTTACCCTTGAGCTTCGTTTCACTCAGAGCCAAAACATCCAGGTTCCTTTCCTCAAACATACTACCTATCTCTCCTTTTTTCACATCTTGGTTACATCCACACACATTTAGACACCCCAATCTGAGTCTACGAGGAGGATGAGCACTTCCCGCGTGACTCCTGTTTCCCATTTTTAGAAAGTTAAAATACAAGGAGGGGAGGATTTCTGGCCCCCCACTCCCGTCCCCTCTAGTCGCCTTCTACGACACGTGAGGAATGCGTGGGAAGTATTCTTTCACCCCTATCCCCAGGGATAATATATATATATATATATATATATATATATATATATATATATATATATATATATATATATATATATATATATATATATTTTTTTTTTTTTTCCGCTGTCTCCCGCGTTTGCGAGGTAGCGCAAGGAAACAGACGAAAGAAATGGCCCAACCCACCCCCATACACATGTATATACATACGTCCACACACGCAAATATACATACCTACACAGCTTTCCATAGTTTACCCCAGACACTTCACATGCCTTGATTCAATCCACTGACAGCACGTCAACCCCGGTATACCACATCGCTCCAATTCACTCTATTCCTTGCCCTCCTTTCACCCTCCTGCATGTTCAGGCCCCGATCACACAAAATCTTTTTCACTCCATCTTTCCACATCCAATTTGGTCTCCCTCTTCTCCTCGTTCCCTCCACCTCCGACACATATATCCTCTTGGTCAATCTTTCCTCACTCATTCTCTCCATGTGACCAAACCATTTCAAAACACCCTCTTCTGCTCTCTCAACCATGCTCTTTTTATTTCCACACATCTCTCTTACCCTTACGTTACTTACTCGATCAAACCACCTCACACCACACATTGTCCTCAAACATCTCATTTCCAGCACATCCATCCTCCTGCGCACAACTCTATCCATAGCCCACGCCATGCAACCATACAACATTGTTGGAACCACTATTCCTTCAAACATACCCATTTTTGCTTTCCGAGATAATGTTCTCGACTTCCACACATTCTTCAAGGCTCCCAGAATTTTCGCCCCCTCCCCCACCCTATGATCCACTTCCGCTTCCATGGTTCCATCCGCTGCCAGATCCACTCCCAGATATCTAAAACACTTCACTTCCTCCAGTTTTTCTCCATTCAAACTCACCTCCCAATTGACTTGACCCTCAACCCTACTGTACCTAATAACCTTGCTCTTATTCACATTTACTCTTAACTTTCTTCTTTCACACACTTTACCAAACTCAGTCACCAGCTTCTGCAGTTTCTCACATGAATCAGCCACCAGCGCTGTATCATCAGCGAACAACAACTGACTTACTTCCCAAGCTCTCTCATCCCCAACAGACTTCATACTTGCCCCTCTTTCCAAAACTCTTGCATTCACCTCCCTAACAACCCCATCCATAAACAAATTAAACAACCATGGAGACATCACACACCCCAGCCGCAAACCTACATTCACTGAGAACCAATCACTTTGCTCTCTTCCTACACGTACACATGCCTTACATCCTCGATAAAAACTTTTCACTGCTTCTAACAACTTGCCTCCCACACCATATATTTGTGTGTTTTAGATATCTGGGAGTGGATCTGGCAGCGGATGGAACCATGGAAGCGGAAGTGGATCATAGGGTGGGGGAGGGGGCGAAAATTTTGGGGGCCTTGAAGAATGTGTGGAAGTTGAGAACATTATCTCGGAAAGCAAAAATGGGTATGTTTGAAGGAATAGTGGTTCCAACAATGTTGTATGGTTGTGAGGCACGGGCTATGGATAGAGTTGTGCGCAGGAGGATGGATGTGCTGGAAATGAGATGTTTGAGGACAATGTGTGGTGTGAGGTGGTTTGATCGAGTGAGTAACGTAAGGGTAAGAGAGATGTGTTGAAATAAAAAGAGCGTGGTTGAGAGAGCCGAAGAGGGTTTTTTGAAGTGGTTTGGGCACATGGAGAGAATGAGTGAGGAAAGATTGACCAAGAGGATATATGTGTCGGAGGTGGAGGGAGCAAGGAGAAGAGGGAGACCAAATTGGAGGTGGAAAGATGGAGTGAAAAAGATTTTGTGTGATCGGGGCCTGAACATGCAGGAGGGTGAAAGGAGGGCAAGGAATAGAGTGAATTGGAGCGATGTGGTATACCGGGGTTGACGTGCTGTCAGTGGATTGAATCAAGGCATGTGAAGCGTCTGGGGTAAACCATGGAAAGCTGTGTAGGTATGTATATTTGCGTGTGTGGACGTATGTATATACATGTGTATGGGGGGGGGTTGGGTTATTTCTTTCGTCTGTTTCCTTGCGCTACCTCGCAAACGCGGGAGACAGCGACAAAGTATAAAAAAAAAAAAAAAAATATATATATATATATGTGAGAAATACTTAGAAAAGCAAATGGATTTGTATGTAGCATTTATGGATCTGGAGAAGGCATATGATAGAGTTGATAGAGATGCTCTGTGGAAGGTATTAAGAATATATGGTGTGGGAGGAAAGTTGTTAGAAGCAGTGAAAAGTTTTTATCGAGGATGTAAGGCATGTGTACGTGTAGGAAGAGAGGAAAGTGATTGGTTCTCAGTGAATGTAGGTTTGCGGCTGGGGTGTGTGATGTCTCCATGGTTGTTTAATTTGTTTATGGATGGGGTTGTTAGGGAGGTAAATGCAAGAGTTTTGGAAAGAGGGGCAAGTATGAAGTCTGTTGGGGATGAGAGAGCTTGGGAAGTGAGTCAGTTGTTGTTCGCTGATGATACAGCACTGGTGGCTGATTCATGTGAGAAACTGCAGAAGCTGGTGACTGAGTTTGGTAAAGTGTGTGGAAGAAGAAAGTTAAGAGTAAATGTGAATAAGAGCAAGGTTATTAGGTACAGTAGGGTTGAGGGTCAAGTCAATTGGGAGGTGAGTTTGAATGGAGAAAAACTGGAGGAAGTGAAGTGTTTTAGATATCTGGGAGTGGATCTGGCAGCGGATGGAACCATGGAAGCGGAAGTGGATCATAGGGTGGGGGAGGGGGCGAAAATTCTGGGGGCCTTGAAGAATGTGTGGAAATCGAGAACATTATCTCGGAAAGCAAAAATGGGTATGTTTGAAGGATTAGTGGTTCCAACAATGTTGTATGGTTGCGAGGCGTAGGCTATGGATAGAGTTGTGCGCAGGAGGATGGATGTGCTGGAAATGAGATGTTTGAGGACAATGTGTGGTGTGAGGTGGTTTGATCGAGTGAGTAACGTAAGGGTAAGAGAGATGTGTGGAAATAAAAAGAGCGTGGTTGAGAGAGCAGAAGAGGGTGTTTTGAAGTGGTTTGGGCACATGGAGAGAATGAGTGAGGAAAGATTGACCAAGAGGATATATGTGTCGGAGGTGGAGGGAGCAAGGAGAAGAGGGAGACCAAATTGGAGGTGGAAAGATGGAGTGAAAAAGATTTTGTGTGATCGGGGCCTGAACATGCAGGAGGGTGAAAGGCGGGCAAGGAATAGAGTGAATTGGATCAATGTGGTATACCAGGGTTGACGTGCTGTCAGTGGATTGAATCAGGGCATGTGAAGCGTCTGGGGTAAACCATGGAAAGTTGTGTGGGGCCTGGATGTGGAAAGGGAGCTGTGTTTTCGGGCATTATTGCATGACAGCTAGAGACTGAGTGTGAACGAACGGGGCCTTTGTTGTCTTTTCCTAGTGCTACCTCGCACACATGAGGGGGGAGAGGGATGGTATTCCATGTGTGGCGAGGTGGCGACGGGAATGAATAAAGGCAGACAGTGTGAATTGTGTGCATGGGTATATATGTATGTGTCTGTGTGTGTATATATATGTGTACATTGAGATGTATAGGTATGTATATTTGTGTGTGTGGATGTGTACGTATATACATTGTGTATGGGGGTGGGTTGGGCCATTTCTTTCGTCTGTTTCCTTGCGCTACCTCGCAAACGCGGGAGACAGCGACAAAGCAAAATAAAAAAATATATATAATATGAAAAATGTAAGAAATAATTTAGAAAACTGAAACTTCTAGCTTGAAATGAAATGAAAAATGAATGTCACATAATGGTTCAACCTCTGGCTATGGAAAAGGGAAAATGTATAATTTATTTACACAAACGTCAATAGTAGTTTTCATCAACTTAACCACTGTATCATACAGCCTGGTCCACTTCTCTTATCATGAAACTGGAATATTGGCTTATGATGTTTCTCAATTTTCTTCATTACACAAAGTACAACCATATCTTGGATACATGAGGGTAGGTAGTTGGTCATCCGCCATAATAAAGCCTTGACAGACCAAAAGTTTATCTGGACCTCAACTTTTCCAATACATTCATGAAAAACGCCTTTTTGCTTTCCATCTCTATCACTTTGAAAAATGCTCCCTTTGTTCACATTTCAATGAAAGAATAAGCTTCAATGTCTAAGCTACATTCTTTTTTTCAGTTTCACTATTTTCTTGTTAGAGCTCCATGTATGAAAACTATCACTCCATTAACACAAACTATAAACATTTACTTCCCCTTTAAAAAAGTTCTGGGGAAGTCTGTCTCGATACACTGCGGGTCACTCTACCACCTGGCGAGGTTTGTGTTGCAATGGTTCTTGATTTACAAAAGTAGTAGCATCACTGGTGGGCGGAAGAATATTCTTGTAACCAAAGCGAGGATCACAGTCCATGCAACTACTTGTACCACCACATCCAAGTATGTTCACCCGAAGCGGTTCCGTGCACCTTGACAGACGGAAAAGTAGAGTTCTGACAGGGACCTCCTTGCTGCGAAGGGGTGTATCACTCCCCTGCTACTGTGTGGAGCGCAGAATCCGGTCACATTAAAATCCCACTGCTTCCCGGACATTCCATATGATGAGCTAGATCATCGCTGGGGTTTCTAAAGAGATCTGCATATGGCGCAGCCAGACTGGAGGAAGAATGCCGGACCCAAATGCCTCAACTGTGCAACGCACAGATCTGGGTTCTCCTCCGTCTCCTGTCGCTTGGCTCGGACGTGTACCTTGATGGCTTGCGCCACCGCAACCACATTGTCATTCGCTGTTTCGCCCGCTGTCGCTGGTGCTTGCGCCACCGCCCTCTTGAATTTCACTCGGGGGAAAAATATGTAGATTAGGTGTTACAGTCGTGGTTTTGAGAAACGCCTTGTAATTAACGGCGTTACTTAGCATCAGGGGAGGAAGGGTTAACATAATACACACGTAAACTTCAAGGTAATACACAGAAACACTCGCCGTGGCATAACTAATAGTTAAGTTATGTCCCTGGTGACGCATCTCACTATTTCCCTCGTTCTGAGTCACATAACAATTTGTTACACTCGAGAGAAAAGCAGGAAACACACGAGAATCAAATATTCTCTTCCGTTTTTATTATACTTAATCTCCGTCTCCCTCGTCAGCAAGGTAGTGCAAGGAAACAGACAAGGAATGGCCTAACCCACCCACATACACATGTACATACATAAATGCCCAAACATGCACATATACATACATTTACATTTCAGCATATACATACATATACATACTCAGACATGTTGGAAAGGATCACAGTTTTGCATGTGGTCAAGTATATTCCTGTGAGTCCACGGGGAAAATGAAACATGATAAGTTCCCAAGTGCACTTTCGTGTAATAATCACATCAGGGGAGACACAAGAAAGAAGTATATCAGTCAGTTGATATACAACGAAGAGTCGTAACTAGGACGCCATATGGTAAACATGCGATTGTCCATATGGCGTCCTAGCTATGTCTCATTGTATATCAACTGACTTATATTTCTCTCTTGTGTCTCCCCTGATGATGTGATTATTACATGAAAGTGTACTTGGGAACTTATTGTTTTTCATTTTCCCCGTGGACTCAAAGGAATACACAGACATATACATATATACACATGTACATATTCATACTTGCTGCCTTCATCCATTCCCGTAGCCACTCCACCATGCATGAAATAGCATATCCCCCCAGCGAAGTAGCGCCAGGAAAAGACGAAAAAGGCCACATTCGTTCACACACAGTCTCTCTAGCGCTCTTGTGTAATGCACTGAAACCACAGCTCCCTTTCCACATCCAGGCCCCACCATTGTTTATCCCAGACGCTTCACATGCCCTTGTTTACTCCATTGACCGCACGTCGACCCCAGTCTACCACATCATTCCAATTCACTCTGTTCCTTGCATGCCTTTCACACACACACACACACACATACACATACACACACACACACACACACACACACACACACACACACACACACACACACACACCCCGTATGTTCAGGCCCCAATCACTCAAAATCTTTTTCACTCCATCCTTCCATCTCCAATTTGGTCTCCCACTTCTTGTTCCCTCAGATCTTTCCTCACTCATTCTCTCCATGTGTCCAACCATTTTAAAACACCCTCTTCCTCTCTTTCAGTCACACTCTTTTTACTTTCTCACCCCTTCATCACTTACTTTATCTAACCACCTCACACTACATGTTGTTCTCAAACACCCCATCTCCATCACATCCACCCCCCTCTGTACAACTCTATCTACAGCTCATGCCTTGCAACCACACTGTATTGCCAGAACCACCATTCCCTCAAAATTAAGAAATACTCAGAACAACATAGATGAGAATGTGTCCAGAAATATTTCCCAAGAACATATTCCTATTTTCTACCATTGTCTCTGGTAAATTTGGCATATCTATTTACACTTAGAGTAACACTTTTCAGGAATGCATTTTTTCTTTTTTCTTTCATTCTTGTTCACTGTTTCTTGCATTAGCAAGGTACTCCCTGGAACTGAAGGAAGTGCCTCATTCACTCTCATCCATTCTCTAGCTGTCATGTGTAATACACCGAAACCACAACCCCCTTTCCATGAGCAGGCCCTTCTTATTATTCCATAGTTTCCTTCAGATGCTTCTTATGCCTTAGTTTAGTCCATTGACAGCATGTCTATCTATCTATCTATCTGTATTTCTAATGCCCATTCCTTCTGAGAACTCCCATCAAGGGGGTGGCCACACCAGAAGTCTCCACTTATTGCTGTCCTTACATGACTTCCCTCCATACACCATTCCATGCATTTTACCATCATTTCTCTCCCTCCATTACTCTTCCAATCTGTTCCCCCATGTTGCAGGTGGTCTTCCTCTCACACCAACCCCTTTAATCATACTCTCATACACTTTCCTTGTAAAGTCCCTATCTTGCATTCTTTCCACATGCCACCACCACATCAAAGTATTACATTTCACCCACTCTTCCACTCCACAGTTCATTCCCTTTGCATACCCTGCCATACCAGATATGTCATTTTTTTTTTTTTTTTTTTTTTTATACTTTGTCGCTGTCTCCCGCGTTTGCGAGGTAGCGCAAGGAAACAGACGAAAGAAATGGCCCAACCCCCCCCCCCCCCCCATACACATGTATATACATACATCCACACACGCAAATATACATACCTACACAGCTTTCCATGGTTTACCCCAGACGCTTCACATGCCTTGATTCAATCCACTGACAGCACGTCAACCCTGGTATACCACATCGCTCCAATTCACTCTATTCCTTGCCCTCCTTTCACCCTCCTGCATGTTCAGGCCCCGATCACACAAAATCTTTTTCACTCCATCTTTCCACCTCCAATTTGGTCTCCCTCTTCTCCTCGTTCCCTCCACCTCCGACACATATATCCTCTTGGTCAATCTTTCCTCACTCATTCTCTCCATGTGCCCAAACCACTTCAAAACACCCTCTTCTGCTCTCTCAACCACGCTCTTTTTATTTCCACACATCTCTCTTACCCTTACGTTACTCACTCGATCAAACCACCTCACACCACACATTGTCCTCAAACATCTCATTTCCAGCACATCCATCCTCCTGCGCACAACTCTATCCATAGCCCACGCCTCGCAACCATACAACATTGTTGGAACCACTATTCCTTCAAACATACCCATTTTTGCTTTCCGAGATAATGTTCTTGACTTCCACACATTCTTCAAGGCCCCCAGAATTTTCGCCCCCTCCCCCACCCTATGATCCACTTCCGCTTCCATGGTTCCATCCGCTGCCAGATCCACTCCCAGATATCTAAAACACTTCACTTCCTCCAGTTTTTCTCCATTCAAACTCACCTCCCAATCGACTTGACCCTCAACCCTACTGTACCTAATAACCTTGCTCTTATTCACATTTACTCTTAACTTTCTTCTTCCACACACTTTACCAAACTCAGTCACCAGCTTCTGCAGTTTCTCACATGAATCAGCCACCAGCGCTGTATCATCAGCGAACAACAACTGACTCACTTCCCAAGCTCTCTCATCCCCAACAGACTTCATACTTGCCCCTCTTTCCAAAACTCTTGCATTTACCTCCCTAACAACCCCATCCATAAACAAATTAAACAACCATGGAGACATCACACACCCCTGCCGCAAACCTACATTCACTGAGAAGCAATCACTTTCCTCTCTTCCTACACGTACACATGCCTTACATCCTCGATAAAAACTTTTCACTGCTTCTAACAACTTTCCTCCCACACCATATATTCTTAATACCTTCCACAGAGCATCTCTATCAACTCTATCATATGCCTTCTCCAGATCCATAAATGCTACATACAAATCCATTTGCTTTTCTAAGTATTTCTCACATACATTCTTCAAAGCAAACACCTGATCCACACATCCTCTACCACTTCTGAAACCACACTGCTCTTCCCCAATCTGATGCTCTGTACATGCCTTCACCCTCTCAATCAATACCCTCCCATATAATTTACCAGGAATACTCAACAAACTTATACCTCTGTAATTTGAGCACTCACTCTTATCCCCTTTGCCTTTGTACAATGGCACTATGCACGCATTCCGCCAATCCTCAGGCACCTCACCATGAGTCATACATACGTTAAATAACCTTACCAACCAGTCAACAATACAGTCACCCCCTTTTTTAATAAATTCCACTGCAATACCATACAAACCTGCTGCCTTGCCGGCTTTCATCTTCCGCAAAGCTTTCACTACCTCTTCTCTGTTTACCAAATCATTTTCCCTAACCCTCTCACTTTGCACACCACCTCGACCAAAACACCCTATATCTGCCACTCTATCATCAAACACATTCAACAACAGTTCATTTCTTTCTTTATTCCATCTAGTCATACCACATGTTCCTCACAAATAGCTCATTTCCACAGCCTGGATTCTTAACCTCCCTTACTTATTTCATGTCCATGTTTTGGCTGCCCCTTAATCCTTTCTTCAGTTCCATACTTAATTTGCTAGGAGTGCAGAGGGAATGAATTGTGGAGTGATAGTGGGTGAAATGTAATACTTTGAAGTGGTTAGGGCAAGTGGGAAGAATACAAGACAGAGGGTTTATAAGGAGACTGTGTGATAGTATAATTTAAGTAGTTGGAGTGAGAGGAAGACCATGTGCAACATGGGGAATTGGAGTGGAAGAGTACTGGTGGGAGAGAAATGGTAGAAGGATGCATGGAATAGTTAATGTGAGGGAGGCATGCAAGGACAGGGATAAGTGGAGAAATATAGATGGATAGACAGGTATGGATTTTCACAAATTCATTAACATTCTGAAATCTGGAGAATGTGTAATAAATGATTTTCATAATGTTTGCATTTTTACTCAAAAACACTACCTTTTGGTCTGGAAATTTTGGTTGCTTTTGTGAGATTCAGATTCCTCTGAAATTTCAGAAACTCTCTGTTTTGAATTCTATACAATCCCTTTTCATGGTAAAAACAGTGCTAGTAATACTGTTGTCTCCAACTAGGGTCCTCTTCTGGAACAATTGATCTTTAGCTTTGGAATGAAATTTTTGTGACTTAAAATGGGATACTTATATATGTTTGTTCTTTTCTAAGATCTGCTGCCTTTCCATTGCACCTTGAATTGAATCAGAGGATTTTTTTTGGGGGGGGAGATGGGGCAATTAAGCTCCTCAACATCAGCTCATGAGAACATTCCCCTTTGTAACCTTGCTGTTGGGAGAAGAGTCACTGAGATACATGAAATGCCTAAATATAGATATAACATGCTCGGTTTGAAATACCTATAGAATGATTACTTTTTGGAAGACTTCTTTAGGAGAACATCATTTTTTATGTCTAATTAATCTTTGACAAGATTAATAAAGATCACTGAAAATTATCAAGGGGAGCTCCTTTTTTTTTTTCCTTCAGGAAACTTGAAACCTCTTTCAGCAAGGGATGGAATTTAGAGCCCAGTCTTGATATCAAATTGTTTTTTCTTTTTTCAATACTATCTACCTACTTTACATGTGCACCGTATTCATTTGCAGGTCACAAAACCTGACAGTAAGATCCATTTACAACACTCAGTTACACATCATGGATTAAAGGATTTATTTTGTTGCTCAACCTGGCCTATGTAAGAAACTGTGATGTCAGGAAGGTAGCTTTCAGTCAGCCTTTACTGAGGAACTTTTCATGGAGTAGTTAACAAGAGAGGTTTGGCATTCCACAAACACTTTTGTTAAATTGGAACATATTCTATCTGTGGAGGACCTACCTTGTTTGATGTTTGCTTTCAGTTTGGAGGATCACTAATGTGCTCCAGGATAACTATTCTTTACACCATTCTTTTGGTTGAAAAGTTTTAAGTAACCCTCCTTCTACATGTTGGAATGCTCTCAAAGATCATGGGACAAATTCACCCCTAAAAGAAAGGTTGGTTTTCAGGATTTCAAAATTTTCTCTCTTGTATGGTGTCCCACAAGCAAACTTTTGGGTTGCTCTCTCCTGCCTTACCTTTCCCTCTCTTTCAAAGAATATATGTTGATTAATGGTAATCAGCATCAGGGTGATGTCCTTATCCCTAGAATTATAAGGCTGGCAATGGGACAGTGATGCTCTTGGTAAGTGGAGGCAGACAGGTGTACCCAGACTGAACTATGGGGCGCAGCTACCAAGCAGGTGGTTAGCAAAGGGTAAGAGCATTTCTAGCAAGGGGAAAGAGGCATTTCCCATATTTACCAGAAGGATGGGGGTGGGGGTTAGAGGTTTCTAGCCTCTAGAGACCTTAGAGATTTTCTCAAAGATCACAGGAGACTATCCTAGAAAGAAACAGTTTTTCATACTTCAGAACTCATTTTTTCATTGATCTGTAAAGTACTTTGTATTTAATCCATCATGTGTGAACTTTCACAGATGACTCATTTTGCAGAAATATTTATGAGTATTGTATGATTCATGAGTATTGTATATTATTGTATATTTCAGGATTTCACTTAAGTGCAACTGTAGTAGTTTCATCTGGTACAAAAGGACATTTCAATGTGGCAGTCACTTTTGACCGGGGCCGGATCACCACCTGCAATTGTACCTGCTTAGCGAACGCCTCCTGGTGTTCCCATGTGGTGGCTGTATGCCTTCACCGAATACACCAGGTCTGTTGTACATTGTTGATTTCGTTTGAGTAATGAAAATTATACTCCCATTTAATGATAGTTTATACCAAAAAATCCTTGTTGTAGCCACGAAGTTTGATCTGAGTCAGAAATTTAGTGTTTTCATGCCCTTTGATTTTCTGTGGTATAGGCAGAAAGAAAATGCAGCAGCAATAGAGAGCACAGGGTTACAGGATAAGAAAGGATTCGCTACTAATAAGGAATATCTTCAAGAAATGCTAGGTGATTTCAAATGTTTAAAAACTGCTGAAGTGCTAGAGACATTAAGTAGTGTTTGAACTGCTTTGGAAATGTATGCCATATGTGATGTCTAAAAAGGCTGGCATTTCCCTCAATGGGAGAGACTGTTCAATCAAGGTGATTGAAAGGTGTAAGCTGTATTCGTGTTAGTCTGTCTATCTGTATTTCTGATGCCTGTTCCCTTCAGGAACTCCCTCAAGATGGTGGCCATGGCAGTAGTCTCCATAAAGTGAACTCCAGTGCACTTCTTAGCCTTTGCTGCCTCACTCTTAACAGGCCACTAGCAGAGGTCCAGTCTAGTGCAGTGGTTGCAGAAGCTCCTACCTAATGTTCATAATGACTACTTCTACTTACTGCTCCTTCCTACTACTTCTTTGTAATATTTATATTTATATTTTTATTTATTATACTTTGTCGCTGTCTCCCGCGTTTGCGAGGTAGCGCAAGGAAACAGACGAAAGAAATGGCCCAACCCCCCCCATACACATGTATATACATACGTCCACACACGCAAATATACATACCTACACAGCTTTCCATGGTTTACCACAGACGCTTCACATGCCTTGATTCAATCCACTGACAGCACGTCAACCCCGGTATACCACATCGCTCCAATTCACTCTATTCCTTGCCCTCCTTTCACCCTCCTGCATGTTCAGGCCCCGATCACACAAAATCTTTTTCACTCCATCTTTCCACCTCCAATTTGGTCTCCCTCTTCTCCTCGTTCCCTCCACCTCCGACACATATATCCTCTTGGTCAATCTTTCCTCACTCATTCTCTCCATGTGCCCAAACCACTTCAAAACACCCTCTTCTGCTCTCTCAACCACGCTCTTTTTATTTCCACACATCTCTCTTACCCTTACGTTACTCACTCGATCAAACCACCTCACACCACACATTGTCCTCAAACATCTCATTTCCAGCACATCCATCCTCCTGCGCACAACTCTCTCCATAGCCCACGCCTCGCAACCATACAACATTGTTGGAACCACTATTCCTTCAAACATACCCATTTTTGCTTTCCGAGATAATGTTCTCGACTTCCACACATTCTTCAAGGCCCCCAGAATTTTCGCCCCCTCCCCCACCCTATGATCCACTTCCGCTTCCATGGTTCCATCCGCTGCCAGATCCACTCCCAGATATCTAAAACACTTCACTTCCTCCAGTTTTTCTCCATTCAAACTCACCTCCCAATTGACTTGACCCTCAACCCTACTGTACCTAATAACCTTGCTCTTATTCACATTTACTCTTAACTTTCTTCTTTCACACACTTTACCAAACTCAGTCACCAGCTTCTGCAGTTTCTCACATGAATCAGCCACCAGCGCTGTATCATCAGCGAACAACAACTGACTCACTTCCCAAGCTCTCTCATCCCCAACAGACTTCATACTTGCCCCTCTTTCCAAAACTCTTGCATTTACCTCCCTAACAACCCCATCCATAAACAAATTAAACAACCATGGAGACATCACACACCCCTGCCGCAAACCTACATTCACTGAGAAGCAATCACTTTCCTCTCTTCCTACACGTACACATGCCTTACATCCTCGATAAAAACTTTTCACTGCTTCTAACAACTTTCCTCCCACACCATATATTCTTAATACCTTCCACAGAGCATCTCTATCAACTCTATCATATGCCTTCTCCAGATCCATAAATGCTACATACAAATCCATTTGCTTTTCTAAGTATTTCTCACATACATTCTTCAAAGCAAACACCTGATCCACACATCCTCTACCACTTCTGAAACCACACTGCTCTTCCCCAATCTTTGTAATGTTTCTGCCTAATATTCCTACCCAGATTTTCCTACCTACTACTCCTATTTATTGCTCCTACCAATTTGCCAAAAGGCAGGGCTAGGGTTACGAAGAATGAGCTATGTGAGTCAAGTGTTGTCAAGTGTTCTGTGTAACAGGGAGAGGTATCTTGTATGTTTGTGAACAGAATGTTAGCAGTCCACATGTAGGTGAGGCAGAAAGACAAGACAGCTACCTGGGTCAGAGGAGTGCTGCTTGACAGCCATTGAAGTACTAGCCCACTATGCAACTAACACTAACCCTCCTGATACCCAGGTGGGTAGTACTGGTAATATACCTCCCTGGTTGTTGGCTGTCTACCAACTAAAAAAAAAGTGAGTAGAGACTTCTTTGGTTACGCAGACGTTCTGTTCTGGCCGAGCCACTGGTACAGTTGTGTAACAGAGTGCTGCATGTTTGATGTTGCTACTTCATTGTCAGGGTGTTGTGATGTGATTATGAGGTGAAAGGACCATCATAGTTAGATCTAACTGAGGTACTGGGTGGTCATGTTGGAAGAAGTTTAATAGAGTTGGAAAAAGGTGGAATTAGAAGGGGATTGTGATTGGTTGAATCCATATAGAATATGTTTTATGTGCTAAGTGTTATGTTTAGTGTTACAGTGTTTGGGCCTTGAGCCATATTGTGTTAATGAGAGTAGGATGTTTTGTTTGACTCTGTTGTTGATAATTTTTTCACAGAGATTTGATACTGAGGATAAAAATGATATAGGGTGATACGAAGAGGATGAGTTGGGTGGTTTGAAGGATTTAGGATTGGTGTTATGTTGGCAGGATTCCAGATGATAGGGATTTTGTCGTGTAGCCAGTTGTTGAAGATATCTGTAAGTGTATGGATTTTAGGTGGGCCTGAGTGTTTTATATGAAAATTCTATATTTTTTCAGGGCTTCTAGCAGGAGAGTTCTTTATAGTTTTAATTGCATTGCTTTTATCAGTGGGAGTAAGTTAGGTGGGGAGTTATTTCTGGATGAATTTTGGGTATGTTTTTCATTACTTTCATGTTTAGGTTTTTTTTGTATGTTGCTAATTTTGTAAGTGTTTTATGAGTCTCTTTTTTTTGTCTTCTTTGGGAGAGATGATCTGATTGGAATGGGTCTTGTGGTTGTCATGAATAGGGGCTGGACTGGTGTGATAAGAGTGGGTTTTCTTTCATGTGAGCTAGAGTAAGTTGCTCTAAGTCTTGTGATTCACGGTGTTGAGGAAGTAGCGTCAGTTTTCCGTGTATCTTTCAGTAATTCGATTAATGATGGTTTTATTTATAGTTTGGATTTGTTCTATGATATTTTTTTAATGTGGGTGATTGTGTCTGAGTTGAATTCTTTATTTTATTAGGTGTGTAATTTTTAGTGAGAAATTTGGGTTTTATTTATTTCCATGCCTTCTGGAATATATGTTTTGCTGTCATGGTGGAGGTACTGATGAAGGGTAAGATTGCATGATCCTGGAGAGATGAGAAATCATCTGTACTGAAATTTTGGAGCTTTGTTTCTATGTACTGTTTGAAGGCTGGCCAATTTGTTGTTTTGTAGTTTTTTATGGTTGTGCTGATTGGCTGGGTTAATGGAGTGCCAATGGGCAAGTAGTCTTGGGATAGTTTGTGTAGGGTTTTCTCCTGTTGGTTCATGTGTGTAGTGTATATGTGATACCTGGTGAGGATGGCTGCTAGAGGTGGTGGGGTTGCAAGTCTGCTGTGCTGGTTGCTTAGGTTGAGGATATTAAGAGGTTGCAGTTGTTTTACAAGTAATTCACCTCAGGGGTGATGGGCTTGAGTGTAAAGCCAAGTGGAATAATGGGCATTGAAATCTCCATAAAGATAAGTGTTGGGTATGTTGGAGAGTGGATCTGATGGGGCATGTGGAGGGGACAGGTATGTAGATGTCAGTTATGCTATAGTTGGTAGTGTGAAGTTTTATTTTCATAGATTGTCTTTCTAGGGTGTTGTGGTTGTCGTTGAGCAATATTGTAGTGCCACTGGTTTTAGAGAAAGTTAAAGCTTGGTGGACAATTGTTATGAGTCCTCCTTGTCCGTGTCTTTCATTTCTTACTGTTGTGCAGTTGTAGAAAGGTGGAAGGTAGATCTGGGTGTGAGTCTGGTTTCTTGGATGAGGGCCATGTGGATGTTTTGTTTTCTTGAGTTGGTTCATTATTTTTGTGTGTTTGTTCCTGATACCATTGGCATTGAGTTGCAGTATGCTTAGCTTGTTGTTGAGGTTCTGTGGAGTAGGATGATTTCTTTGTGAAGAAAGTGTACATGCTCTGATGTTGTTGGCCTTTCGTGCTCAAGGTTATAGAGTTTATTATGGGATTGTGCGAACTTGCCTTAGCAAATCTCTAAGTTAAGGTCCTTTCATATGCAGACCCAGCACCACAGTAGCAACATCAGTTATGTAGCACTATATTACACAGTTGGAAAAATGGCTCACCCAGACTAGAATGTTTGCATCTCTACGTAAGTCTTTAGTCACTCTTTAAACCCCTTAGTCACTTTTATAACCCCACATAGACACAAATTCAGCTCACACCCTCCAGTTACTTTAAATGATCAATGTCTCACACTGAACAAACAACACACAGGACATCACAAACGACATTCACCCCCCACAACAATAACATAAACACAAAAGCAACAAACAAAAAGATGCCCTCGGAACACTAACTGGCACCATAGTTGGCCTAGGAAAAGAATCTTTCAACATCTTATACTAACTTCATCTGCTTTACTTAAAACAATACCTCACCTGCATGGTCTTTCACCTTTTTAAAAGCAAATATAACAAAGCTGCAAACCACAGTAAATAGTGCAGTCTGAACAAATAGTAGCTTTCTAGCAACCACAAACACAGAATGCCTTTATATTGAAAAAAAGATCCTCCCAATAGAGACCTACCTCAACATGATTAGGATCCAGTTCTATGCAAAAGCACTGCTTCTCTCCCACCTTTACCTCTGTATATAACTCACCACCAACCCCAGGTAAAAGTATAAAGCTCACCTCTGCTCCTCAATTTAGTAACCTCTGCTCACATATCCCCCACCCACAACAGATAGAACACTGACAGAGCACACATACATCAAAATAACCCTGCAAACACTAAACAACTGACATACATCAAAATAACCCTGCAAGCACTAAACAACTGACCTCCCCACTCAATCTTAAACTCCATCCCTCCAGACATATATCCATCAGGAACCACACTCTCCAGACAAACATGAATCACACTCTCCTGTTTATGCTTTGGGCATCACCCACCACTCCAACAGTACAGTCATTGTTTCAGTATATCCCAAGACCCTTCATGCCCATGGATGCTCTATCTATCTATATCTCTAATGCCTGTTCCTTCCGGAAACTCCCATCAAGGAATGGCCACGGCAAAAGAGTCTCCACTTATCCCTGTCCTTAAATACCTCCCTTGCATAGACCATTCCATGCATTCTTCCACTATTCCTCTCCCTCCAGTGTTCCTCCACCCTATTTGCCCTTGTCACAGGTGGCCCTCCAATCACACCAACCTTTTTAACTATACGATCTTACACTCTCCTTGTAAACTCCTCCACATATCCAAGCCACCTCAAAGTATTATGTTTCACCCATCTGCCACTCTATGATATATGGAGAGTAGCATGCTGTTAGTGTGAAAGAGTCAAGGCTAACCTTGGAGTTGTGTGTAGGGCTTGGTTGTGGATGGTAGCGTTTTGTTTCTTATACATGGCAGCTCAAGAATGGATATGTGCAAATGAGGCCATTTGTTTATTTGTTTCTCACAGTATCTTGATAAAGTGGGAGGAGCAATTACGCATGAACAGATGAATTACCCTAAAGTATTCTTTTAATATCATTTATCCTATTTTTCTATCAACAGCCTAGTCAGGTGAAACTCCGTGCTCCGGTCAGTGAGTCATTGTCACGACTGCAGAGAGATCAACTGCAAAAGTTTGCTCAGTACCTTATTAGTGAATTGCCACAGCAGATTTTACCTACAGCACAACGGCTTATTGATGAAATCCTCTCTAGTCAAACTTCTGATATCAACACAGTAAGTTATATTGTTTCATTGAAAGACAACAGCCAGTCAGTTGATGAATGCTAGGAGTCAGGCTAGGCAGGTCCATGCTGGATAACAAAAGAAGTACATTATGGAAGAACAGTCAGGATGTTATCAAATGACTTAAAATATGATTGAGTGTAAAGTAGGAGATTGTATTTCTGCTGCCTAAGCATGCCACCACACCACTGTAGATATAATCACATTGTTCAATGTTGTTAGCTTTAACAGCCATTAGTCATTACAGATGGTGCAATGTTATGATTCTTAAGTTGCAAATAATTTTCTTTTATTTTGCAATATTAGTGCACAAAGTTTGCCTCAAATGCTGTCTGTCTTTTCAGAATTAATTATTTTCTAAGATATTAGCATTGTTAATGAATAAGAGCGAAATGTTTGTTGACCATAACAAAACTGCACAAACGAGTTTATGTTTTCATTATCGAAAATTGTGTCTGAAGTTTATTTCATTAATCTTTTATGATTACAAATACAACATTGTACGCCAGTGATTATCATTCTTGTCCATGGGTGCATGTTAATTTTTTATGTTTACAGTCTGTTTATAGAATAAGTTTATCAACATAAAGTTAGTGCGTCTTGGCTTCATATTATTCGACTGGATTTGTTAAAGCTATTTTTTTTGTAGGGTTGAAGGTCAAGTCAATTGGGAGGTAAGTTTGAGTGGAGAAAAACTGGAGGAAGTAAAGTGTTTTAGATATCTGGGAGTGGATCTGGCAGCGGATGGAACCATGGAAGCAGAAGTGAATCATAGGTTGGGGGAGGGGGCAAAAATCCTGGGAGCCTTGAAGAATGTTTGGAAGTCGAGAACATTATCTCGGAATACAAAAATGGGTATGTTTGAAGGAATAGTGGTTCCAACAATGTTTTATGGTTGCGAGGCATGGGCTATGGATAGAGTTGTGCGCAGGAGGGTGGATGTGCTGGAAATGAGATGTTTGAGGACAATATGTGGTGTGAGGTGGTTTGATCGAGTAAGTAATGTAAGGGTAAGAGAGATGTGTGGAAATAAAAAGAGTGTGGTTGAGAGAGCAGAAGAGGGTGTTATGAAATGGTTTGGGCACATGGAGAGAATGAGTGAGGAAAGATTGACTAAGAGGATATATGTGTCGGAGGTGGAGGGAACGAGAAGAGGGAGACGGAATTGGAGGTGGAAAGATGGAGTGAAAAAGATTTAGAGTGATTGGGGCTTGAACATGCAGGAGGGTGAAAGGCGGGCAAGGAATAGAGTGAATAGGATCGATGTGGTATACCGGGGTCGACGTGCTGTCAATGGATTGAATCAGGGCATGTGAAGCGTCTGGAGTAAACCATGGAAAGTTGTGTGGGGCCTGGATGTGGAAAGGGAGCTGTGGTTTCTGGCATTATTGCATGACAGCTAGAGACTGAGTGTGAACGAATGTGGCCTTTGTTGTCTTTTCCTAGCGCTACCTCGCACACATGAGGGGGAGGGGATGTTATTCCATGTGTGGTGAGGTGACGATGGGAATGAATAAAGGCAGACAGTATGAATTATGTACATGTGTATATACGTATATGTCTGTGTCTGTATATATATATATGTATACGTTGAGATGTATAGGTATGTATATTTGTGTGCGTGGACTTGTATGTATATACATGTGTATGGGGGTGGGTTGGGCCATTCTTTCGTCTGTTTCCTTGCGCTACCTTGCTAACGTGGGAGACAGCAACAAAGCAAAATAAATAGATGAATAAAATATCTGGAGCCGTTTTCTCAATTGCATCCACACACCATTGCAAATTTGAATATATAGTCTGAAGATTAGGAGTGGGGAGGGGGTACAAAAGTACTAGGAAATAATGGAAACAAATAAGGTAGATAACTTGAAGAGACTTAGGTGGTGACCATTAAGAATATGCAAGATGATGGCATTACTCAAAGCCAAAATCAGATGTGAAGGGAAGGTCTAATCTATTAAAGTTTCTTGGCACTTGTACAAGAAAATGTCTAACACAGTCTCACTATTTTCTAAAATTGTTCTCTTTCATCTGCAGATTCATCTTTCACTGCTTTGTATAAAAGTCCATACATAACTGTTCCTTTTTTTTTTTTTTTTTTTTTTTTTTTTTTTTTTTTTGCTGTCTCCCGCGTTTGCGAGGTAGCGCATATGTTTTTATCATTCTATAAAGTGAGAACTAAAGTCTCCAGTCCATATTACTACAGGTTCTGGTTTTATAAACTCTTTACTGTTGTTTCTCCTTTTATTTTTGTTACAGTGAACTCCTGATAGATCCCAAAACAGTGGCACCATTCAATACAAGTAGGGATAAAACATGTGACCAAACCATTTCAAAACACCCTCTTCTGCTCTCTCAACCACACTCTTTTTATTACCACACATCTCTCTTATCCCACTATTACTTACTCATTCAAACCACCTCACACCACATATTGTCCTCAGACATCTCATTTCCAGCACATCCACCCTCCTGCACACAACTCTATCCATAGCCCACGCCTCGCAACCATACAATATTGTTGGAACCACTATACCTTCAAAACATAGCCATTTTTGCTTTCGGAGATAATGTTCTCGACTTCCACACATTCTTCAACGCTCCCAGAATTTTTGACCCCTCCCCCACCCTATGATTCACTTCCGCTTCCATGGTTCCATCCGCTGCCAAATCCACTGCCAGATATCTAAAACACTTCACTTCCTCCAGTTTTTCTCTATTCAAACTTACTTCCCAGTTGACTTGACCCTCAACCCTACTGTACCTAATAACCTTGCTCTTATTCACATTTACTCTCAGCCTTCTTCTTTCACACACTTTACCAAACTCAGTCACCAGCTTCTGCAGTTTCTCAAATGAATCAGCCACCAGCGCTGTATCATCAGTGAACAACAACTGACTCACTTCCCAAGCTGTCTCATCCACAACAGACTGCATACTTGCCCCTCTTTCCAAAACTCTTGCATTCACCTCCCTAACAACCCTATCCATAAACAAATTAAACAACCATGGAGACATCACACACCCCTGCCGCAAACCTACATTCACTGAGAAGCAATCACTTTCCTCTCTTCCTACACGTACACATGCCTTACATCCTCGATAAAAACTTCTCACTGCTTCTAACAACTTGCCTCCCACACCATATATTCTTAATACCTTCCACAGAGCATCTCTATCAACTTTATCATATGCCTTCTCCAGATCCATAAATGCTACATACAAATCCATTTGCTTTTCTTAAGTATTTCTCAGATATATCAACCTGATTTAATGTTTTTTTCTTCAGGTTTCAGGAGCACCTGATCCCACTGCAGGGGGTTCAGCAAATGAACAGATGGCATGGTGGCTAGATGAAAATAATTTGCATGAAAACATACACAAAATCTTAGTAAAATTTTGTGTACCATCACCAATTGTTTTCAGGTAAGTTGAATATATTTATTTTTCTAGTAAACTGCATATGCTTATGTTAACTTTGTTGATATCATGGATATCATTTATGATGTAAAGTTTTGGTCAGATTTGGCATCTAATCTGATGACTGATGGAGATCACAGAAAAAATGTTATAGATAGATGATTAGAAAGCTTTGTCAGTCAAATTATTATACTTACTAGTGTGGTGAACAGCATCTTTCCTTGGCTGTGGGAGTTAAAATGATCTAGTCAGGAGTATGCTCCAGACCTTTGTGATATGTTTTAAAAGCTTATTTGATAAGATCAGGTCACCCCACACTCTTTTCTCATCCGAGGTGGGCAAATTTAAAGCCTTTATCCTTTCCCCATAACTTTTGTGTACCATCATCAATGTATTTGACTTTGTTGAAATCATGGAGATGATTATGATTTAAAGTTTGGAGAAGATTCGACACCTACTTTGATGACTTATGGAGGTCATGAAAAAAGTGTTATAGATGGATAATCAGAAAGCTTTGTTTGTCTGATTATTCATTTTACTAGTGTGGTGAATAGCAACCTTTCTTGTAAGTACAAGTTGAGATTATCTAGTCAGGAGAATGCTGCAGACCTCTTTGATATGCTTTAAAAGCTTTAATGTTAAGATTAGGTCACCCTGCACTCTTCTCTCCTCCAAGGTTGTCAAATTTAAAGCCTTTGGTCTTTCCCCATAGCTTGTTTTCTTTCATATTTGTTCGCCATTACCTGTGTTAGCAAGGTAGCACCAAGAATAGAAGAAAAAAAGGCCTCTCTCTTCCTGTCTGTATCTCTAATGCCCAATGGGGTGGTGAGGGAGGTGAATGCAATGGTCTTGCAGGGAGGGGCGAGTAGGCAGGCTGTAGGGGGTGAAGGGGCGAGTAGGCAGGCTGTAGGGGGTGAAGGGGCCTAGGAAGTGAGTCAGTTCTTTCTTGCCGATGGCACATCTCTGGTGGCGAATTTGAGGGAGATTCTGCCGTAGTAGGTGACTAGGTTTGGGAGAGTGTGTGAAATGAGGAAGTTGAGAGTGTATGTAAAAAAGGACAAGGTTATTAGGTTTAGCAGGGCAGAGAGATAGGATAGTTGGGGTGTGTGTTTGAATTGAGGAAAATTGGAGAAAGTGAAGTGTTATAGATACGTAGGGGTGGAACCATGGAGGTGGAAGTGAGTCATAGGGTGGGTAAGGGGATGAAGGTTCTGGGAGCATTGCCAAATTTGTGGAAAGAGGGAGCATTATTTGGGAGGGAAAAAAATGGGTATGTTTGAAGGTATAGTAGAACTAATGATGTTGTATGGATGTGAGGCATAAGCTATAGATGAGGATGTATGGAGGAGGGTGGATGTGTTGGAAATGGGAAGTTTGAGGACAGTATGTGGTGTGAGTGGTTTGATCAAGTCAGTAATAAAAGGTTAGAGAGAGGTGTAGTAATAAGAAGTGAATGGTTAAGGAAGCTTAAGAGGGTGTGGTGAAATGGTTTGGTCATATGGAGAGAATGAGTTAGGTAGATGTTAACAAAGAGGGTACATGTGTCAAAAAAGTGGAGAGGACAAAGAGAAGAGGGAGACCAAATTGGAGATGGAAGGCTGGAGTGAAAAAGTATCTTGAGTGATCAGGGCCTGATCATGCTGGAATGTGAAAGATATGCATGGAATGGAGTAAATTGGAGCAGTATGATATACAAGGAGCACCATACTGTCAGAGGACTTAACCAGGGCATATGAAACAGCAGGGGTAGCCATGGAAAGGTCTGTGGAGCCTGGTTCTGAATAGGAGTTTGTGGTTTTGGTGCATTACACATGACATTTAGAGAATGGATGTAAGTGAATGATGCCTTCATCTTTTCTTGACTCTGTTCCCCTAACATGGGAAACAGCAAACAAGTATGAAAGAAGGGAAGAATGCACCATACCTTCCTGCCTCAGGGGTCCCTTCCATCCTTATGTGGGTCCTGCAGCTCTCAGGAAGCTGGTCATATCCACCAGACAGGGCCATAGGCCATGAGGTATCATCATAACCTGATCACATGTAGTGATCACACATGAAGCAAGTAATGGGTGTTCTTGAAATCCTCCATTATCAGTACTTTCCAATCTCTATGGATGGGATCTGTGATTTCTGTGCATTACAGATGGTTACTTCCCCTATATGAAGTAGAGGTTGATGGTTCCTCTTCCTACTTGAAGTAGAGGTTGATGGTTTCTCTCCACATGTGAGCATATTCACCCTTTTCACTGTGCCTTGGACTATCTTGCTAATGTGGAAAACAGCAAACTTGTTTAAGAGAAAGAGAAAAATATGGTTATTTAGGGAGATATGTGTAACATATATATGTTAACATGTGTTCTGGTGTTATTACCAGTTTTTGGTGTAGATGTGATATATTATGATTCAGTGTTCTAAAGTTTATAAGAAAAGTGAGATGACTTTCCTGCATAAATCAAAAGATCCCTGTGCTACCAAGCTCTCCTTTCTTCTCATCTCGGTTATGTCCATGTACATTCAACCTGAGCCTTCAAGGAGGATGAGCACTCCTTGCATGGCTCCTTTTGGAAGTTGAAGTACAGGGCAGGGAGGATTTCCGGCCCCCTACTCCCATCCCTTTTACAACATGCAAGGAATACATGGGAGGTATTTTTTCTTCTTTATTCTCTATCCCCGGACAAAAATATATGAGAGTGCAACCTTTAAGTGAGAAAGGTTATTCATTGCAGTGCCAGACAAAATAAGAAACATGCCTGAAACAATTACATCATCATTTAAATGAAAACTAGATAAATGGCTGAGGATGATTCTTGATAACCGAGGATTGATAATTATCAGTATAGGAGACACATGGGGGTCAGGAGAAACAATATTATTCATCACTCAAAACAAGTGTGAGTGCATGGTGCTAGCCCTGCCATTCTGGCAAAATCTTGTCATAGATACTTGTAGGGAGGCACCTCAGACATCTTAGTTGTTCTGCACCTAACCTCCCCGTATGCCCAGACTGTTACAGTGCACCCTGGTTAGCTTTCTCAATCAGACTGTGTGTACTCACACACCTTTCACATTGACATTCAGGACATTACTGATTGCCTCACATCACATATTGTTGTCAGGCATTACCTTTCCAACATAACCTCCTCTTCTTTTCTTTTACATTCATAGCCCAAAACACATCCACACAATACTGTTAGAGAGGTGTAACGTGTGCTGACAGGTAATGACCTCTCTTAGCACATGATGCTTAATGCACCCTCAGCCAGCTCCTCCACCCTGTGACCCACTTTAACTGACAGTTCCATAATTGGCTGCTTCCATAAAATAGGCTAAATTGATAGAGAATTGAGAGGAAAAATTTTATTTATTTATATTTATTTTGCTTTGTCGCTGTCTCCTGCATTTGCGAGGTAGCGCAAGGAAACAGAAGAAAGAAATGGCCCAACCCACCCCCATACACATGTATATACATACACGTCCACACACGCAAATATACATACCTATACATCTCAATGTACACATATATATACACACACAGACACATACATATATACCCATGCACACAATTCACACTGTCTGCCTTTATTCATTCCCATCGCCACCTCGCCACACATGGAATACCATCCCCCTCCCCCCTCATGTGTGCGAGGTAGCGCTAGAAAAGACAACAAAGGCCCGACTCATTCACACTCAGTCCCCAGCTGTCATGCAGTAATGCCCGAAACCACAGCTCCCTTTCCACATCCAGGCCCCACAGAACTTTCCATGGTTTACCCCAGACGCTTCACATGCCCTGATTCAATCCACTGACAGCACGTAAACCTTGGTATACCACATCGATCCAATTCACTCTATTCCTTGCCCGCCTTTCACCCTCCTGCATGTTCAGGCCCCGATCACTCAAAATCTTTTTCACTCCATCTTTCCACCTCCAATTTGGTCTCCCACTTCTCCTCGTTCCCTCCACCTCCGACACATATATCCTCTTGGTCAATCTTTCCTCACTCATTCTCTCCATGTGCCCAAACCATTTCATAACACCCTCTTCTGCTCTCTCAACCACACTCTTTTTATTTCCACACATCTCTCTTACCCTTACATTACTTACTCGATCAAACCACCTCACACCACACATTGTCCTCAAACATCTCATTTCTAGCACATCCACCCTCCTGCGCACAACTCTATCCATAGCCCATGCCTCGCAACCATACAACATTGTTGGAACCACTATTCCTTCAAACATAGCCATTTTTGCTTTCCGAGATAATGTTCTCGACTTCCACACATTCTTCAAGGCTCCCAGGATTTTTGCCCCCTCCCCCACCCTATGATTCACTTCTGCTTCCATGGTTCCATCTGCTGCCAGATCCACTCCCAGATATCTAAAACACTTTACTTCCTCCAGTTTTTCTCCATTCGAACTTACCTCCCAATTGACTTCACCCTCAACCCTACTGTACCTAATAACCTTGCTCTTATTCCCATTTACTCTTAACTTTCTTCTTTCACACACTTTACCAAACTCAGTCACCAGCTTCTGCAGTTTCTCACATGAATCAGCCACCTGCGCTGTATCATCAGCGAACAACAACTGACTCACTTCCCAAGCTCTCTCATCCACAACAGACCTCATACTTGCCCCTCTTTCCAAAACTCTTGCATTCACCTCCCTAACAACCCCATCCATAAACAAATTAAACAACCATGGAGACATCACACACCCCTGCCGCAAACCTACATTCACTGAGAACCAATCACTTTCCTCTCTTCCTACACGTACACATGCCTTACATCTTCGATAAAAACTTTTTTACTGCTTCTAACAACTTGCCTCCCACACCATATATTCTTAATACCTTCCACAGAGCATCTCTATCAACTCTATCATATGCCTTCTCCAGATCCATAAATGCTACATACAAATCCATTTGCTTTTCTAAGTATTTCTCACATACATTCTTCAAAGCAAACACCTGATCCACACATCCTCTACCACTTCTGAAACCACACTGCTCTTCCCCAATCTGATGCTCTGTACATGCCTTCACCCTCTCAATCAATACCTTCCCATATGATTTACCAGGAATACTCAACAAACTTATACCTCTGTAATTTGAGCATTCACTCTTATCCCCTTTGCCTTTGTACAATGGCACTATGCACGCATTCCGCCAATCCTCAGGCACCTCACCATTAGTCATATATACATTGAATAACCTTACCAACCAGTCAACAATACAGTCACCCCCTTTTTTAATAGATTCCACTGCAATACCATCCAAACCTGCTGCCTTGCCGGTTTTCATCTTCCGCAAAGCTTTTACTACCTCTTCTCTGTTTACCAAATCATTTTCCCTAACCCTCTCACTTTGCACACCACCTCGACCAAGACACCCTATATCTGCCACTCTATCATCAAACACACTCAACAAACCTTCAAAATACTCACTCCATCTCCTTCTCACATCACTACTACTTGTTATCACCTCCCCATTAGCGCCCTTCACTGAAGTTCCCATTTGCTCCCTTGTCTTACGCACTTTATTTACCTCCTTCCAGAACATCTTTTTATTCTCCCTAAAATTTAATGATACTCTCTCACCCCAACTCTCATTTGCCCTCTTTTTCACCTCTTGCACCTTTCTCTTGACCTCCTGTCTCTTTCTTTTATACATCTCCCACTCAATTGCATTTTTTCCCTGCAAATATCGTCCAAATGCCTCTCTCTTCTCTTTCACTAATAATCTTATTTCTTCATCCCACCACTCACTACCCTTTCTAATCAACCCACCTTCCATGCTTCTCATGCCACAAGCATCTTTTGCACAATCCATCACTGATTCCCTAAATACATCCCATTCCTCCCCCACTCCCCTTACTTCCATTGTTCTCACCTTTTTCCATTCTGTACTCAGTCTCTCCTGGTACTTCCTCACATAAGTCTCCTTCCCAAGCTCACTTACTCTCACCACCCTCTTCACCCCAACATTCACTCTTCTTTTCTGAAAACCCATACAAATAACCTAAAAGTATTTTAGTAATTAGAAACCCTGCTTTTTATAAAAGATTAGATTGTAGCCCTTCAGAAAGTAGAGTTCCAAAGCTTAACAGTGTTAGGAAAGAGAGTCATATCACTGGCTCTCTCCCTTGAGTTGTCGACAGCCACATAGTGATCATGTGTTGCATTATGATTGTGAGATCTACCTAATGATGGGGGCACTCAAGTTACCAGTTCTCAAGAGGGAACCAGAGTACCTGTAATAGCTATATTAGAGGTGAAAATGCCAATTTTTGGGGTGGTGCAAGCAGGTCAAATAATAAAGGAAGATGAGGAGAGTTGGTACATTTATTTGCATTAAATTCTTACTCAGTTAAGTATGTACAGCTGGATGCTCCTCATATGTATGAATAGTACTCCATTCAAGGATGAAATGACCCCTTGTGCAAATTGAGATGACATTCATAGGATTTCTTGTATGTAAGGGGCTTACTTGGTTATTTGTATCTTCCAGAGTTTTAAAGAAATTTCAGATGTTATGGTATTTATCAAAGAATTCTTAGATATATTGGCTATCACATTAATTTTGCAGTTGGTAGCTGCTTTTGCCAAAAGAAATAAGAATGTACATAGATTGATAGATAGTATTTTGAAAGTAATGTACATGATTTAATGTATGCTTTTTGAAAATAATGCTAAACTATTTTGCAGTGATGTAAACTACCTTAGCTCCACTGCTCCTCCTGTAGCAGCAGAATGGGCATCATTGCTGAGACCTTTGAGAGGAAGGGAACCTGAGGGAATGTGGAACCTGCTGTCCATTGTGCGTGAAATGTTTAAGAGGAATGACCGTAATTCAATCCCTCTGTTGGAAATAATCACTGATGAATGCTTGGTCACAGAGAAGGTAAAGATATTCAGTATTTCAGAGTAAAATCAACTTCACCATTAGGGAAATAACTTTTTCATATGGATATGTTTCAGTTATTTGTATTGAATTTTCCTTTAAATCTCTTCTCATGTTGATATAAATATATTTCATCTTATTGATTGTTAGTTGGTTTGGCATACCATTTATATTTTTATCTTTGGGGGTATACTCTTCTCAGTTGCTTTGTATAGAATATGATTTGGAATCAGTGTTTCAAATTGTCTCTCTGTATGTATCCTCTTTTCTGCAGTAAAGTAGAACGGCACATGCTGATCATCCTTTGTGCATCTTAGTCTTAACATATTTTGCAGATTCCTCCTCATGTCACACATACATCATGTCACTTCTTTCTCTTTCCTTTCTTTTTAATGTTTATTCTTCCTTATCTTTTCCTTCTTACTTTACTCACATACACTTATGTAGTCCTTTTCCATATATCTATACATCTCAGTATTTCATGTACTCTGTCAGCCACTCTATCTATCTATCTATCTATCTATCTATCTATCTATCTATCGTATCTATCTCGGATGCCCATTCCCTCATGGAACTCCCATGAAGGGGGCCCACAGCAAAAGAGTGTCCACTTATCCGTCCTTACATGCCTCCCTTGCATACACCATTCCAAGCATTCTTCCTCTGTTCCTCTCCCTCCAGTACTCCTCCACCCTATATACCCATGTCATAGGTAGTTTTTCACTCACACCAACCACCTTGATTGTACTATCATACACTGTCCTTGTAAACTCCCAGTTTTGCATTCTTTCCACCTCAAAGTATTACTTTCCACCCTTTGTATCACTCCATAATTCATTCCCTTTGCTTTCCTTATCATACCACATCTCTCACACACCCTTTCATTTCCTTCTTCATTCCATCTAGTTACACCACATGCTCTTCTCAAATACCTTATTTCCACAGCCTGGTTTCTTGACCGCTGTGCCCTATTCCATGTTCTTGTTTCAGCTGCATAGATTAGTGTTGGGAGGACTTTGCTGTCACTTAATCATCTCTTCACTTCCATAGTTACACCTCTACCCTTCATTATTCTATTAAGGGACCCAGCGACTCTTCTACCCTGTACTGTTCTCTTCTTTATCTCTCCTTCTATGTCACCACACTTACCCAAGACAGCTTTGAGATACTTAGACTGTCTGTGTCTCTGTCTGTCTGTGTGTCTGTCTGTCTCTGTCTCTGTCTCTCTCAGTCTCTCTCAGTCTCTCTCTGTCTCTCTCAGTCTCTCTCTCTCAGTCTCTCTCTCTCTCTTGTCTCTCTCTCTCTCTTGTCTCTCTCTCTCTCAGTCTTTCTCTCTCTCAGTCTCTCTCTCTCTCAGTCTCTCTCTCTCTCAGTCTCTCTCTCTCTCTCTCTCTCTCTCTCTCTCTCTCTCTCTCTCTCTCTCTCTCTCTCTCTCTCTCTCTCTCTCTCTCTCTCTCTCTCTCATTTCCTCAGCACTTCCTTTTTTCACTATACAGTTTTACAAAATTTATACTTTCACTCCTTTTCCTTTCAAACACCATAACTTTACTTTTACTTGTGTTTACCTTCAGTCTCCTCTGCTTACACACATCATAAAACACACTTACAACCTTCTGCAACTCTTCTTTACTCTCTGCAAACAGCACAGTATCATCAACAAACGGGCTTGCCACTAGGTACCTCATCTCACTGCCACACTCCATTTCTGCAACCCTTTTCCCTAGTTTTGGTTTCATCTGTTGTATCACTCCATCCATATTGAAGAATGTGTGGAAGGTGAGAACGTTATCTCGGAGAGCAAAAATGGTTATGTTTGAAGGAATAGTGGTTCCAACAGTGTTATATAGTTGCAAGGCTTAGGCTGTAGATAGGTTTGTGTGTAGGAGGGTGGATGTGTTGGAAATGAAATGTTTGAGGACAATATGTAGTGCGAGGTGGTTTGATCGAGTAAGTAATGAAAGGGTAAGAGAAATGTGTGGTAATAAAAAGAGTGTTGTTGAGAGAGCAGAAGAGTGTGTGTTGAAATGGTTTGGACACATGGAGAGAATGAGTGAGGAAAGATTGACATAGGGGATATATGTGTGTCAGAGGTGGAGGGAAGAAGGAGAAGTGGGAGACCAGATTGGAGGTGGAAGGATGGAGTGAGAAAGATTTTGAGCGATCGGGGCCTGAACATATAGGGGGGTGAATGGCATGCTAGGAATAAAGAGAATTGGAATGATTTAGTACACGATCGGGGCCTGAACATATAGGGGGGTGAATGGCGTGCTAGGAATAAAGAGAATTGGAATGATTTAGTACACCAAGGTTGACATGCTGTCAATGGATTGGACCAGGGCATGTGAAGCGTCCGGGGTAAACCATGGAAAGTATTGTGGGGCCTGGATGTGGAAAGGAGCTGTGGTTCTATGCATTACACATGATAGCTAGAGATTGAGTTTGAACAAATGTGGCCTTTTTTGTCTGTTCCTGGCACTGCCTCGCTGGAAGGGGGGATGCTATTTTGTGTGTGGCTGGGTGGCAACAGGAATGGATGAAGGCAGCAAGTATGGATATGTACATGTGTATATATGTATATGTCTGTGTATGTATTTATTTTTTTTTTTATTTATTTTGCTCTGTCGCTGTCTCCTGCGTTAGCAAGGTAGCGCAAGGAATATGTATGTATAGTTTGAAATTGACAAAGAGGATATATGTGTCAGAGGTAGAGGGAATGAGGAGAAGTGGGAGACCAAATTGGAGGTGGAAAGATGGAGTGAAAAAGATTTTGAGCGATTGGGGGCCTGAACATGCAGGAGGGTGAAAGGCATGCATGGAATAGAGTGAATTGGAACGATGTGGTATACCGGGATCGATGTGCTGTCAGTGGATTGAACCAGGGCATGTGAAGTGTCTGGGGTAAACCATGGAAAGTTTTGTGGGGCCTGAATGTGGAAAGGGAGCTGTGGTTTCAGTGCATTATACATGACAGCTAGAGACTGAGTGTGAACGAATGTGGTCTTTGTTGTTTTTTCCTAGTGCTACCTCACGTGCATGCGGGGGAGGGGGTTGTCATTTCATGTGTGGCAGGGTGGCGACAGGTATGAATATAGGCAGCAAGTATGAATTATGTACTTGTCTATGTATGTGTATGGATTGAACCAGGGCATGTGAAGCGTCTGGGGTAAACCATGGAAAATTCTGTGGGGCCTGGATGTGGAAAGGGAGCTGTGGTTTCGGTGCATTATTACATGACAGCTAGAGACTGAGTGTGAACGAATGTGGCCTTTGTTGTCTTTTCCTAGCGCTACTTTGCGCACATGAGGGGGAAGGGGGTTGTTATTTCATGTGTGGCGGGGTGGCAATGGGAATGAATAAAGGCAGACAGTATGAATTATGTACATGTGTATATATGTATATGTCTATGTGTGTATGTATATGTATACGTCAAGATGTATAGGTATGTATATTTGCGTGTGTGGACGTTATGTACATACATGTGTATGTGGGTGGGTTGGGCCATTCTTTCGTCTGTTTCCTTGCGCTACCTTGCTAATGTGGGAGACAGCGACAAAGCAAAATGGATAAATACTGTGCATGTATATATATGTATATGACAAAATGTTTAGGTATGTATACGTATATGACCCCACCCACCCACATAGACATGTATATACATAAACACCCACACATGCACATATACATACCTATACATTGCAACAAATGGGAACATTGGTGAAGGGGGCAAATGGGGAGGTAATTACAAAGTAGTGGTGAAGTGAGAGGGAGAGGGAGTGAGTATTTTAAAGGTTTGTTGAATGTGTTTGATGGTAGAGTGGCAGATACAGGGTGTTTTGGTCGAGGTGGTGTGTGAAGTGAGAGGGTCAGGGAGAATGATTTGGTAGACAGAGAAGTAGTGAGAGCTTTGCGGAAATTGTAAGACTGGTTCCCAGTGAATGTCAATTTTGCGGTAAGGATGTGTGATGTCTCCATAGTTGTTTAATTTGTTTATGGATGGGGTTGTTGGGGAGGTGAATGCCAGAGTTTTGGAGAGAGGGGCAAGTATATAGTCTGTAGATGATGAGAGGGCTTGGGAAGTGAGTCAGTTGTTTTTCGCTGATTATACAGCGTTGGTGGCTGATTCGGATGAGAAACTGCAGAAGTTGGTGACAGAGTTTAGTTAAATGTGTGAAAGAAGAAAGCTGAATGTAAATGTGAATAAGAGCAAGGTTATTAGGTTCAGTATGGTTGAGGGACAAGTAAATTGGGAGGTAAGTTTGAATGGAGAAAAACTGGATGAAGTGAAGTTTCTTAGATGTGTGGGAGTGGATTTGGCAGCGGATAGAACCATGGAAGCGGAAGTAAGTCACAGGGTGGGGGAGGGGGTGAAGGTTCTGGTAGCGTTGAAGAATGTGCGGAAGGCGAGAATGTTATCTCAGAGAGCAAAAATGGGTATGTCTGGAGGAATAGTTATATGGTTATGAGGCATGGGCTATAGATAGGGTTATGTGGAGGAGGGTTGATGTGTTGGAAATGAGATGTTTGAGAACAATATGTGGTGTGAGGTGGTTTGATCGAGTAAGTAATGAAAGAGTAAGAGAGATGTGTGGTAATAAAAAGAGTGTGGTTGAGAGAGCAGAAGAGGGTGTATTGAAATGGTTTGGTCGAATGGAGAGAATGAGTGAGGAAAGCATGACTAAAAGGATATATGTGTCAGAGGTATAGGGAATGAGGAGAAGTGGGAGACCAAATTGGAGGTGGAAGGATGGAATGAAAAAGATTTTGAGTTATACAGGAGGGTGAATATAGAGGAGGGTGAAAGGCATGCAAGGAATAGAAAGAATTGGAACGATGTGGTAGACTGGGGTCAACTTGCTGTCATTGCATTGAACCAGGGCATGTGAAGTGTCTGGGGTAAACCATGGAAAGTTGTGTGGGGCCTGGATGTGGAAAGGGATCTGTGGTTTCGGTGCATTATACCTGACAGCTAGAGACTGAGTGTGAACGAATGTGGTCTTTTCTCTTTTCTTAGCGTTACCTCGTGGGGGTGGGGGGATGCTATTTCATGTGTACTGAGGTGGCGACGGGAATGAATAAAGGTAGCAAGTATGAACATGTACATGTGTATATATGTATATGTCTGTTTATTTATATATATGTATATGTTGATTGAGAGGGTGAAGGCATGTACAGAGCATCAGATTGGGGAAGAGCAGTGTGGTTTCAGAAGTGGTAGAGGATGTGTGGATCAGGTGTTTGCTTTGAAGAATGTATGTGAGAAATACTTAGAAAAGCAAATGGATTTGTATGTAGCATTTATGGATCTGGAGAAGGCATATGATAGAGTTGATAGAGATGCTCTGTGGAAGGTATTAAGAATATATGGTGTGGGAGGCAAGTTGTTAGAAGCAGTGAAAAGTTTTTATCGAGGATGTAAGGCATGTGTACGTGTAGGAAGAGAGGAAAGTGATTGGTTCTCAGTGAATGTAGGTTTGCAGCAGGGGTGTGTGATGTCTCCATGGTTGTTTAATTTGTTTATGGATGGGGTTGTTAGGGAGGTGAATGCAAGAGTTTTGGAAAGAGGGGCAAGTATGAAGTCTGTTGGGGATGAGAGAGCTTGGGAAGTGAGTCAGTTGTTGTTAGCTGATGATACAGCGCTGGTGGCTGATTCATGTGAGAAACTGCAGAAGCTAGTGACTGAGTTTGGTAAAGTGTGTGAAAGAAGAAAGTTAAGAGTAAATGTGAATAAGAGCAAGGTTATTAGGTACAGTAGGGTCGAGGGTCAAGTCAGTTGGGAGGTGAGTTTGAATGGAGAAAAACTGGAGGAAGTGAAGTGTTTTAGATATCTGGGAGTGGATCTGGCAGCGGATGGAACCATGGAAGCGGAAGTGGATCATAGGGTGGGGGAGGGGGCGAAAATTCTGGGAGCCTTGAAGAATGTGTGGAAGTCGAGAACATTATCTCGGAAAGCAAAAATGGGTATGTTTGAAGGAATAGTGGTTCCAACAATGTTGTATGGTTGCGAGGCGTGGGCTATGGATAGAGTGGTGCGCAGGAGGATGAATGTGCTGGAAATGAGATGTTTGAGGACAATGTGTGGTGTGAGGTGGTTTGATCGAGTAAGTAACGTAAGGGTAAGAGAGATGTGTGGAAATAAAAAGAGCATGGTTGAGAGAGCAGAAGAGGGTGTTTTGAAATGGTTTGGTCACATGGAGAGAATGAGTGAGGAAAGATTGACCAAGAGGATATATGTGTCGGAGGTGGAGGGAACGAGGAGAAGAGGGAGACCAAATTGGAGGTGGAAAGATGGAGTGAAGAAGATTTTGTGTGATCGGGGCCTGAACATGCAGGAGGGTGAAAGGAGGGCAAGGAATAGAGTGAATTGGAGCGATGTGGTATACCGGGGTTGACGTGCTGTCAGTGGATTGAATCAGGGCATGTGAAGCGTCTGGGGTAAACCATGGAAAGCTGTGTAGGTATGTATATTTGCGTGTGTGGACGTATGTATATACATGTGTATGGGGGTGGGTTGGGCCATTTCTTTCGTCTGTTTCCTTGCGCTACCTCGCAAACGCGGGAGACAGCGACAAAAAAAAAAAAAATGTATATGTTGAAATGTATAGGTATGTATATGTGCGTGTGTGGATGTGTACGTATATACATGTGTATGTGGGTGGGCTGGGCCATTCTTTCGTATGTTTCCTTGTGCTACCTCGCTAATGCGGGATACAGCAACAAAGTATGATAAATAGATATAAAGATAGATGAATAAATAGGTAGCTTTTTTAATCCAATTTAGGAAGTTTCATAGAGAGAGCTTTATGCTGTATGCCCCATTATTTGCTTTGAAACCTTTGGACTTCACAGAGATTAGTTTTATTCGTAAATCCTGTTCTTTTGACCCCTTCCAGTGAGATTGTATGATCTCTAGTACTTTCTTCAGTAATATTTTTTTTATTTTTTTATTATACTTTGTCGCTGTCTCCCGCGTTTGCGAGGTAGCGCAAGGAAACAGACAAAAGAAATGGCCCAACCCCCCCCCATACACATGTATATACATACGTCCACACACACAAATATACATACCTACACAGCTTTCCATGGTTTACCCCAGACGCTTCACATGCCTTGATTCAATCCACTGACAGCACGTCAACCCCGGTATACCACATCGCTCCAATTCACTCTATTCCTTGCCCTCCTTTCACCCTCCTGCATGTTCAGGCCCCGATCACACAAAATCTTCTTCACTCCATCTTTCCACCTCCAATTTGGTCTCCCTCTTCTCCTCGTTCCCTCCACCTCCGACACATATATCCTCTTGGTCAATCTTTCCTCACTCATTCTCTCCATGTGCCCAAACCACTTCAAAACACCCTCTTCTGCTCTCTCAACCACGCTCTTTTTATTTCCACACATCTCTCTTACCCTTACGTTACTCACTCGATCAAACCACCTCACACCACACATTGTCCTCAAACATCTCATTTCCAGCACATTCATCCTCCTGCGCACCACTCTATCCATAGCCCACGCCTCGCAACCATACAACATTGTTGGAACCACTATTCCTTCAAACATACCCATTTTTGCTTTCCGAGATAATGTTCTCGACTTCCACACATTCTTCAAGGCCCACAGAATTTTCGCCCCCTCCCCCACCCTATGATCCACTTCCGCTTCCATGGTTCCATCCGCTGCCAGATCCACTCCCAGATATCTAAAACACTTCACTTCCTCCAGTTTTTCTCCATTCAAACTCACCTCCCAACTGACTTGACCCTCGACCCTACTGTACCTAATAACCTTGCTCTTATTCACATTTACTCTTAACTTTCTTCTTTCACACACTTTACCAAACTCAGTCACTAGCTTCTGCAGTTTCTCACATGAATCAGCCACCAGCGCTGTATCATCAGCGAACAACAACTGACTCACTTCCCAAGCTCTCTCATCCCCAACAGACTTCATACTTGCCCCCCTTTCCAAAACTCTTGCATTTACCTCCCTAACAACCCCATCCATAAACAAATTAAACAACCATGGAGACATCACACACCCCTGCCGCAAACCTACATTCACTGAGAACCAATCACTTTCCTCTCTTCCTACACGTACACATGCCTTACATCCTCGATAAAAACTTTTCACTGCTTCTAACAACTTTCCTCCCACACCATATATTCTTAATACCTTCCACAGAGCATCTCTATCAACTCTATCGTATGCCTTCTCCAGATCCATAAATGCTACATACAAATCCATTTGCTTTTCTAAGTATTTCTCACATACATTCTTCAAAGCAAACACCTGATCCACACATCCTCTACCACTTCTGAAACCACACTGCTCTTCCCCAATCTGATGCTCTGTACATGCCTTCACCCTCTCAATCAATACCCTCCCATATAATTTACCAGTAATACTCAACAAACTTATACCTCTGTAATTTAAGCACTCACTCTTATCCCCTTTGCCTTTGTACAATGGCACTATGCACGCATTCCGCCAATCCTCAGGCACCTCACCATGAGTCATACATACATTAAATAACCTTACCAACCAGTCAACAATACAGTCACCCCCTTTTTTAATAAATTCCACTGCAATACCATCCAAACCTGCTGCCTTGCCGGCTTTCATCTTCCGCAAAGCTTTCACTACCTCTTCTCTGTTTACCAAATCATTTTCCCTAACCCTCTCACTTTGCACACCACCTCGACCAAGACACCCTATATCTGCCACTCTATCATCAAACACATTCAACAAACCTTCAAAATACTCACTCCATCTCCTTCTCACATCACCACTACTTGTTATCACCTCCCCATTTGCGCCCTTCACTGAAGTTCCCATTTGCTCCCTTGTCTTACGCACTTTATTTACCTCCTTCCAGAACATCTTTTTATCCTCCCTAAAATTTAATGATACTCTCTCACCCCAACTCTCATTTGCCCTTTTTTTTCTTCAGTAATACATACACTAATTGAATTAAGCAGAGGATTAGAAGGGCCCCTGTACATGGATGACATGAAATTATAAAGTGTTTCAATTCTTTTTTACTTGGATTCTGAACCCCTTTCATTGGCTCATCCAGGGCTCTGTGCTTGTACCCCTGTTAGGAGATGGCCTATACCATGGCCTTCCTCAGAATTCTTTTTAAGAGAAAGTAAGTGGTTTTAGGCACCCTTTTTCCTCCTTTGTTTAGTGATTCCTTAATTTAGATGTTGTGGATTAACCCTGTGTGATGCTGGGGGATTCCTCCCTCAGGAGAATCCATTTTCAGATATCCTCCAATTTTCCATTGGAGGATATTTTTGCATATTTAAAAGTTTTTCTCTAAGCCACCTTCATATGATTACGTATTTGCACTGTATAGGGAGGGAGTTTTACACCTGTGGGGCCTTAACTTTTAGAAGTTTTCTTCTATCATATAACTTCATAAATTACACCCATGGGGCCTTAACTTTTAGAAGCTTTCTTCTATCATATAATTTCATAAATTAATGTATGATGACTGAATTAACCATGTCTACTCATTCTGTTCCATTCATCCAACACTTTTATAACGTGTTATTACTTTTTTCCATCATATTCAGAAAATTACTTATTTGATTTCATGTTATGTCCTCCAGTTGCTCTGTCCCTACATATCTCGAAGAACTGTTCATTGCCCACTTCATTAATCTGTTTTTAAGAACTTAAAGGTGTGTTCAAATCACCCCTTACTTTCTTCTCTTCCAAGGTGGGCAAATTTAAAGCTTGTAGCCTTCCCCTCTAACTTAGTCTAAATTCTGGCACCATCTTTGTTGCCCACCTTTGCACCTTCTTTGCTAGTTCTGTGTGTGTTTCTCTTGATGTGGTGGTGACCAAACTTGAAAAGCTAGTTTTGGCCTTATGTATGTATAATATGAAAAGCTTGCTAATTACTTCTTTATCCATATCCTTTAAAGGTACTCTGATATTTGCCTGAAGACAGTTTGTTTCCTTTACCATTATCCTATGTGGCAACAGGTACTCCTTAAGTCCTCACTCACAAAATCCATGTGAATATGCTCTCTTACTTGTGGGGCAGACCATGAAGGGTGTAATATGTATTTTGAAAACTTAAAAAACTTTTTACTCCAAGGTGGTGACCACAAGAAATTTTCTCTGTTTTTCTTACTGCTACTTTTTGAAAAACCCTTTCCCATGATCTTCTGTTGCTATCATTGGGTGACACCCATGATCTGCAAAATGTGAGTTCAACGTAGCTGGTCATTGATATTAGCTCTATGGTAACTCATGATTGGCAGAGGGCAGACGCATTGAACAAGTAGGGGCTGTGGATAACTTTGGGTCATTGCCATTGCCTTTTCAACAAAATATGGTGGCAGGATGAGTCCAGATCTTTGTGTTCCCATGGGATACCTCAATGCTCACAGGACACATCCTTGAAAGAAAAAGATTTTTCAGTTTTCAAAGCCTTCATTTTCTTAATGTTTGGTATCACTGGCTGCCTAGCAACCACAAACCCTCACCACCTTCACGGTGAAACAAAGGTCCTCGCAATGTAGTCCCACCTCAGTATGGTTGGCATTCATTTGTATGCAGCTGTCCAAGACCACTCCCACCTGAACCATTCTATATCTAACCATCTGCCCCTGAGTAGAAATATAAAGCTTACCCCCTACCTCACGCTGCAATAACCCCTGATCTAGATCCCCACCCCCAACAAGAATGATAGTGACAGAATGCAAACACACCGAAATAACTTGACAAAAACTAAACATCCAACCTCCCAGCTCAGTTTTTAACTCTCCCACCAGATATACACCCATCAGAAACCACACTTCCCAGACAAACATGAGTCACACTCTCCTGCTTACACTCTGGGCATCACCCATCACTGCAACACTACATACACCATTTCAGTGTATCCAAAGACCCTTCATGCCCATGATGAAACTATCATGAAGACTGAGCAATTACTATTCAGTTGCCATGCACATTCAGGACACAGACACACACACACACGACATTGACATTTTATGACCTGTGGTCATGCTTGGTGAACATGGCCAGCTCCTGATTGCTGTAGGAGCCTCACAAAAATAGAAAGAACTCTTGGAGCAGGAAGATAAGGTAAGATAAGGATATCAAATGCCTGTGCGCCATCACCTCCAAAGAAGAAGGATTTTCAGTTGTTGAAATCTTCATTTTTGTAATGTAATGATAATCCTTAATCATTGATAATCATTATTGCCTTAGAAACACAGCTTTATGTATTCTGGATGTAGTGGTTATAGGTTTGTAGATATATCTTGAATGATAAAGAAGTAATCATTTCCTTGTACACAGATATTGGTGTGGTGGGTGAACACAAAAGTTGCATTGCACATGGGCAGTTCTGGTCATGGAGGGAAAAACAACATGAACTCCAATAGTCATGGGAGCCAATATGCCTGCTCTTCACTTTGTGATGAGATAGTCGTCTTATGGCGCTTAGCAGCCCTCAACCCAGCACTCTCACCACAGGAAAGAGAACAACTCATAGTACAATTCAAAGGATGGCATCTGAAAGTTCTTGAGAAAGTAGCCAAAAGCAAAGGTTTGTACTTTCTCTTTTTATGTGTATTTTCAAGGGAACTCCTGATTTATCATCTCCAAATAGTTTCATACATGCCATTGTGTTAAACTAGGTAAGTTAGCAGAACATTTGGTTTGCAGTACCACAGTCAGACCACATCCCCTAGCACTGAGACTTTAGCATGACAAACCTGTACATGACTGTCATGTTGTGGGGGATGCCAGTGATCCTGTCAAGGCTGATATTTATTAATAGGTTTTCCATCTGTGAATTAGTCTGCTATCTGGAGAATACTTATGTTCTTTCATGTTAAAGACTGCTTATTTTGATGGTATATTTTTGATATAGATGATTATGCTCTTTTTGTATCAGTGTTCAACCTGCCGTAAGAGTTTTTCTGAGTGAGTGTTTTATGCTTTGGTCAATAACGTTATTTATCAATCCCTATCTGTCCATCTATATCTCTGACTCCTGTTCCAACTGGATCTCCTTCAAGGGGATGGCTACAGCAAAAAAGTCTCCATAGCTAGTAACTCCATTGCCACTTTTTAGCCTTTAGTGCCTCACCCTTAACAGACCAGTGACAGAGGGCAACTCTAGAGCAGTGTTTGCAGAGGCTTATACTTATTGTTTCTACTGACTACTTCTACTTAATGGTCCTACCTACTACTTCTATATAATGCTCAAGCCCATATATTCCTACCTACTTCTTTTATCTATTGCTCCTACCATTTCTTCAAACGGTAGGACAAGCGCTTAGTACTCAACGCAGGAAAATCTAACGTTACGAAGAATGAGCTGTGCAAGTTATGTAAGACAGGGAGAGATTGTATGCTTGTGGATAGAATGCCACATGTGGGTGAGGCAGAAAGAAAAGGCTGCTACCTGGGCCACAGCAGTGCAACTTGACAACCACTGAAGTGCTGGCTCACTACACAGCTGTCACTAACCCTCCTGATACCTCCCTGGCCATTTGCTACCTACCAACTACCACCTAGGATCCAGTAAAAGAATGATTGATAATACTCAAAGGTTAAAATACAGTAATACTCAGTAATGAAAGTGTGAATGATGCACATCATCAGCCTGAAATATAGCAGTCATTTACCAAAAATCATTATGTGGCAGTGCTATTGGATGCTACATCAGCCTAATCATACTAAGGTGCAAATGGCCAATTCTACCTCAAGGGTCTTGTAAGCACGTAAGATACCTGCTTCACAAAAAATTTCACCTGAAGTATAGTTCATAAACAGATTAGATCAACCACTGATTGTTCTCTTGTTAACGTGATCTACATTAAGCTTATGGGACCCAGCAATAAAGAAAAATCTAAGAAGGAATTATGAGATCACTTATTTCATATTTTTCATGGATATACACTGCAAGTGCTTATTTAGGTGGTAGTTAGAGGAACTGAGAAGAAAGGAATGATTTTTAAGGAAGTCGAAGGTACTTTACTTCTTTTGATGTTTTTTCCTTAGCAACATGGCATAGGCAAATAACCTGCTCCATCACGGCCATCTCAGGTGAAAGAAAAAAGCAAAAGAAAAAGAATGAAGAAACTGATCAGAGATCTGCAGGTGTCTGTAGACCTGATTATCAAAGGAAGAAAGGTTATATGAAGAGGGAAAGTCAAAAAAAGGTAAAATATTCTACAGCATATTTCTGTAAGGGAAGAAAGAGGCTAGGTTTATGCTGTACGTTGGTACTACAGTCAGGCATGTGTAGTGAGATATTTGTATTTTTGGAGCTGTTTGCACATACACAAACATGATTGCTGATGATTTTCATCACTGATATCTATTATCTTTTAAGTGTCACAGCTTTACAAATTACTGTGATTGCTCAATGATAACCACACATTTTCCCCCAAACACTGCAAAAGCTGGGTTTGACATACAGTAGTTTACAGTGTCATTAAAATTCTTCAGAGATTAACCTCTAGCATCACTATCTCATCGCAGTCATATCTACCACCACCATCTCACCACAGTTACATCTATCCTCAGGCACCTCACCATGAATCATACATACATTAAATAACCTTACCAATCAGTCAACAATATAGTCACCCCCTGTATTGATAAATTCCTCTGCAATACCATCCAAACCCACTGCCTTGCCGGCTTTCATGTTCCGCAGAGCTTTTAGTACCTCTTCTCTGTTTACCAAATCATTTTCCGTAACCCTCTCACTTTGCACACCACCTCGACCAAAACACCCTATATCTGCCACTCTATCATCAGACATTCATCAAACCTTCAAAATACTCACTCCATCTCCTTCTCACATCACCACTACTCGTATAATAAGTAAATAAATAGATTTTATATGTGCATGTATGGCCATTTATGTATATGTATGTGTACATGAGCCATTCTTTTTTCATCTGTTTCCTGGTGCTACCCTGCTGACGTGGGAAATGGCAGTCAAGTATAATAAATAGATAAGATACTCCATATCAGTAATTCTCCCTTGTTTCCCACATTTTCCTCGACATTCATCCTGTTTCATACCATCTTATAATTCTATCTTTCTATCTATGTATCTATATCTCTGAGGCCTGTTTCTTCCTGGAACTCCCTCAAAGGGGTGGCCACAACAGTAGAGTCTTGTGATTATTCCCAAATTCTTTTTGTCATTTTGTTTTCCTGTTTTTGTCTTTTTCATTCTTATCCTGGCTTGTCCTTTTTTATCATATGGTAATCTTTCTCTTTACAGAGGCAGGCAGTAGCGGTGGTAGTGGAAACACGAAGCGGGTTACTGATGGAGATGTTTTCCCAGGCTTTAAACCTGCAATAGAAGCATGTCAGCTGGACTGGAGTGACTATCCTCTTCCAGGAGTCACATACTCTCGTACTGCTTCTCGTTATTACTGTCCTGTCATGTGTTTTAGGCATGATTCTCGACATGAGTCTCAAGCAGCACCCATCTCTGCCCCACATCCAAGAAACCCAACATCACATGCGGGACCTAAGCGACCGTCAGAACGTCGTGTATTAATTAGTCCTGGAAATCCTGGTGATCATGAGAACTTGACAGGTGGAGTTCCACTTGCTGGTCCCAGACATAGTGGCCACCGAAGTAGCAGTGTTAGTAGTGAAGGTTTTTGTGATAATGACATTGGTCGTGATAGTGACTCACCACCAGATCAGCGATCCCCAGAGCAAGTTGATTCAGGTCAGGTGTCTCGTCAGAGCTCCAGAGAAGAGCGACCCATGGCTGCACTTGGTTTAGTGGTTGCACTTGGTCGTTCAAGGGATGATCATGATAAGTCTTCTCCTGATGATGGTGGGGTGGAGTCTGACTGGTCGGGTGTGGCTGAGCCAGCGCGACCTCAGAGAAGTAGAGGAGGCAGCAGAGGGCAACGCTCAAGAGATTTGCATACTGCAGATGAATATGACTTGTACGTTTATAATGCTAACATGATAGGAGAAGGAATTAGTGGTGATGGTGGAATTGGCAGTAGAGGAGCAGAAATTTTTAGCAACATTAAAAAATTAGAAGATCCTCTTGAGATCCTGTTTGCTCGAGCTGAAGGCCTCCATGCACATGGACATGTTCAGGAGGCTTCAGAGCTTGCAGTACAGTTGTCCCATGAGTTGTTAGCCAATCCTCCAAATTTGATGATAGACCTTCCACCACCTCCTAGTAAGGGAAAACGTAAGAAGGTGAACCCTGCATCTCATCACTTGACCTGTTTGGCTTCAGCTACCTTGGGAAAATGTGCCTTCCTTTGTACTGTACTTGCAGAAAATCCTGAACACACCCACCTAGCTTTCCAGGTAGCCATGTTTGGCCTGGAAATGGCACGGCCTCCAGCATCCACCAAGGTAGATATTGTATCACAATGAATTTCATTAGATGGTAGTTGGATTTGCTGCATTGTGTTATTTGATAAGACATTTTCTTATGATGATTGAAAATATATTTTAGGGATTTTTTTCTGTATGGGAATACAGCTAAACTGCTTATATTTAGTGGAAGGGATGTTTGATTTTCTATCTATATATGTTTTATGTTTTCCATTTTAGCCATTAGAGGTTAAGCTGGCTAATCAGGAAAGTGATCTGGTAGCTCTTCTCAAGCGCCTACCCCTTGGGCCATTAGAATTAGCTGTGATCCGTGACAAGGCAGAGAAGATGCGATCAGGTGTGCTCAAGAGCCGTGGTGAGGCTCTCTTACCGCTGATGTTGGCATCCTTTCTGTTTGATGCTCTTGTTATTGCAGGTGAGATTTATCCTTTTTTTTTCATATTGTTAACCAGCCACATCCACCCTGTCAAACAATACCACTTGCTGTAGACATCAACAAAGCATTTAACACTGTTACTTGTTATAATCTCTAAAGATACGTGACACCACTTTACACCAAGATGATAGAGGATGTTGAATCACTCTCATAGCTGGCTGCCAACCCAGAGTCATCCATTAAGAAGACACCTGCAAAAGCATCACAGTGGAATTGCATAGGGACCAGCTCTTTTTTCCACCCACCTTCTCTTTTTTTCACCCACCTTTGTTCTTTTCTTGCATGATCTCCCTATGCTTACCACACACTACAGTGTGAAAGAGCTCTCATGTGCAGATGACCTCACAGTCATGTCACAGCATCCTGATGCTGTACAAGTAATTGATTATGCAGCATTATATCAGGCAACTAGAGCATTAGCTTACATAGAGCAGAATGCCATTTTTTTTTTTTTTTTTTTTTTTTGCCGCTGTCTCCCGCGTTTGCGAGGTAGCGCAAGGAAACAGACGAAAGAAATGGCCCAACCCACCCCCATACACATGTATATACATATGTCCACACACTCAAATATACATACCTACACAGCTTTCCATGGTTTACCCCAGACGCTTCACATACCCTGATTCAATCCACTGACAGCACATCAACCCCGGTATACCACATCGATCCAATTCACTCTATTCCTTGCCCTCCTTTCACCCTCCTGCATGTTCAGGCCCCGATCACACAAAATCTTTTTCACTCCATCTTTCCACCTCCAATTTGGTCTCCCACTTCTCCTCGTTCCCTCCACCTCCGACACATATATCCTCTTGGTCAATCTTTCCTCACTCATTCTCTCCGTGTGCTCAAACCATTTCAAAACACCCTCTTCTGCTCTCTCAACCACGCTCTTTTTATTTCCACACATCTCTCTTACCCTTACGTTACTTACTCGATCAAACCACCTCACACCACACATTGTCCTCAAACATCTCATTTCCAGCACATCCATCCTCCTGCGCACAACTCTATCCATAGCCCACGCCTCGCAACCATACAACATTGTTGGAACCACTATTCCTTCAAACATACCCATTTTTGCTTTCCGAGATAATGTTCTCGACTTCCACATTCTTCAAGGCTCCCAGGATTTTCACCCCCTCCCCCACCCTATGATCCACTTCCGCTTCCATGGTTCCATCCGCTGCCAGATCCACTCCCAAATATCTAAAACACTTTACTTCCTCCAGTTTTTCTCCATTCAAACTTACCTCCCAATTGACTTGACCCTCAACCCTGCTGTACCTAACTACCTTGCTCTTATTCACATTTACTCTTAACTTTCTTCTTTCACACACTTTACCAAACTCAGTCACTAGCTTCTGCAGTTTCTCACATGAATCAGCCACCAGCGCTGTATCATCAGCGAACAACAACTGACTCACTTCCCAAGCTCTCTCATCCCCAACAGACTTCATACTTGCCCCTCTTTCCAAAACTCTTGCATTCACCTCCCTAACAACCCCATCCATAAACAAATTAAACAACCATGGAGACATCACACACCCCTGCCGCAAACCTACATTCACTGAGAAGCAATCACTTTCCTCTCTTCCTACACGTACACATGCCTTACATCCTCGATAAAAACTTTTCACTGCTTCTAACAACTTGCCTCCCACACCATATATTCTTAATACTTTCCACAGAGCATCTCTATCAACTCTGTCATATGCCTTCTCCAGATCCATAAATGCTACATACAAATCCATAAGGTGAAGATTAGTATGGGTTTTCAGAAAAGAGGAGTGAATGTTGGGGTGAAGAAGGTGGTGAGAGTAAGTGAGCTTGGGAAGGAGACCTGTGTGGGGAAGTACCAGGAGAGACTGTGTACAGAATGGAAAAAGGTGAGAACAATGGAAGTAAGGGGAGTGGGGGAGGAATGGGATGTATTTAGGGAATCAGTGATGGATTGCGCAAAAGATGCTTGTGGCATGAGAAGAGTGGGAGGTGGGCTGTTTAGAAAGGGTAGTGAGTGGTGGGATGAAGAAGTAAGAGTATTAGTGAAAGAGAAGAGAGAGGCATTTGGACGATTTTTGCAGGGAAAAAATGCAATTGAGTGGGAGAAGTATAAAAGAAAGAGACAGGAGGTCAAGAGAAAGGTGCAAGAGGTGAAAAAAAGGGCAAATGAGAGTTGGGGTGAGAGACTATCAGTAAATTTTAGGGAGAATAAAAAGATGTTCTGGAAGGAGGTAAATAGGGTGCGTAAGACAAGGGAGCAAATGGGAACTTCAGTGAAGGGCGTAAATGGGGAGGTGATAACAAGTAGCGGTGATGTGAGAAGGAGATGGAATGAGTATTTTGAAGGTTTGTTGAATGTGTCTGATGACAGAGTGGCAGATATAGGGTGTTTTGGTCGAGATGGTGTGCAAAGTGAGAGGGTTAGGGAAAATGATTTGGTAAACAGAGAAGAGGTAGTAAAAGCTTTGCGGAAGATGAAAGCCGGCAAGGCAGCAGGTTTGGATGGTATTGCAGTGGAATTTATTAAGAAAGGGGGTGACTGTATTGTTGACTGGTTGGTAAGGTTATTTAATGTATGTATGACTCATGGTGAGGTGCCTGAGGATTGGCGGAATGCGTGCATAGTGCCATTGTACAAAGGCAAAGGGGATAAGAGTGAGTGCTCAAATTACAGAGGTATAAGTTTGTTGAGTATTCCTGGTAAATTATATGGGAGGGTATTGATTGAGAGGGTGAAGGCATGTACAGAGCATCAGATTGGGGAAGAGCAGTGCGGTTTCAGAAGTGGTAGAGGATGTGTGGATCAGGTGTTTGCTTTGAAGAATGTATGTGAGAAATACTTAGAAAAGCAAATGGATTTGTATGTAGCATTTATGGATCTGGAGAAGGCATATGATAGAGTTGATAGAGATGCTCTGTGGAAGGTATTAAGAATATATGGTGTGGGAGGCAAGTTGTTAGAAGCAGTGAAAAGTTTTTATCGAGGATGTAAGGCATGTGTACGTGTAGGAAGAGAGGAAAGTGATTGGTTCTCAGTGAATGTAGGTTTGCGGCAGGGGTGTGTGATGTCTCCATGGTTGTTTAATTTGTTTATGGATGGGGTTGTAAGGGAGGTAAATGCAAGAGTCCTGGAAAGAGGGGCAAGTATGAAGTCTGTTGGGGATGAGAGAGCTTGGGAAGTGAGTCAGTTGTTGTTCGCTGATGATACAGCGCTGGTGGCTGATTCATGTGAGAAACTGCAGAAGCTGGTGACTGAGTTTGGTAAAGTGTGTGGAAGAAGAAAGTTGAGAGTAAATGTGAATAAGAGCAAGGTTATTAGGTACAGTAGGGGTGAGGGTCAAGTCAATTGGGAGGTGAGTTTGAATGGAGAAAAACTGGAGGAAGTGAAGTGTTTTAGATATCTGGGAGTGGATCTGTCAGCGGATGGAACCATGGAAGCGGAAGTGGATCATAGGGTGGGGGAGGGGGCGAAAATTTTGGGAGCCTTGAAAAATGTGTGGAAGTCGAGAACATTATCTCGGAAAGCAAAAATGGGTATGTTTGAGGGAATAGTGGTTCCAACAATGTTGTATGGTTGCGAGGCGTGGGCTATGGATAGAGATGTGCGCAGGAGGATGGATGTGCTGGAAATGAGATGTTTGAGGACAATGTGTGGTGTGAGGTGGTTTGATCGAGTAAGTAACGTAAGGGTAAGAGAGATGTGTGGAAATAAAAAGAGCGTGGTTGAGAGAGCAGAAGAGGGTGTTTTGAAATGGTTTGGGCACATGGAGAGAATGAGTGAGGAGAGATTGACCAAGAGGATATATGTGTCGGAGGTGGAGGGAACGAGGAGAAGAGGGAGACCAAATTGGAGGTGGAAAGATGGAGTGAAAAAGATTTTGTGTGATCGGGGCCTGAACATGCAGGAGGGTGAAAGGAGGGCAAGAAATAGAGTGAATTGGAGTCATGTGGTATACAGGGGTTGACGTGCTGTCAGTGGATTGAAGCAAGGCATGTGAAGCGTCTGGGGTAAACCATGGAAAGCTGTGTAGGTATGTATATTTGCGTGTGTGGACGTGTGTATGTACATGTGTATGGGGGGGGGGTTGGGCCATTTCTTTCGTCTGTTTCCTTGCGCTACCTCGCAAACGCGGGAGACAGCGACAAAGTATAAAAAAAAAAAAAAAAAAAAAAAAAAAAAACCAATTGCTTTTCTAAGTATTTCTCACATACATTCTTCAAAGCAAACACCTGATCCACACATCCTCTACCACTTCTGAAACCACACTGCTCTTCCCCAATCTGAATGCCAAAATACCCTCATAAATCCACCATCACCCTTTTAATTGTTATATGGTGGCCATCATGCTGTGTTTTCTTAGAGGATGGCAGCCAACTCCATATGATATGTTTGTTCATTTCCACCTGTTTAAATAGCTAGCAGATTTCATGTACCACAATTCATGTATAGAAGTCTCTTCTGTCACCCAACAGTTAAGGAAAAGAATTCTTCTCACAGCCACGTCTGTTGAGCTCTTTGGTTGTGCAAACAGTAACTCTGTAGAAAATACATAAGTTGTTAGATGACACAATTGATAAAGAGGAACACATGTTGTTATTGTATCAGCTGGTAAGGGAAGTGATGAAATCGGAAAAAAAGACAAGTGACTTTATGAATGATCTCGTGGGTGTAAAGAGATGTGAGGCTAGTATGGATCCCGCTATCCTTTCTTTTGGCCTTGTGCATGGTCATAGGGAACAGATTACATAAGCACTGAACCTAATTTCATGGACATATTCTAGGGGTGACGGAGGATTTTGGGAATATTTCCAAGTATATTCCAACTGTAATATATGATTTATGAAGTACAGCTTACTCCTGCTTAACAATGGAGGCACATCCCTGGAAAACATACCTTGATGGAGTCACCAGATGTTGAATCTCAATATGCTACAGGGGTCAGTAGGATAAGGGGATTACTTTCCTGGAGAAGATTTCTTGGCGTAATTTTCTTTAAAGGATATGCATGAAACCATGACATATACACTACATTTCAGTTGTATCATCACCATAAGTATTTGAATAAGGTAATACAGCTTAACGTTGTATTTTTTAAATCAAAGTGCATTACACGAAGTACAGGCATGTTATATCAATTCTTATATTTGATCCAGACACACAGCAGTCTTTCCATTATCTCCATAACTTCATCTCTAGTCCAATTGCTCTTCCTTGCACCTAAAGGTATAACATTAGATGCACACTGCCTTAGTATGTCTGTATGCTCATGAATTTTTCTCACTGATATACCAGGCAAGCCTGGAGTTCTGGTGATATAAGCACTTCCCATAGGGACAAGACACACTTGGGCTTTTTTTCACTCATGATTACAGGGAGTCTGAGTAGATTATACTGAAACTTTTTTCCATGTGTAAAGTATTTACTTCTTGTGAATACTGTGTTAATACTGGATCACTAGGTACCAGCGACTAGTTGTAGTGCATAGTACATTATTTTCTTTGCATTGTGTAATATTTCTACATATATTCCCACGTATTCCCTGCATGTCGTAGAAGGCGACTAAAAGGGGAGGGAGCGGGTGGCTGGAAGTCCTCCCCTTTCTCTCTCTCTCTGTCTCTTTTTTTTTTTTTTTTTTCCCAAAACAAGGAACAGAGAAGGGGGCCAGGTGAGGATATTCCCTCTAAGGCCCAGTCCTCTGTTCTTAACGCTACCTCGCTAACGCGGGAAATGGCGAATAGTTTGAAAAAAAAAAAAAGAAATATTAATGATACGTATCTCCAGTGTTTTTCCTTTGTAAGAAATAAGAATAGAAATTGGTATTGAGGTTAGGCAAAAGAAATGCATTTTCCATGTCCTTCCTTATATTTCAAGGAGAGGAAGGACCAGCTCAGAAATATTGACCATAATATATTCATGCTGTTGATCATCAGTGTTGTACCTGTGTCGGAAACTAAAGTAGAGTGCATTGCCAAGTTCAGAACAAAGGAAAACAGGACCCATGTTTAACTGACTGATATATCAACCACATCCTCTCCTCCTCCTCACTCAACACCCAGCCAGGTCAACATGAGCGTGTTTATATTACTTTTTGTGTTTCCTTCTACTATTGCATACTAGTCCATCAGTTCATAAAGGAAAAATGGACCTATCTTGTCAATACTAGTTAACCCCTGAGACATGAATCCAACCTACATCCCCACATTACCCAGAATGATCAACGACTCCCATATAATGGCTCACCAACCATACTTGGTATCGCATACATCATGTGACATTTACCTTTTACACAACAATCAAACATCAATACAAGGGTCATAGATAAACTAGATGCCTTCATACTAGTGCCAGTTTTGGAGAGGAAAAGAATCCTTTAGCATCCTCTTTTAACAATTCATGTGCTTCACCCTGAATTATGCCATATGTGCCAAGTCATCCACTTGTTCAAACCAACTAATCCAAATTACAAACCAAACAAAAAAGAACAATATAGAACAATCATTTTTTGCATAGCCACCAACGCTACATCCACACACTGAAACAAAAATACTTCCAATACAGTCTCTCCTCAACATGCTTGGCACTAAATTTTTTGCAATAGCTCTAACCCCATTCTGTGACAAACATTCACCATCCTCCATGTAGAAATAAAAAGCTAACCCTTGTCTCACATTTCATCTTATATTCATTATCTGACATAATGGGAAATCTCTCCAAGTACCAAAACACCAGAGGAGTACATTAAATGTGTGACCTCAAAAGTACTCCAAACATGCACCAGATTTATACCAAAGACAATGCAAAAAGTTTAGAATGAAATAAGTAAAACGTTGCTTATAGAAGGCATAATCAAATTGCAAACCTAAGAAAGCTACAGCTCACTTGGCAAAGGAAAGAAAACTTGTCATATGACAGACAAACATAGACCATAAACTCAAAATGCCATACAAAGCACAGGAAAAAAAAAGAGTCATTGGTGAAATGAGAAAAAAAAATACTTTTATTCATTTTCTAAGTGCTAATTGAGGACCACAGACTTCATTATCCCACTAAGAACAGAAGATGGCACACACAAGGATGATTGTTAGGAAATGAGTAAGATACTGAAAAACAAATTGATTTGGTGTACAGCAAACCAAAAACCACCATCTTTCCAAACAGAACCTGCTGGGTGTGGTCTGTCCTCTTGCCTCATTTAGCATCTTCCATTATTTGCCTTGTGACTGTATTCTTAGCTTTCCCCTTTCTTCCTTTTTGTGTGTCACATTTGATGAATATTCTACTGAATTCCACCTTGTTTTTAGTTCCTTAGCTTGGCATCATGGCTCCAAATCAAATGAACTGTAATTGGTCATCCCTTTATATATTTATTGTAACCACCAGTTCTTCTTTCCATTGTCACAGAGATTCTATTCTATTGCCTGTAGTAACACTTGAGTGAGCATTACTTCTTTCATAGCCCCTTTCCTCTTTATGAGGCATATGTTCTTATCCAGTCCAAAAATAATTAACAAAGTTTTACATTTGTCGAGCTCTTGATTGACTTATCTTTTTGATTTAGATGCCACCCACCTTGCAGCTAAGTCTGTCAGTTGAGGTTCATCTGCCTGTTTTTCCTCTGGCTTTTTTGTAATCTCCCTTTTTGCTAAAAAGGGAGATCCTCTATGCTCTGCACTTTTCTTAAATTCTCATCTACCAGGCCATAAATTTGGTAATTAGTCTGTCTCTTAAAGTACATATGCAGTCTCACACTACCCTGGGCACCTTAGTATTGGTGTCCCCAGGTACCTGTCCAACTGCATCAGTCAGCATCCTCTGAATCTCTTGTCCATCCCCCCAAAATTTACACTTCCCTCCCCCACTATTTTAGATAAAAAAGAATGTGTACTCAGTGTTATGGGCATTTCATCTTGTTCCACAGCCTATGGGATATCTGGAATACATCCCCTCTCACCTCTCCTACTCTGTAATCATTCTGCCTTCATTCCCCTGGTTACATCCTCTGTTAATTCCCTCTTGATTTTTAATTTCCTGAGTTCCTCTTATTTCAAGACACCTCTCAAGATCTTTAGATTGATTTTTGGGTTTCATTACTTCCATCTCTAACGCCATGAATCTCTGGTTCCCATTTTTTATGAATTTATGGAACAATTCCAAGCTTTTGTTTTCTGTTGCTTCATGCTTTATCCATTCCTTTTGCTTCCTTTTTGTGGATCTCGTCAAGGTTATCAGAAGATTATCCATCATATGTAACAAGGTATAAAGTTTAAGATAACAAAAAGACAGACCCTGTCAATATATTAGTGTAACATGGGAATTATATAGAAAATGTTCAGTGCATTATTGAGGAAGAAATACTGAGAATTAACTCAATTTGTATTCAGGAAAGATATTTGCATTCATTACCATATGATGAGGAGAGGTATTGAATTAACATCTTTTACACCTGTCTTAGGAAACACGAAAAGCTCTGTAGGAGGTCAGAGTTACCGGCAGCCACAAGATGAAACACTCGGCTTTGATGCTGCTGTTGCTGCAATTGGAATGAAAGCCAATGTTTGTGAAGCTGATCATCCACTGCTGTGTGAAGCCACCAGAAGACAGGTGCAGAGACCTTGTTGGTTACAATAAATGTGTGTCGATGAAATTGTTTATATTGAATATCCATAGGTTATTATTAACATGAATGATTATGTAAGTTTTAAGATGTTTGTGCTACATATAAAGGAAAGTTTGGTTTTACACCAGAGGGGGGAGTTGGCACTAACACTCCTGACACACTACAAAGATGACCAGGATAAACTGGCTCGCATTATGGACAAGCTTTTGGATAAGGAAGTTCATCAGATGTACAAAGCTCCATCCTTGCCTACATATTATGTCAATAATGCGCCGTCTCAGGTAAGACTGACAAGTTGTTATTTCTAGAAAACTATGAAAAATTTTCCTCTCAATCCTTAAGAGAATCCATAGTAATCTCCTATGACTAGAAACCTCTTCTAGTGAGATAAATGCCTTTAACCCCACACTAATCAGCAATTTGATGACTGTGGCCTAGCCAGGGAATGCCCACAGACCAATCAGCCACCTAAATTCATTACTGTTTATTGCTTTACTCTATCCTCATTGTTAAAAAGTTTTCTTTTTCTTAGACCCTCCTTTGCCATGCTGGTAGGGTGTTAAGGCTCATGAAACAAACTGACCTTAAAGAAGATTGTACATTTTAAAGTATGAACTTCTTTCTGAGGTGGTATCTTGTGAATATTCTCCCTGAGTTGTTGTTTCCTGCCCTTTCATCCCCTCTCATTCAAAAAATCTTTCTAAAATTTTAACATGATAAACACATGGGGTTGATTCCTTTTCACCCAGGGTACAATGATGCCATTGTTGAGTGAAGGTTGATGGTTGGTTTGTAGGCTGACTCAGGTGAAGCTGTTGTCTGCTATCCCCAAATAGGTGATTAACAACAGGTTAGAGGTACTTACCTTCGTAGAAGGCAGGAGGTTAAGAGTTTATCATTCCTGGGGATCCTAGAGATATTTTCAAGGCTCATGAGAGACAGCTTGGGAGAGAGGTTTTTTTATTCTTGAGAACCTACTAATTTCTGTTTTCAGCACCAAATGTGCTAGTTTCTAGATAAGATATTGTAATACATTTACCGACTTTGGATATTCAAACAGTCATCCATTGCTAATCACAAGTAAGTGAAGAGAACTTTTAATTGAATCATCAGAGCACACCATGTATAGTATGCATAATGATTCCTACCTTGAGCCTTATTGACAAAGTTGCATTTTGCATGCTCTTTAAGAAAGATTTGAACTTAGGAAAAGCTGTTTTTGTGCACATGAGGTTGATGGAAGGCAATAAGAGGGCCCTTGTTGAGAATGATATGCTATATCCCATTGATAACTTACGGGTGATCCCTCCTTTTAACCCCCAAGGGCAGGATCACCTGTTAAGGAATCATACCTCTGTCATAAGCTCAAACCCACTGTTAATAAATGAAGCTATATCAAACTACACTACAAAAATTAGAAGGTAGATAAAGGAAGGAGGGACAGGATTGAAAAAAGGAGGCTTTTCACTGGCATTATTTGTAAGAAGGTTTAGCATTCCATTAGTTCATACTTCATTTTCTTCATAAAGTGATTCATTTGATAAGCAAGGGCAATGAGTGCATAGTTGAATGGAGGCCAAAAGGAAATTCTTGAACTTAATGTAGATATGAAAGTAGTGAGCAGTGGGTCAGGAAGAAATGCCTAGTAATTAGAACCCCAAATTCCACACAATGGAGTTTAATGCAAATTATTTCAGGAGTAACTGTGGCTTAAATTGGTGGCAGAACCACACAGCCTTATAAGTACATAAGTCTGTTGAGGATGAGAGAGCTTGGGAAGTGAGTCAGTTGTTGTTTGCTGATGATACAGCGCTGGTGGCTGATTAATGTGAGAAACTGCAGAAGCTGGTGACTGAGTTTGGTAAAGTGTGTGAAAGAAGAAAGTTAAGAGTAAATGTGAATAAGAGCAAGGTTATTAGGTACAGTAGGGTTGAGGGTCAAGTCAATTGGGAGGTGAGTTTGAATGGAGAAAAACTGGAGGAAGTGAAGTGTTTTAGATATCTGGGAGTGGATCTGGCAGCGGATGGAACCATGGAAGCGGAAGTGGATCATAGGGTGGGGGAGGGGGCGAAAATTCTGGGAGCCTTGAAGAATGTGTGGAAGTCGAGAACATTATCTCGGAAAGCAAAAATGGGTATGTTTGAAGGAATAGTGGTTCCAACAGTGTTGTATGGTTGTGAGGCGTGGGCTATGGATAGAGTGGTGCGCAGGAGGATGGATTTGCTGGAAATGAGATGTTTGAGGACAATGTGTGGTGTGAGGTGGTTTGATCGAGTAAGTAACGTAAGGGTAAGAGAGATGTGTGGAAATAAAAAGAGCGTGGTTGAGAGAGCAGAAGAGGGTGTTTTGAAATGGTTTGGGCATATGGAGAGAATGAGTGAGGAAAGATTGACCAAGAGGATATATGTGTCGGAGGTGGAGGGAACGAGGAGAAGAGGGAGACCAAATTGGAGGTGGAAAGATGGAGTGAAAAAGATTTTGTGTGATCGGGGCCTGAACATGCAGGAGGGTGAAAGGAGGGCAAGGAATAGAGTGAATTGGAGCGATGTGGTATACCGGGGTTGACGTGCTGTCAGTGGATTGAATCAAGGCATGTGAAGCATCTGGGGTAAACTATGGAAAGCTGTGTAGGTATGTATATTTGCGTGTGTGGACGTATGTATATACATGTGTATGGGGGTGGGGTGGGCCATTTCTTTCGTCTGTTTCCTTGCGCTACCTCGCAAATGCGGGAGACAGCGACAAAGCAAAAAAAAAAAAAAAAAAATCTTCCTTATGAGATGTTCCTCAGATAAGCTTCTTGATTGGAGGCCATTTTTTTTGGCATCTTGGATATGGATATTTAAGACAAAATACAAAGTTTTTGTATGTGTAACAGTATTGTCAACAGAGGTAGTTTGGGAGTAAGAGATAAAAAGATGATCAGAATAGTTCCATCATGGAATACACTCAAGCTTTCGAGATTTGTTCTGAAAGAACTTGAGGGGAATGCTCTCCTCCCTCCAGTTGGAGATGATGGTCAGTTCTTGATGAAAATTAGCAAGAACTTTGTGTTGAAGCAAGACATGAATCACTCACTCACTGTTTGGCCAGTGCAGTGAGAAGTGTATTCTTTTAGAGTAAGACTTTAGAAAGAGACCTAGATAAGAATGTAGCAGGTTACAGGAGATTTAGAACCTTTCACAAATACCAGGTAGGTTTCAAAGATCTGAATTGATGAAAAGGTATTTTTGTGCAAATGAAGCTAATTAGCAAAGGAAATGAAAGGGCCCTCTTTGTACATTAATAAACTCTAGGTAATCCCACCATTTTCCCCTAAAGGGCAGGATCACCTTTCCTTTTCCAAACCATTAGACTTCAAATTTTATATTTATTTTATTTATTATACTTTGTCGCTGTCTCCCTGCGTTTGCGAGGTAGCGCAAGGAAACAGACGAAAGAAATGGCCCAACCCCCCCCATACACATGTATATACATACGTCCACACACGCAAATATACATACCTACACAGCTTTCCATGGTTTACCCCAGACGCTTCACATGCCTTGATTCAATCCACTGACAGCACGTCAACCCCGGTATACCACATCGCTCCAATTCACTCTATTCCTTGCCCTCCTTTCACCCTCCTGCATGTTCAGGCCCCGATCACACAAAATCTTTTTCACTCCATCTTTCCACCTCCAATTTGGTCTCCCTCTTCTCGTTCCCTCCACCTCCGACACATATATCCTCTTGGTCAATCTTTACTCACTCATTCTCTCCATGTGCCCAAACCACTTCAAAACACCCTCTTCTGCTCTCTCAACCACGCTCTTTTTATTTCCACACATCTCTCTTACCCTTACGTTACTCACTCGATCAAACCACCTCACACCACACATTGTCCTCAAACATCTCATTTCCAGCACATCCATCCTCCTGCGCACAACTCTATCCATAGCCCACGCCTCGCAACCATACAACATTGTTGGAACCACTATTCCTTCAAACATACCCATTTTTGCTTTCCGAGATAATGTTCTCGACTTCCACACATTCTTCAAGGCCCCCAGAATTTTCGCCCCCTCCCCCACCCTATGATCCACTTCCGCTTCCATGGTTCCATCCGCTGCCAGATCCACTCCCAGATATCTAAAACACTTCACTTCCTCCAGTTTTTCTCCATTCAAACTCACCTCCCAATTGACTTGACCCTCAACCCTACTGTACCTAATAACCTTGCTCTTATTCACATTTACTCTTAACTTTCTTCTTCCACACACTTTACCAAACTCAGTCACCAGCTTCTGCAGTTTCTCACATGAATCAGCCACCAGCGCTGTATCATCAGCGAACAACAACTGACTCACTTCCCAAGCTCTCTCATCCCCAACAGACTTCATACTTGCCCCTCTTTCCAAAACTCTTGCATTCACCTCCCTAACAACCCCATCCATAAACAAATTAAACAACCATGGAGACATCACACACCCCTGCCGCAAACCTACATTCACTGAGAACCAATCACTTTGCTCTCTTCCTACACGTACACATGCCTTACATCCTCGATAAAAACTTTTCACTGCTTCTAACAACTTGCCTCCCACACCATATATTCTTAATACCTTCCACAGAGCATCTCTATCAACTCTATCATATGCCTTCTCCAGATCCATAAAAGCTACATACAAATCCATTTGCTTTTCTAAGTATTTCTCACATACATTCTTCAAAGCAAACACCTGATCCACACATCCTCTACCACTTCTGAAACCACACTGCTCTTCCCCAATCTGATGCTCTGTACATGCCTTCACCCTCTCAATCAATACCCTCCCATATAATTTACCAGGAATACTCAACAAACTTATACCTCTGTAATTTGAGCACTCACTCTTATCCCCTTTGCCTTTGTACAATGGCACTATGCACGCATTCCGCCAATCCTCAGGCGCCTCACCATGAGTCATACATACATTAAATAACCTTACCAACCAGTCAACAATACAGTCACCCCCTTTTTTAATAAATTCCACTGCAATACCATCCAAACCTGCTGCCTTGCCGGCTTTCATCTTCCGCAAAGCTTTCACTACCTCTTCTCTGTTTACCAAATCATTTTCCCTAACCCTCTCACTTTGCACACCACCTCGACCAAAACACCCTATATCTGCCACTCTATCATCAAACACATTCAACAAACCTTCAAAATACTCACTCCATCTCCTTCTCACATCACCACTACTTGTTATCACCTCCCCATTTGCGCCCTTCACTGAAGTTCCCATTTGCTCCCTTGTCTTACGCACTTTATTTACCTCCTTCCAGAACATCTTTTTATTCTCCCTAAAATTTAATGATACTCTCTCACCCCAACTCTCATTTGCCCTTTTTTTTCACCTCTTGCACCTTTCTCTTGACCTCCTGTCTCTTTCTTTTATACATCTCCCACTCAATTGCATTTTTTCCCTGCAAAAATCATCCAAATGCCTCTCTCTTCTCTTTCACTAATACTCTTACTTCTTCATCCCACCACTCACTACCCTTTCTAATCAACCCACCTCCCACTCTTCTCATGCCACAAGCATCTTTTGCGCAATCCATCACTGATTCCCTAAATACATCCCATTCCTCCCCCACTCCCCTTACTTCCATTGTTCTCACCTTTTTCCATTCTGTACTCAGTCTCTCCTGGTACTTCCTCACACAGGTCTCCTTCCCAAGCTCACTTACTCTCACCACCCTCTTCACCCCAACATTCACTCTTCTTTTCTGAAAACCCATACAAATCTTCACCTTAGCCTCCACAAGATAATGATCAGACATCCCTCCAGTTGCACCTCTCAGCACATTAACATCCAAAAGTCTCTCTTTCGCATGCCTGTCAATTAAAACGTAATCCAGTAACGCTCTCTGGCCATCTCTCCTACTTACATAAGTATACTTATGTATATCTCGCTTTTTAAACCAGGTATTCCCAATCATCAGTCCTTTTTCAGCACATAAATCTACAAGCTCTTCACCATTTCCATTTACAACACTGAACACCCCATGTATACCAATTATTCCCTCAACTGCCACATTACTCACCTTTGCATTCAAATCACCCATCACTATAACCCGGTCTCGTGCATCAAAACCACTAACACATTCAGCTGCTCCCAAAACACTTGCCTCTCATGATCTTTCTTCTCATGCCCAGGTGCATATGCACCAATAATCACCCACCTCTCTCCATCAACTTTCAGTTTTACCCATATTAATCGAGAATTTACTTTCTTACATTCTATCACATACTCCCACAACTCCTGTTTCAGGAGTATTGCTACTCCTTCCCTTGCTCTTGTCCTCTCACTAACCCCTGACTTTACTCCCCAGACATTCCCAAACCACTCTTCCCCTTTACCCTTGAGCTTCGTTTCACTCAGAGCCAAAACATCCAGGTTCCTTTCCTCAAACATACTACCTATCTCTCCTTTTTTCACATCTTGGTTACATCCACACACATTTAGGCACCCCACTCTGAGCCTTCGAGGAGGATGAGCACTCCCCGCGTGACTCCTTCTTCTGTTTCCCATTTTAGAAAGTTAATACAAGGAGGGGAGGATTTCTGGCCCCCCGCTTCATATTTATTGAAGGAAATAAAGTATGCATTAGTATCTTAAGGTCAGTTCCACATCAAGCTGCAAGGGAATCCAAAAGCACTGATTTATGGGAGACTGAGGTGTAAGTAGCCTTATCCTGGATTTTCATATGAAACAGAAAACAAGAAAGCAAAGACATATGTCTATAAAATGGTGACTGCAGGTTTTGTTTCTACAAGTTTTTAGAAGGCCTTCTAAACTGACTTAAAAATGGCATCTTGTTGAGGACTTGATAAGGTGGATTAGGTCTTTGAAGCCAGAAAAAAGAAATTCCATACTTTTATTTCCCAGGACCAAGTGCTTAAAGCCATCTTCGTCAGTCAGATAGAGAGTAAGGGGATTGTATGTGCCCAGCAACAAAAAAGAACAAAGGCTGTCACCCCCATCCACATGTGCATACACACACACACACTAAAAATAAAAGGGGGGGTTACCATGGTCAATGTGCCTCAAAAAAATCTAGTGTTTGAAGAACTTAATCTGAATTTTTGAGAGGGAACAGGAAAGGCTGTTCATCTGGTACCTCTTGACAGGTTATCTGTATTGTGATACACAAAAAGTAGACCATTGAAACTGCACTAGTTGCAAAGATGTGTGTCTGAGGTGAAACCCAGAATTGGGACCCATCTGAAGGCTTTATTCCCTAAAGTACTTCTACAGTTAGGTGCTTGAACTTAGAGTGTTTTTCCACTGTTTGGAAGTACCTGAATGCTTATAGCTGGCACTGGAAAATTTGAGGTCCCATTTTAAGGATTTCTCTCAAATGGTTTCCAGAAGAGATTGGCTCGTTCTCTGGTTGGAATTACGATGGACCACTGTAGTACTATTTCCTTGAAAACTGAAATTCTGTCTATTGGTAGTTCTGCTTAATAATAAAATTTTATTTTATTTATTTATTATACTTTGTCACTGTCTCCCACATTAGCAAGGTAGTGCAAGGAAACAGATGAAAGAATGGGTGGCACCCACATAAACGTATATACATACACGTCCACACGCACATATACATACCTATACATTTCAACATATACATATGTATACATACACAGACATATACGTGTATACACGTGTACATAATTCATACTTGCTGCCTTTTTTCATTCTTGTCGCCACCCCGCCACACATGAAATGACACCCCCCTTTCCCCGCACGCACAACAAAGGCCACGTTCGTTCACACTCAGTCTCTAGCTGTCATGTATAATGCACCGAAACCACAGCTCCCTTTCCACATCCAGGCCCACAAAACTTTCCATGGTTTACCCCAGACGCTTCACATGCCCTTGCTCAATCCATTGACAGCACGTCAACCCCGGTATACCACATCGTTCCAATTCACTCCATTCCTTGCATGCCTTTCACCCTCCTGCATGTTCAGACCCTGATCTCTCAAAATCTTTTTCACTCCATCCTTCCACCTCCAATTTGGTCTCCCACTTCTCCTCGTTCCCTCCACCTCTGACACATATATCCTCTTTGTCAATCTTTCCTCACTCATTCTCTCCATTTCAAAACAACCTCTTCAGCTCTCTCAACCACACTCTTTTTATTACCACACATCTCTCTTACCCTTTCATTAATTACTCGATCAAACCACCTCACACCACATATTGTCCTCAAACATATCATTTCCAACACATCCACCCTCCTCCGCACAACCCTATCTGTATCCCACACCGCACAACCATATAACGTTGTTGGAACGACTATTCCATCATACATACCCATTTTTGCTTTCCGAGATAATGTTCTCACCTTCCACACATTCTTCAACGCTCCCAGAACTTTCGCCCCCTCCCCCACCTTGTGACTCACTTCCGCTTCCATGGTTCCATCCGCTGCCAAATCCACTCCCAGATATCTAAAACACTTCACTTCCTCCAGTTTTTCTCCATTCAAACTTATCTCCCAATTGACTTGACCCTCAACCCTTCTGTACCTAATAACCTTGCTCTTACTCACATGTACTCTCAGCTTTCTTCTTTCACACACTTTACCAAACTCAGTCACCAGCTTCAGCAGTTTCTACCTTGAACTTTACCAGACTCAGTCACCAGCTTCAGCAGTTTCTAACTTGAATCAGCCACCAGCACTGTATCATCAGCAAACAACAACTGACTCACTTCCCGAGCTCTTACTCACATGTACTCTCAGCTTTCTTCTTTCACACACTTTACCAAACTCAGTCACCAGCTTCAGCAGTTTCTAACTTGAATCAGCCACCAGCACTGTATCATCAGCGAACAACAACTGACTCACTTCCCGAGCCCTCTCATCCACAACAGACTGCATACTTGCCCCTCTCTCCAAAACTCTTGCATTCACCTCCCTAACAACCCCATCCATAAACAAATTAAACAACCATGGAGACATCACGCCCCCCTGCTGCAAACCGACATTCACTGAGAACCAATCACTTTCCTCTCTTCCTACTCGTACACATGCCTTACATCCTTGATAAAAGCCTTTTACTGCTTCTAGCAACTTACCTCTCACACCATATACTCTTAATACCTTCTACAGAGCATCTCTAGCAACTCTATCATATGCTTTCTCCAGATCCATAAATGCTACATACAAATCCATTTGTTTTTCTAAGTATTTCTCTCATACATTCCTCAAAGCAAACACCTGATCCACACATCCTCTACCACTTTTGAAACTACACTGTTCTTCCCCAATCTGATGCTCTGTACATGCCTTCACCCTCTCAATCAATACCCTCCTATATAATTTCCCAGGAATACTCAACAAACTTACACCTGTGTAATTTGAACACTCACCTTTATCCCCTTTGCCTTTGTACAGTGGCACTATGCAAGCATTCCGCCAATCCTCAGGCACTTCCCCTATCCCGGGGATAGGAGAGAAAGACATTTAGGGAGCAGACATTTATCATATGCACAGAGGGTATTTGCTGTGAGACACAACAGTGGTTCACACACACTAATGACAGTTACAAGTTTGGATTAGTGAAATATTGTAAAATACATCAATAAACACTTTCCAAACATTTTTTAGGGAAATTTTAGTCAGTGGTGGAAGGGGAGAGGGACTAGGGAAATTTTTAAAGGCTATCACACAGCATCTTTCGGCATGGCTGCTAGGAGGTAACTAATGCAGTTATGATGTGCACTTTGTAGGGTTGTCATATATCTCAATAAAGTTAGGTTACAGTGAGAAAGCAGGTCTTGGGGAATAAATCACCTAAATTTCAGGCATCAGTTGGAATATCTCAATTTTTGGTGTATTTTTTTTATATTTGAGCAATGCAACTATTATGTCAGGTGCTGATTGGATGAGACTAGACATTGATGCAACAGTTGCATAATGGTGCATGAGGATATTGAGTAGCTGATCAGGCTAAGGGAGTTAGAGGGGAAGAATTGTAAAGGATGATGTAAGGAGATGTGAGGAACTGAATAAGGTCAAAAGTGTTTTCAGAGGGGAAGACACTGTAACCCCAACACTCGGGAAATGGAATGGGGAGGAGGTTTTAGAAATCATTGAAATATCTAGAAAAGATCTTGACCCATATACGGCTAATGGTCCTCATGAAATTTCACCATATGTGCTGAAGATTTGTGCAGATGTTGGACAAACCACTTAAAGCCCTGTTTGGGATGATGTCACTGAAAAGAAGCAAAATCCCAAGGGAATGGCATGGGCAAACATTTAACCTATCAGTAAGAAAGGAGACTGGGAACATATGCTGAACTAGAGATCAGTCTTACTAAAGAGTGTGATGTGTAAAGATCTGGAAAAGGTTATTTGAAAACAAATGAATAATGACTTTCTACCGAGAAGAAATAACATAAGTGAGAGACATTATGGTTTTAGGGAAATTTAGTTATTTGTAGCAAACTTCATAGAGTTCCACAAGAGAGTGAGCCCATTGCAAGACAGAAGGGAAGATTGGATGGATTGTTTTATCTCAATTGCCTGAAAGCATTTGACACTTTACTGCTCAAAGACAAGTACTGACCTCACATTATGTCCGTCAACTTCAAGACTGGCATGTATCAATCATTGATATGTAGAATTTTATTCATTTGAATTTGGTTACACTAATCGGTTCACTTTATACCACTTTTTGCAGTCACCACATTCATTGATCAAAATTGCTATATAATTTTTTTATTAGCATACACATGACAGCTAGGACTGAGTGTGAAAAATGTGGCCTTGTTAAGTCTGTTTTCCTGGTGCTGCCTCGCTGAAGCAGGGGGGCAGCGATGCTGTTTCCTGTAGGGCAGGGTAGTGACAGGAATGGATGAAGGCAAGCAAGTATGAATATATTTATTTATTTATTTATTTTGCTTTGTCACTGTCTCCCACGTTTGCGAGGTAGCGCTAGTAAACAGACAAAAGAAATGGCCCAACCCACCCCCATACACATGTATATACATACACGTCCACACACGCAAATATACATACCTATACATCTCAATGTACACATATATATACACACACAGACACATACATATATACCCATGCACACAATTCACACTGTCTGCCTTTATTCATTCCCATCGCCACCTCGCCACACATGGAATACCATCCCCCTCCCCCCTCATGTGTGCGAGGTAGCGCTAGGAAAAGACAACAAAGGCCCCATTCGTTCACACTCAGTCTCTAGCTGTCATGCAATAATGCCTGAAACCACAGCTCCCTTTCCACAACCAGGCCCCACACAACTTTCCATGATTTACACCACTGACAGCACATCGACCCCGGTATACCACATCGATCCAATTCACTCTATTCCTTGCCCACCTTTCACCCTCCTGCATGTTCAGGCCACGATCACTCAAAATCTTTTTCACTCCATCTTTCCACCTCCAATTTGGTCTCCCACTTCTCCTCATTCCCTCAACCTCCGTCACATATATCCTCTTGGTCAATCTTTCCCCACTCATTCTCTCCATGTGCCCAAACCATTTCAAAACACCCTCTTCTGCCTTCTCAACCACGTTCTTTTTATTTCCACACATCTCTCTTACCCTTACATTACTTACTCGATCAAACCACCTCACACCACACATTGTCCTTAAACATCTCATTTCCAGCACATCCACCCTCCTGCGCACAACTCTATCCATAGCCCACGCCTCGCAACAATACAACATTGTTGGAACCACTATTCCTTCAAACATACCCATTTTTGCTTTCCAAGATAATGTTCTCGACTTCCACACATTCTTCAAGGCTCCCAGGATTTTCGCCCCCTCCCCCACCCTATGATTCACTTCCGCTCCCATGGTTCCATCCACTGCCAGATCCACTCCCAGATATCTAAAACACTTTACTTCCTCCAGTTTTTCTCCATTCAAACTTACCTCCCAATTGACTTGACCCTCAACCGTACTGTACCTAATAACCTTGCTCTTATTCCCATTTACTCTTAACTTTCTTCTTTCACACACTTTACCAAACTCAGCCACCAGCTTCTGCAGTTTCTCACATGAATCAGCCACCAGCACCAGCAAACAACAACTGACTGACTTCCCAAGCTCTCTCATCCACAACAGACTTCATACTTGCCCCTCTTTCCAAAACTCTTGCATTCACCTCCCTAACAACCCCATCCATAAACAAATTAAACAACGATGGAGACATCACACACCCGTGCCACAAACCTACATTAACTGAGAACCAATCACTTTCCTCTCTTCCTACACGTACACATGCCTTACATCCTCGATAAAAACTTTTCACTGCTTCTAACAACTTGCCTCCTACACCATATATTCTTAATACCTTCCACAGAGCATCTCTATCAACTCTATCATATGCCATCTCCAGATCCATAATTGTTACATACAAATCCATTTGCTTTTCTAAGTATTTCTCACATACATTCTTCAAAGCAAACACCTGATCCACACATCCTCTACCACTTCTGAAACCACACTGCTCTTCCCCAATCTGATGCTCTGTACATGCCTTCACCCTCTCAATCAATACCCTCCCATATAATTTACCAGGAATACTCAACAAACTTATACCTCTGTAATTTGAGCACTCACTCTTATCCCCTTTGCCTATGTACAATGGCACTATGCACGCATTCCGCCAATCCTCAGGCACCTCACCATGAGTCATACATACATTAAATAACCTTACCAACCAGTCAACAATACAGTCACCCCTTTTTTTAATAGATTCCACTGCAATACTATCCAAACCTGCTGCCTTGCTGGCTTTCATCTTCTGAAAGCTTTTACTACCTCTTCTCTGTTTACCAAATCATTTTCCCTAACCCTCTCGCTTTGCACACCACCTCGACCAAAACACCCTATATCTGCCACTCTATCATCAAACACATTCAACAAACCTTCAAAATACTCACTCCATCTCCTTCTCACATCACCACTACTTGTTATCACCTCCCCATTAGCGCCCTTCACTGAAGTTCCCATTTGCTCCCTTGTCTTACGCACTTTATTTACCTCCTTCCAGAACATCTTTTTATTCTCCCTAAAATTTACTGATACTCTCTCACCCTACCTCTCATTTGCCCTCTTTTTCACCTCTTGCACCTTTCTCTTGACCTCCTGTCTCTTTCTTTTATACATCTCCCACTCAATTGCCTTTTTTCCCTGCAAAAATCATCCAAATGCCTCTCTCTTCTCTTTCACTAATACTCTTACTTCTTCATCCCACCACTCACTACCCTTTCTAATCAACCCACCTCCCACTCTTCTCATGCCACAAGCATCTTTTGCGCAATCCATCACTGATTCCCTAAATACATCCCATTCCTCCCCCACTCCCCTTACTTCCATTGTTCTCACCTTTTTCCATTCTGTACTCAGTCTCTCCTGGTACTTCCTCACACAAGTCTCCTTCCCAAGCTCACTTACTCTCACCACCCTCTTCACCCCAACATTCACTCTTCTTTTCTGAAAACCCATACAAATCTTCACCTTAGCCTCCACAAGATAATGATCAGACATCCCTCCAGTTGCACCTCTCAGCACATTAACATCCAAAAGTCTCTCTTTCGCGCGCCTGTCAATTAACACGTAATCCAGTAATGCTCTCTGGCCATCTCTCCTACTTATGTACGTATACTTATGTATACCTCGCTTTTTAAACCAGGTATTCCCAATCACCAGTCCTTTTTCAGCACATAAATCTACAAGCTCTTCACCATTTCCATTTACAACACTGAACACCCCATGTATACCAATTATTCCCTCAACTGCCACATTACTCACCTTTGCATTCAAATCACCCATCACTATAACCCAGTTTTGTGCATCAAAACCACTCACACACTCATTCAGCTGCTCCCAAAACACTTGCCTCTCATGATCTTTCTTCTCATGCCCAGGTGCATATGCACCAATAATCACCTATCTCTCTCCATCAACTTTCAGTTTTACCCATATTAATCGAGAATTTACTTTCTTACGTCCTATCACATACTCCCACAACTCCTGTTTCAGGAGTACTGCTACTCCTTCCCTTGCTCTTGTCCTCTCACTAACCCCTGACTTTACTCCCAAGACATTCCAAAACCACTCTTCCTCTTTACCCTTCAGCTTCGTTTCACTCAGAGCCAAAACATCCAGGTTCCTTTCCTCAAACATACTTCCTATCTCTCCTTTTTTCACTTCTTGGTTACATCCACACACATTTAGACACCCCAATCTGAGTCTACGAGGAGGATGAGCACTCCCCGCGTGACTCCTTCTGTTTCCCATTTTTAGAAAGTTAAAATACAAGGAGGGGAGGATTTCTGGCCCCCCGCTCCCGTCCCCTCTAGTCGCCTTCTACGACACGTGAGGAATGCGTGGGAAGTATTCCTTCACCCCTATCCCCAGGGATAATATATATATATATATATATATTATTTTTTATATATTTTTATTATACTTTGTTGCTGTCTCCCGCGTTTGCGAGGTAGCGCAAGGAAACAGACGAAAGAAATGGCCCAACCCCCCCCCATACACACGCACATACACACGTCCACACACGCAAATATACACACCTACACAGCCCTCCACGGCCCACCCCAGACGCTTCACATGCCCTGATTCAATCCACTGACAGCACGTCAACCCCGGTATACCACATCGCTCCAATTCACTCTATTCCTTGCCCTCCTTTCACCCTCCTGCATGTTCAGGCCCCGATCACACAAAATATATATATATATATATATATATATATATATATATATATCTTTCTTTTTCTTTCATACCTGTTTGCCGTTTCCTGCCTTAGCAAGGTAGCATCAAGAACAGAAGACTGAGCCTTAGAGGAAAATCCTCAATTGGCTCCTTCGTCTGTTCCTTCTTTTGGAAAGTAATAAAACAGGAGAGGAGGATTTCCAGCCCCCCACTCCTGCTCCTCTTAGTCGCCTTCTACGACACGCAGGAGATGCGTGGGTAGTATTCTTTCTCCCCTATCCCCAGGGATATATTCTATATTTATTTATACATATTTATTATACTTAATTGCTGTCTCCCACATTAGTGAGGTAGTGCAAGGAAACAGATGAGGAATGACCCAACCCACCCACATGCACATGTATACTCACTCCATATCTTCCTCTTACCACTTCCCCTTTTGTCCCCTTCACTGAGGTTCCTATTTTCTCTCTGATTTTTGCACATTATTAACCTCCTTCCAAAATATCTTCTTATTCTCCCTATATATATATATATATATATATATATATATATATATATGTATGTATATATATATGGATGTGCTGGAAATGAGATGTTTGAGGACAATGTGTGGTGTGAGGTGGTTTGATCGAGTGAGTAACGTAAGGGTAAGAGAGATGTGTGGAAATAAAAAGAGCGTGGTTGAGAGAGCAGAAGAGGGTGTTTTGAAGTGGTTTGGGCACATGGAGAGAGTGAGTGAGGAAAGATTGACCAAGAGGATATATGTGTCGGAGGTGGAGGGAACGAGGAGAAGAGGGAGACCAAATTGGAGGTGGAAAGATGGAGTGAAAAAGATTTTGTGTGATCGGGGCCTGAACATGCAGGAGGGTGAAAGGAGGGCAAGGAATAGAGTGAATTGGAGCGATGTGGTATACCGGGGTTGACGTGCTGTCAGTGGATTGAATCAGGGCATGTGAAGCGTCTGGGGTAGACCATGGAAAGCTGTGTAGGTATGTATATTTGCGTGTGTGGACGTATGTATATACATGTGTATGGGGGGGGGGTTGGGCCATTTCTTTCGTCTGTTTCCTTGCGCTACCTCGCAAACGCGGGAGACAGCGACAAAGTATAAAAAAAAATATATATATATATATATATATATATATATATATATATATATATATATATATATATATATATATACATACATACATACACATACACACATACACACACACACATATATATATATACATGTGAAAAATGTAAGAAATAATTTAGAAAACTGAAACTTCTAGCTTGAAATGAAATGAAAAATGAATGTCACATAATGGTTCAACCTCTGGCTATGGAAAAGGGAAATGTATAATTTATTTACACAAACGTCAATAGTAGTTTTCATCAATTTAACCACTGTATCATACTGCCTGGTCCACTTCTCTTATCATGAAACTGGAATATTGGCTTATGATGTTTCTCAATTGTCTTCATTACACAAAGTACAACCATATCTTGGATACATGAGGGTGGGTAGTTGGTCATCTGCCATATTAAAGCCTTGACAGACCAAAAGTTTATCTGGACCTCAACTTTTCCAGTACATTCATGAAAAACACCTTTTTGCTTTCCATTTCTATCACATACATATATATAAAAGTACATACATATGAATATGTACATGTGTATATATATATGTGTATGTCTTTGTATGTGTATGTATATGTTGATGTGTACGTTTTTTTTTTTTTTTTTTTTTTTTTTTTATACTTTGTCGCTGTCTCCCGCGTTTGCGAGGTAGCGCAAGGAAACAGACGAAAGAAATGGCCCCCCCCCCCCCCATACACATGTACATACACTCGTCCACACACGCAAATATACATACCTACACAGCTTTCCATGGTTTACCCCAGACGCTTCACATGCCTTGCTTCAATCCACTGACATCACGTCAACCCCTGTATACCACATGACTCCAATTCACTCTATTTCTTGCCCTCCTTTCACCCTCCTGCATGTTCAGGCCCCGATCACACAAAATCTTTTTCACTCCATCTTTCCACCTCCAATTTGGTCTCCCTCTTCTCCTCGTTCCCTCCACCTCCGACACATATATCCTCTTGGTCAATCTCTCTTCACTCATTCTCTCCATGTGCCCAAACCATTTCAAAACACCCTCTTCTGCTCTCTCAACCACGCTCTTTTTATTTCCACACATCTCTCTCACCCTTACGTTACTTACTCGATCAAACCACCTCACACCACACATTGTCCTCAAACATCTCATTTCCAGCACATCCATCCTCCTGCGCACATATCTATCCATAGCCCACGCCTCGCAACCATACAACATTGTTGGAACCACTATTCCCTCAAACATACCCATTTTTGCTTTCCGAGATGATGTTCTCGACTTCCACACATTTTTCAAGGCTCCCAAAATTTTCGCCCCCTCCCCCACCCTATGATCCACTTCCGCTTCCATGGTTCCATCCGCTGACAGATCCACTCCCAGATATCTAAAACACTTCACTTCCTCCAGTTTTTCTCCATTCAAACTCACCTCCCAATTGACTTGACCCTCACTCCTACTGTACCTAATAACCTTGCTCTTATTCACATTTACTCTCAACTTTCTTCTTCCACACACTTTACCAAACTCAGTCACCAGCTTCTGCAGTTTCTCACATGAATCAGCCACCAGCGCTGTATCATCAGCGAACAACAACTGACTCACTTCCCAAGCTCTCTCATCCCCAACAGACTTCATACTTGCCCCTCTTTCCAGGACTCTTGCATTTACCTCCCTTACAACCCCATCCATAAACAAATTAAACAACCATGGAGACATCACACATCCCTGCCGCAAACCTACATTCACTGAGAACCAATCACTTTCCTCTCTTCCTACACGTACACATGCCTTACATCCTCGATAAAAACTTTTCACTGCTTCTAACAACTTTCCTCCCACACCATATATTCTTAATACCTTCCACAGAGCATCTCTATCAACTCTATCATATGCCTTCTCCAGATCCATAAATGCTACATACAAATCCATTTGCTTTTCTAAGTATTTCTCACATACATTCTTCAAAGCAAACACCTGATCCACACATCCTCTACCACTTCTGAAACCGCACTGCTCTTCCCCAATCTGATGCTCTGTACATGCCTTCACCCTCTCAATCAATACCCTCCCATATAATTTACCAGGAATACTCAACAAACTTATACCTCTGTAATTTGAGCACTCACTCTTATCCCCTTTGCCTTTGTACAATGGCACTATGCACGCATTCCGCCAATCCTCAGGCACCTCACCATGAGTCATACATACATTAAATAACCTTACCAACCAGTCAACAATACAGTCACCCCCTTTTTTAATAAATTCCACTGCAATACCATCCAAACCTGCTGCCTTGCCGGCTTTCATCTTCCGCAAAGCTTTTACTACCTCTTCTCTGTTTACCAAATCATTTTCCCTAACCCTCTCACTTTGCACACCACCTCGACCAAAACACCCTATATCTGCCACTCTGTCATCAGACACATTCAACAGACCTTCAAAATACTCATTCCATCTCCTTCTCACATCACCGCTACTTGTTATCACCTCCCCATTTACGCCCTTCACTGAAGTTCCCATTTGCTCCCTTGTCTTACGCACCCTATTTACCTCCTTCCAGAACATCTTTTTATTCTCCCTAAAATTTACTGATAGTCTCTCACCCCAACTCTCATTTGCCCTTTTTTTCACCTCTTGCACCTTTCTCTTGACCTCCTGTCTCTTTCTTTTATACATCTCCCACTCAATTGCATTTTTTCCCTGCAAAAATCGTCCAAATGCCTCTCTCTTCTCTTTCACTAATACTCTTACTTCTTCATCCCACCACTCACTACCCTTTCTAAACAGCCCACCTCCCACTCTTCTCATGCCACAAGCATCTTTTGCGCAATCCATCACTGATTCCCTAAATACATCCCACTCCTCCCCCACTCCCCTTACTTCCATTGTTCTCACCTTTTTCCATTCTGTACACAGTCTACGTGTACGTGTATGTCCATATATGGGCATTTATGTATTTATACATGTAAGTGGGGGGCCAGAAATCCTCCCCTCCTTGTATTTTTTTAACTTTCTAAAATGGGAAACAGAAGAAGGAGTCACGCGGGGAGTGCTCATACTCCCCGAAGGCTCAGATTGGGGTGCCTAAATGTGTGTGGATGTAACCAAGATGTGAAAAAAGGAGAGATAGGTAGTATGTTTGAGGAAAGGAACCTGGATGTTTTGGCTCTGAGTGAAGCGAAGCTCAAGGGTGAAGGGGAAGAGTGGTTTGGGAATGTCTTGGGAGTAAAGTCAGGGGTTAGTGAGAGGACAAGAGCAAGGGAAGGAGTAGCAGTACTCCTGAAACAGGAGTTGTGGGAGTACGTGATAGAATGTAAGAAAGTAAATTCTCGATTAATATGGGTAAAACTGAAAGTTGATGGAGAGAGATGGGTGATTATTGGTGCATATGCACCTGGGCATGAGAAGAAAGATCATGAGAGGCAAGTGTTTTGGGAGCAGCTGAATGAGTGTGTTAGTGGTTTTGATGCACGAGACCGGGTTATAGTGATGGGTGATTTGAATGCAAAGGTGAGTAATGTGGCAGTTGAGGGAATAATTGGTATCATGGGGTGTTCAGTGTTGTAAATGGAAATGGTGAAGAGCTTGTAGATTTATGTGCTGAAAAAGGACTGATGATTGGGAATAAATGGTTTAAAAAGCGAGATATACATAAGTATACTTATGTAAGTAGGAGAGATGGCCAGAGAGCGTTATTGGATTATGTGTTAATTGACAGGCGCGCGAAAGAGAGACTTTTGGATGTTAATGTGCTGAGAGGTGCAACTGGAGGGATGTCTGATCATTATCTTGTGGAGGCTAAGGTGAAGATTTGTATGGGTTTTCAGAAAAGAAGAGTGAATGTTGGGGTGAAGAGGGTGGTGAGAGTAAGTGAGCTTGGGAAGGAGACTTGTGTGAGGAAGTACCAGGAGAGACTGAGTACAGAATGGAAAAAGGTGAGAACAATGGAAGTAAGGGGAGTGGGGGAGGAATGGGATGTATTTAGGGAATCAGTGATGGATTGCGCAAAAGATGCTTGTGGCATGAGAAGAGTGGGAGGTGGGTTGATTGAAAGGGTAGTGAGTGGTGGGATGAAGAAGTAAGAGTATTAGTGAAAGAGAAGAGAGAGGCATTTGGATGATTTTTGCAGGGAAAAAATGCAGTTGAGTGGGAGACGAATAAAAGAAAGAGGCAGGAGGTCAAGAGAAAGGTGCAAGAGGTGAAAAAAAGGGCAAATGAGAGTTGGGGTGAGAGAGTATCATTAAATTTTAGGGAGAATAAAAAGATGTTCTGGAAGGAGGTAAATAAAGTGCGTAAGACAAGGGAGCAAATGGGAACTTCAGTGAAGGGCGCAAATGGGGAGGTGATAACAAGTAGTGGTGATGTGAGAAGGAGATGGAGTGAGTATTTTGAAGGTTTGTTGAATGTGTTTGATGATAGAGTGGCAGATATAGGGTGTTTTGGTCGAGGTGGTGTGCAAAGTGAGAGGGTTAGGGAAAATGATTTGGTAAACAGAGAAGAGGTAGTAAAAGCTTTGCGGAAGATGAAAGCCGGCAAGGCAGCAGGTTTGGATGGTATTGCAGTGGAATTTATTAAAAAAGGGGGTGAGTGTATTATTGACTGGTTGGTAAGGTTATTTAATGTATGTATGACTCACGGTGAGGTGCCTGAGGATTGGCGGAATGCATGCATAGTGCCATTGTACAAAGGCAAAGGGGATAAGAGTGAGTGCTCAAATTACAGAGGTATAAGTTTGTTGAGTATTCCTGGTAAAATATATGGGAGGGTATTGATTGAGAGGGTGAAGGCATGTACAGAGCATCAGATTGGGGAAGAGCAGTGTGGTTTCAGAAGTGGTAGAGGATGTGTGGATCAGGTGTTTGCTTTGAAGAATGTATGTGAGAAATACTTAGAAAAGCAAATGGATTTGTATGTAGCATTTATGGATCTGGAGAAGGCATATGATAGAGTTGATAGAGATGCTCTGTGGAGGGTATTAAGAATATATGGTGTGGGAGGCAAGTTGTTAGAAGCAGTGAAAAGTTTTTATCGAGGGTGTAAGGCATGTGTACGCATAGGAAGAGAGGAAAGTGATTGGTTCTCAGTGAATGTAGGTTTGCGGCAGAGGTGTGTGATGTCTCCATGGTTGTTTAATTTGTTTATGGATGGGGTTGTTAGGGAGGTGAATGCAAGAGTTTTGGAAAGAGGGGCAAGTATGAAGTCTGTTGGGGATGAGAGAGCTTGGGAAGTGAGTCAGTTGTTGTTCGCTGATGATACAGCACTGGTGGCTGATTCATGTGAGAAACTGCAGAAGCTGGTGACTGAGTTTGGTAAAGTGTGTGAAAGAAGAAAGTTAAGAGTAAATGTGAATAAGAGCAAGGTTATTAGGTACAGTAGGGTTGAGGGTCAAGTCAATTGGGAGGTGAGTTTGAATGGAGAAAAACTGGAGGAAGTGAAGTGTTTTAGATATCTGGGAGTGGATCTGGCAGCGGATGGAACCATGGAAGCGGAAGTGGATCATAGGGTGGGGGAGGGGGCGAAAATTCTGGGAGCCTTGAAGAATGTGTGGAAGTCGAGAACATTATCTCGGAAAGCAAAAATGGGTATGTTTGAAGGAATAGTGGTTCCAACAATGTTGTATGGTTGTGAGGCGTGGGCTATGGATAGAGTTGTGCGCAGGAGGATGGATGTGCTGGAAATGAGATGTTTGAGGACAATGTGTGGTGTGAGGTGGTTTGATCGAGTAAGTAACGTAAGGGTAAGAGGGATGTGTGGAAATAAAAAGAGCGTGGTTGAGAGAGCAGAAGAGGGTGTTTTGAAATGGTTTGGGCACATGGAGAGAATGAGTGAGGAAAGATTGACCAAGAGGATATATGTGTCGGAGGTGGAGGGAACGAGGAGAAGAGGGAGACCAAATTGGAGGTGGAAAGATGGAGTGAAAAAGATTTTGTGTGATCGGGGCCTGAACATGCAGGAGGGTGAAAGGAGGGCAAGGAATAGAGTGAATTGGAGCGATGTGGTATACCGGGGTTGACGTGCTGTCAGTGGATTGAATCGGGGCATGTGAAGCGTCTGGGGTAAACCATGGAAAGCTGTGTAGGTATGTATATTTGCGTGTGTGGACGTATGTATATACATGTGTATGGGGGTGGGTTGGGCCATTTCTTTCGTCTGTTTCCTTGCGCTACCTCGCAAACGCGGGAGACAGCAAAAAAAAAAACGTTAGTGGATGGGCCATTCTTTGTCTGTTTCCTGGCACAACCTCGCAGACACAGGAAACAGTGATTATGTATAATGAATAAATAGATAAATAGATAATGTACCACCTAACCATCTTATGTTCTTTGCTACCTTCTCATTTATGTTTGTTTCGTTATTTAGAAATCTTATTGATTTAATGAGCCAAAACAGTATTTTAAAGCTATATACTTCCATCATTAGACTTCACATACATTCAGTAGATTCATTAATCCTGGGATTTTAAGATTCTACTAGTTCACCAGTCTGTGCTTTTCGTAACAAATGAATCAGTATTTCTGCTCAATGTAATAGAAGAAAAATATTTTTTGAAGCTCTGGAGAAAATTTGGTTGTCATCATTGAAGGAAGCAAATGTGTGAGGAGATATGCCTACTTTCACACTGAAAAGGTTAAACCATATAGAAACACTCATCTATCCATTTTCAGCACTTAACTCCACTGGCTGTTTACTGTTTTCATTTACACCAAGCACATTCTCATCTGCCACACCATTTACTACTGCACTTAGTTCTCAATCCTTTGGATCGCAGTTCATGATGCACTGGATCAGCTCCTCCTAGAACGCTCATCTCTATTCCTCACTCCTCCTACTGCCAGGTGCATAAGACCTGACAGCCATCCTCCTCTTGTAATACATTTTCATCCTCCCCCACATGAGTCTGGGGCTCGCTTTCAGACACTCATTAATACATTTCCACAACTCCTTCTCCAGCAGAAATGCTACCAACTCCATCGTTCTTGCCCTTGCACTAACCCCAGACTTTAATCCTTTGGAATTTCACAAACCATTCTTCTCCTTTCCCCTTGAACACCCATATTATTATCTATAAACACACGACTGTACCTGGTCTTCCCATATTCTCACAGTGGTTGACATTCAAGTACATTCAGACACCCCTGGCAGAGGAGGAGCACTTGTTGGCTTCCTCTTCTGTTCCCACTTTTAGAAATTGAAATACAAGAAGGAATGTTATTTGGTCCCCGTTTTTGCCTATTTTAGTCACCTTCTATGACACATAGAAGATATGAGAGCATTAATCTTTCTCCCCAATCCCTAGGGATATTTTCCTGTTCTTAGACAGTTAGTGAAAGCACTGACCATGTTTTTTTTATTTAATTTCATTTCATATTGTCAGCAGGCAAGTAGTTGTGGAATTGATGGTGAATCTGGTAGCAGTATACAAGTTGCAGATTCTCCTGGTGGAAGTGCTGTTACTACTGGTCCCATTGTAAGTGTGGCCTCACTACCTCCAATGCAGGGAGTCCACATGGGAGTACCACCTGGCCACTCTAATCAAACAGTAGGATCCATGCATCAGCAGACCTCACAGCAGTCTGTTCAGAGGCAACACTCTTCAGGTAAGTTACATTTACTGGTAGTTAGAAGATGAAAATTGCAGAGACTTAGATGTGTGGAGGAAATTTAGTTAAGTCCCCTTATTGAATAGAAACTTTATTTAGGATGTAGATTGAAAATGAAGTTCGTGGAGATCTCTGTCAGTTCGGAGTATAGTGGGCTACATGTTTTTTGACATGTACCCGTGCAAGTACTCAAGTAAAAGATTAAAAGTTTAGATGATTCACCTGTAAATTCACAAAAGCTAAATTTATGAGCTGAAGAGGCCAAACCTTTGTATGGATAGTATCACCAATGCCATCACCATTTTTTTTTAACTTACAATAGAATTTGAGCATCGCTAATTGCCAAAACTTTATTTGCTTTTGAGAAAAATTGCCTCCATTTCTCTCCTCTGCAGTGTCCTATGAGCATGAGATACATTCCATGGACAGTGTAGCAGTGAGTGACAATAGATTCCAACCATGTTGTGCATATACATACTTCTCACGCAGTGATGGCAATTCCCAACCATTGTGCTGTCAGCCCAATTATGATTGCATTATTCCAAACTTTAGTCTTTGTGAATGAAAAAAGTGTAAATGGACCTTGTGCATTATTGTATAATTTGTGTAAATTGATTGAAATAGGAAGATCGGATGTTAAACCACCGAGTCAGAACACATGAAAGAGTGAACGTTTCCTCTGTAATTTCAGTTTTGATGTAATCAATGAGTATTCTACAACATAATGGGAAACCCTATTAGGTACCAAAACAGAAGATGAGTGTATAAATGACATGACCACTATGGCACAGACTTATACCAGAGGGAAGAAAGTACAAAAGGTCTAGGTTAGAAAAAGAATTTCTTATATTTCTAATATAAGGCAGAAAAGAATTGCAGATCTTCCAAAGAAGCAACAACTCACCCAGCAAAGGAATGAAAACCTATCAAGTGAATTATCGGACATAGCCCATAAGCTAGAAATGTCTTGTGAAATAGGAAAAAGAAGAAGCCATAAATTGAATAAGAAATAACCTGGAATAGTTTTACTTGTAGGCAAAACAAATCCAGAACCACAAACTCCATTGACCCAGTTGAAACAAAAGCTAACTTTACAAATGACTGCCGAGAGGTGAGTAAGATTCTAAAAAGGCAGTATGAATCAGTATTCAGCTAAGTAAAAATGACATTTGAAATGAATTACCTAACAGACTTCTTCATCAGCAGTAATTCCAGGTGTACACATAGCAGATATCACCTTTTCAATACAGTATTTCAAGAGGGCCATTGAGAGTGTTCCCATGCACTCAGCCCTAGGCTCAGACGCTTGGAAGTAAGTCTTCATAAAGAAATCCAAGACACCTCTAGCATGTATGCTAAATATCCTCTGGAAAAAAATAGCTTAGATTCTGGCATCATTCCCAAGAGTCTGAAACTAACCCACATCACCTCACTCCGCAAAGGTGGAAGCAAGGTAGTCCCACAAAACTATTAACTGATAGCATTAAGATTATACATCATTAAAATCTTCAAAGAGTTTTAAGAGGCAAGCTGACTGAATTTATGGATGTGAACAAGACACATAACCCAGGAGAACATGCTTTGAGGGTAGGAAGATCTTATTTCTCTTAGTTGCTTGACTCTTATGATAGGATTGTTGAAGTCCTAGAAAACAAGGAAAATGCAATGTGATTTTGATTTACAGACTTTGTGAAATCATTTTATAGGCATGACCATGAAGTTGTAGCACATATAGTGTAAGTAATCACAATAATTGGGAGATGAATGTTGACAACTTTTTAAGAGACAGATCACAACACATAGTTGCAAACGATGCTATCTTTAGTGCCTCCATAGCGAAATGCTCAGTCTTTCAAGGAACTGTACTTGCACTCCTCTTATTCCTCATTTGTATATCTAACATCGACACAAACGTGAGCCAGAGTCCCATATTATCCATTGCAAATGATATGACAATAAGTATGAAAATCACAACTGTAGATGATAAGGAAAGGCTACAAAGAGATGTAAGCAATGTCTTGAACTGGGCAACTGAAAACAACATGCTCTTCAAGGAGATAGATTTCAACACCTTCATTATGGGGACAGTGAAGAAATCAAAAACAACTCAGAATACTGGATGATGCTATCATAAACCAGATCAATAATTTGAAAGACCTTGGAGTGATACTGTCAAATGACCTAACATTCAGTGAACACAACATAAAACAGTTGCCTCGTGCAGAAGGATGGCACTATTTCTTTTGTGATTTGAATATTGTTGCATTCTGACATTAGCCTACTAGGCTAGCAGAATTGTAGATTAAAAAAGTGTCCAGAGATCTATCACAACCCATATTAGTGTGGTAAAGGAACAATTTACTGGGAATGACTGAAATCACTTAGGAGTTAGAAGGTGTGTTTCTCAACTGACATTCGGAAATAACGTCCTACTGGCATGACAGCATGAAAGACTTGTAGAATACTGCCTCGAAATCCAAAGGTACTAAATCATCCAGGGTCCACGACTCTTCAGCTTCTTGACATCTACCATGAGAAACAGCATGGGATGCATGGTAGAGAAGTTCAAGAATGCATTGGATAAGTACCTACAAAGTGTACTGGGCCATACAGGCTGTGGGTGCTACTTTAGCTTGGGAGTTGTGGTTTCAACATCTTGGGCAACCAATTTCCCAATCTAGTAAGCTGGGCCCAGCCCAGGCTGTTGGGGTGAAGACCTCTCAATCATTCTTTACTTAATCAACCTTCCTCACACCACATATTGTTCTCAACAATATAATTTCCAACTCATCCACCCTTTTCCATATTTTTGTATCTCTGGCCTACACTTTGCATCCATCCAGCATTGTTGGGATTGCTGTGCCATCATACATATGTCTTTTCCCTCACAGACAATGACCCCTCTCACCACACTTTTCAGTGCACCCAGGACCTTAGGTCCCTCAGCCACCTTATGGCTTATTGTATCTCTCATGGTTCATCCACTACCAATTCTACTCCCAGATGTCTAAAATACCGCACATCCTCCGGGTTCTCTCCTTTTAAACTCATACTCCTTTAAACCTTCCTCTCTGTTCCCTGCTAAATGTGATAATTTTTCTCTTAGTCAACTTAGCTCTCAATTTTTTTCTTATTTCAGAACCAGCTTTTGCATTTTCTCTAATTCTTTGCCACCTGTCCTGAATAATCAGGAAACAGCTACAGGCTCATGTCCCAGGCCTCTCTCCAAGACCTCTACATTTATTACTCTTATCCATAAACATTTTATACAGCCATGTTGACCATATATCCTTGCTGCAAACCCACTTGAACTTAAACCAGCACTTAAACCACTTACCTTCCTAGTTTTCTATTCATACAAATGTCTTACTCTCATGATAAGAACTCTTCATTGCTTTTACTAACTTTCCTCCCACTACATTTATTTGGTAAAACCTTTCATGGATCATCTCCTCTGACCCTACCATATACTTTCTTTTCTTTTTTTTTTTTTTTGTATTCATACTTGATCGTCATTTCCCATATTAGCATGATAGCACTAGGAACAGACAAAGAAAGGCTGCATTCACTCACATCCATTCTTTAGCTGTCATGTGCAATGCACCAAAACCACAGCTCTCTGTCTACAACCAGGCCCAACAGACCTTACCACAGTAACCCTGACAGCTTCACAAATTCTTCTCTTTGAATATTTCTCACCCTCAACATCTGATCCACACATCATCTGCCATTCCTGAAGCTATGCTGTTCCTCTCCAGTTTCATCCTCTTTTCATTCCACCCTACTCTCAATCACCACTTTCCCTTACAACTTGCCAAGCATACTCATTGAATACACACTTCTCTGATTTATGCATTTCCATTCATTGAAAATCCTAACTAACCAACCAACAACCCTGAGAAATTCAACTGTAGTACCATCCACTGAAGCTGCTTTGCCACACCTCTTTTACACAGTTTTTACCACCTATCTTCTCACCAAACCACATGCTGACTTTGACAAAAAGGTTAGTAGCAACAGATGTCCTGATTGTGGACTGTTGCTGGTAAAACCCTATTTACCCATTCCCAAGCTAATATTCTTGTTCAAGTTTTCCCAAAACTAATTGGTGTTCAGGGTTCAGTAACTTGTAGCACCAGTGTGGAAGAGTTAGTTTTCTTACGTGGAACTTCTTCAGGTGTGCAACCCCCCCAACTTATACCTCAAATTTCTTAGACCATTTCAACCAGGGACAGGAATTCAGTGTCAGAGTGCTGTTTTATGGAACTTTTAGATGTGGAATTTCCATAAAGATTTCCTCAAAACACCTTCACTGTCTGAAATTTAGAGATTGTTTATCAAATGACCTTCATAATGTTCATATTTTTAATCAAGACAGTTTCAAGCAGCCTGGAAACTTTTTAATTCCTCCATGGCATCTCATATTCGATTGAAATCTCAGAAGCTATCTGTTTAGAATTCTCTCTAGCCTTTTTATGTTTAGTTAGAGCTATGATACTATTATCTTTATCAAAGTGCCTTCTAGGAATGTTCTGTTTGTTGGCTTGATATAATTCTCTCTGAACCTACTTGGGGATAAGTTTCTCAGCTTGTTTTCCATAAGGAGTCCTGCTGTCTCCTCTTTTACATTATAGATTGGAGTTCTCATAGGTCTTAGAAATGTTACGAGAACATTTTTCCCTCAATTTAGCATGTCAGTGTCCACTCATAAAGAAAATCTTTTATATAATCCTTGTTGCTGGGGGAAGAGTTTGTGAGGTCAGTGCAGTGTCTAGACAAGAGAACCTCCTTATTTTAGATGATCACTCGTCTTGGGTTTAGATCAATCTAGACCATGGGGTTTTTAGCAAAGAATGAAATAAGTATGTGTCAGTATACCATTGTTTTAATTTTGATTGTTTCAAGAAATATTTATAGTGGAGAACACTTTGCCTTATGCCTAGTAAAATTTCTGAGTGAGTTCATTAAGACCAATTGATTTTTTTTGAGCAAGGATCATCTTGTCTTGGATTGAAATATTTTTGTTGACCCAACCTATCCTGTGTTGTAGAACTCATGATGTTAGGAACCTAAACTCCACTTTGGCCTTTCTGTGGAACCTCTCCATGGAAGAGTTCTTTGACATTCCACAAATGCTTTTGTGACTTGGTACCTTACTCTAAAGATTCAGGATCAATCTTGCATGGAGTTGAGCTGTCTACCTGGGAGGCAGAAGATTACTAATGTGCCACAGGATAACCTTAAAATTAACTGTTCTTGCCATATTGTCCTTTTGGTTGAGAAGTTTTTATTAACCGTCCTCCAGATTGGTATACTTTCAAAGCTCATTGGACAAACCAACCATGGAAATAAAGGTGAATTTTGAAGAAAGGAAACTGGTTTCTCTCATGGTTGGTGTTTCACAAGCAGATCGCTGGAATGCTGCCACCCTGTCTTCCTCTTTCTTTCGAAAAACTTTCCTCTTAACCAATGGCAAACATCAGTAGGATCATGGCCTTTTCTTGAGAATTATGAGGCGGCGAGCACACTTAGTGGCATTATGACGTGATCACCGAGCAGAGATAATTGATTGGTTGAGTAGGGTACCTGGACCATACTATAAGCCACACAGCTGAATAGATGGTTAACAAGAGAATGAATGGCATCTACCTCACCAGAGACCTAAAGGTTCAAGATTTCTAATTATCTCAGAGATTCTTTCAACGCTTGCAGGACACTACCTCAGAGAGAGACCTTTTTCATTCTTCAAAATTACATATTTTAGCCTATCTCACTGCCTTCTCCCATGTAAAACTCATTGTCTTAAACAAAATAAATGCTGCCAAACACAGACCACTTCACACGCTTTAAAGTATGACTCACACATAAGGTCAGAAAGAAAGCTATTTATTTCAGAACCAAAATTCTGAAGGTTTGGATTACTTAAACTCATATGAGAATTGGACCCTGTCCATATATATATTCATACAAAATTGTGAAGGTTTGGATTACTTAAACTCATATGAGAATTGGACCCTGTCCATATATATATATTCATATTTGGATATGTTTTGTGCCATTTGTGGTAATTTTAATTTTTATGAATGTGCCCTGAAGTGTTGATATTTATTTGCTTATTTTTCTTTTCAGGAACATCTGGAGCAGATGTAGATGGATCCCTGGCTCGTCTCAGCCTCTCCCCGTCCCAACCTATTGGTGGGGCTCGAGCCAAGGATGGACCTTCTTCCTCTAGGTTTATGGAGGGAGATGAAGTTGAAAGCCCCAGCTGGGAGGATGATTACAAAGCTTGGGAAGAAAAGTGTTCTGTGGGTAAACATCGTAAGAAGCGGGTCCCTGCTTGTACTTTAGAAACTACCTCATCTGGTGTGGAAGGTGATGAATTTGCTCTTTTAAGTTGGACGGTTATCAGGAAATTTACTCCTAGCCAAATATTTTTCTTAAGTCTTGGCAAAGTTATATCATTTCATTATGTCAGAGTTATTTTTCAGTCATTTGCATTTCTTAACTGTATTGTGGCTACTGAAGCTGAATTTTTGTTATTTTAGTTTTCAAATTTGATTCATGTTGAATGTATTTGTTTGAATGAAGAGATTTAAAACAAATTCCAGATCTTAGATCCTTTGAAGCTAGGGCCATGCATGGTTAGTAGGGTATCATTCACAGCGATATACTCACTAACCCCTTCTCTTATAATCCCCAAGTGTATGTGGGATGAACTTTTGTGTTAATAATTGATATCTTAAGTTAACTCAGGTCACTTATGTTCAGTTATCCCAAGTTGACTAGGGTCAATAATGCTCTGTTATTTCAATATATCTTGTAGGGATCCCCCTATGTTTTCTATCATTTCCAACGAACAGCAGTGTAGTAGATGTCATTTTTTCTCAGTAGATAGTAGATAGTAGTTGGTAGGCAGCCAACAATCAGGGAGGTATAATAGTAGTACTACCTGCTTGTGTATTGAGAAGGTTAGTGACTGGTGCTTAGGGAACCAGCACTTAAGTGCACTCCTCTGACCCAGGTAGCTGTCTTTTTTTCTGCCTTACACACACACACACACATGGAGTACTAGCATTCTGTTCACAAACATACAATCTCTCCTTGTCTTACAGAACACTTGACAACACTTAACTCATATAGCTCATTCTACATAACTCTAGATTTTTTTGCTGTGAGCAGTATGCCTTTTGTTGGAATGGTAGGAAATGGCAAACAATTATGAAAGGAAAGATGATTATTTGCAATCTTTTACTGGATATAAGGTACTAGTAGCCAGGTTCTCATGCATTTATTTTGTAACTCTTAGAAGCCATAGTCTTTAGATAGAAGTTACATAGGATTTGTAAGTATGGATAGTAATTTTTCCCTTATCACTGGGAAGATGTTATTATATAAGTATTGTTGGCCAGCTACCTCATGTGTTATATGTTTAGGTAAATTTTTATATGAAGTTGTACAAAACTGTATTTAATCCCTCTGAGACAAGTTTTTGCTGATTTTTTTATGCTGAATCAGTTACCATAATGTATCTTTTTTACCCTTGTTAAAGTGTTAGTACTTGTGCTTAGTGCTTGTCGTTGTATTTATTGTTTAAGGTATTTTTTTTATCATGAAACTGATCAAGCAAATGGCCTTTATTCTTTAGTTGCCCATTTTTAGCTTGCCAACCAAATTCTGAAATAGAGTTATGTCCTTAAGAAACTTAACAAAGATGAGAAGTGATGAGACTAGAAATACATTGCTGCGTATCTACCTTGACACACTGGCTGCATTGATGCCAATGTCAAAGGCAAGATATGAAAGATGTCATCAGTAAAGGCTAGGACTAGTGACATCATTATATCTCCATTGCCCCTGTAATGTTGTGACCTCCATTGATAACAGAATTAGATTCTTGATATTGATATGGATTTCAGCTTTCTTGTTTATGAGTGGATTTGACATATTAAAGAGTCCAACTGGGTTAGGCTGGTCATGAAATAAGAAAAGTATATCTAAGTTGAAAGCTATTTTGTATTATTTTTGAGAGATGATTTATTAATGAATAGGACTTTTTTAATAACCACTGATATACTTGTGTCCCCTTACGTCTCAGTAGCTATATTAACTTGGCAGATAATTCACCCATTCCTGGTCGTTGTATAGCATGGATCAAGTCAACAGGACCTGGCTCAGACTCAGGCTCTTCTGGGAACTCCTCTGATAGTATAGGCTCATTTTCTAGTGGTGACAAGATCAGCAGTCTAGAAGTGAGTAAAAAAAATTTTTTTTTTTGTATGTGTTATACTAACATGAGAGTTATATGATTACTTTATCAGTGTGTGAATGTGTAGTTTTGTCACTTGAAAAGCAGAACACATATATTCTTGATAATAAGGAAGCATCTTTTGGAGATTTGCCGCTCCAGGCTTGCTTGTATAATCTTTGCAAAAAAAAAAGTAGATACAAGCATGTAGGACAGTGGACCCAGCTGTTTGTGTCATTAAATTCATGTTGGGACCCTTAAAGTCAAGACAGAGAAGGAGGATCAGAGCAGTAGTTAATTGATATGATTTTGATGAATTTTGGATAAAGCAGGATTGATGTAAATATCGGCTCTGATGGTTTCTTCATTTTATTTTTATATAGATGGACAATTTCAGGTGTCTTTATTTAAATTAGTCATGTGTTTTGTTGTGTTGGTGAATGGAATATCTTTATGCATTTATATAATGAGTACTCATTTTGTGTATTTATGTTTAGCTTGTCTTTTCCTAATGTGGTGTGATTATCTATGTATGGTCACACCACTCAGAGTAAGACCTGTACAGTACACACTCCTAGAACAAAACTGTACAATAATGTCATAAAATTTCATAACCATTACTTTAAGAAACTTCCCAATTTCACCCATCAACCTTCTTGCCTTTCACACAGTGAAGTGTGTTAAGTCATGGCGTTTAGATGTGCCACAGCAATTCTATTTTTAAATTCAAAATAGCCAAAGACATGCAAGGCCCTGCTGTTTTTATCACAGTAGAAATGCTGGTTTCATTCCCCAAATTGTGAATCTTTAAAGAATTTTGAGTAGGTTAGAGAAATGGAACCTGCATCGTAAGAAATCATAATTTTAGGGAAAGCTGTAACCTTCATGATGTAGTGGTTAGGTTCCTGACTGTGATGCATTTAAGGGCCACCCAGTGTCGAGCACATGGGTTCAAATCCTGGTCACAGTAGTTGATCCACAGCCACCCCAGCTGTTTGTCCACCCCTAGAAGTTGGTCGATAAAATGGATAACTGGCTTAGGCTAGGTATTTTTTTTTTTTTCCTTTTTGCCGCTGTCTCCCACGTTTGCGAGGTAGCGCAAGGAAACAGACGAAAGAAATGGCCCAACCCACCCCCATACACATGTATATACATACGTCCACACACGCAAATATATATACCAATGCAGCTTTCCATGGTTTACCCCAGACGCTTCACATGCCCTGCTTCAATCCACTGACAGCACGTCAACCCCGGTATACCACATCGATCCAATTCACTCTATTCCTTGCCCTCCTTTCACCCTCCTGCATGTTCAGGCCCCTATCACACAAAATCTTTTTCACTCCATCTTTCCACCTCCAATTTGGTCTGCCACTTCTCCTCGTTCCCTCCACCTCTGACCCATATATCCTCTTGGTCAATCTTTCCTCACTCATTCTCTCCATGTGCCCAAACCATTTCAAAACACCCTCTTCTGCTCTCTCAACCACGCTCTTTTTATTTCCACACATCTCTCTTACCCTTACGTTACTTACTCGATCAAACCACCTCACACCACACATTGTTCTCAAACATCTCATTTCCAGCACATCCATCCTCCTGCGCACAACTCTATCCATAGCCCACGCCTCGCAACCATACAACATCGTTGGAACCACTATTCCTTCAAACATACCCATTTTTGCTTTCCGAGATAATGTTCTCGACTTCCACACATTCTTCAAGGCTCCCAGGATTTTTGCCTCTCTCCCTCCTCCTCCTCCTCCTCATGGCCAGGTGCATAAGCAGTGGTGATTGCCAGTTTTTCATAATCTAGTCTCATTTTTATTCGTATTAGTTTGAAGCTCACTTTTTACGCTTTTCCACATATTCCCACAACTCTTGCCTCTGCAGTAGTGCTACCTATTCCATAGCTCTTACCCTCACACCATCCCTTGACTGTACCCCAAAGACATTCCTAAACCATTCTTCACTTTGAGTTAGATTATTCAGTTCCTTTCCTTAAACATTCTTCTTATCTCACCTTCATTCATAAATTGATTATATCACACATTTAGACACCTCAGCCTGAATCTTCTATTCCATATATACAGTACACCTAGAAATCTCATATCCACCCACCTATTCGTGCTTCCATATGAGAATTTGGGCTTTCTTATCCTTAGAAAGGTAAGACTTAACAAACTTGAAGAACAGATGGAAAAAATACAGAATCTGGAAGCAAAATGAACAAAATGAGGTGGCAACCAGGAAGAGTAAAGAAATAGCATCCTTCCTCAAGGTTAGCTTTAGGCTCACTGAGGCAGGTTGTTTGTGCTCATACTTTTAGGTATACTGATGTCAGTGACCAGATGTATGATGAATTCACCTTGAGAGCATCATATGCTTGTACCTTGGCCATGTATTACCTTTGAAAAATATATTGTGTGGGGGGGGCATACTTGATTGCTGTTTCCCATGTTAGCAAGGTAGCAGAAGGACAGATGAAGAAAGGCTGCATTTGCTTTATGTCCATTCTTTAGCTTCATATGCACTGCACCGAAACCACAGCCCCCTATCTACAACCAGGTCCTACAGACACTATTTATCATTAATATGATAAATAGTGACCAAAAATGAAAGATGTATCTTTTTTCTTTCAAAATTGTTCACCATTTCTTTCATTAGCAAAGTAGTGCGATGAATAGATGAAGAAATGTCTCATTTACTAATCCATTCTGTAGCTGTGTGAAATGCACGGAAACCACAGCCCCCTGCTCACGACCAGGCCTCACAGACCTTTTCATGGTTGCCCTGGCTTCTTCATATTCTCTGGATCTCAAGCCCTGAGCACTCAAAATCTTATTCACTTTATCCTTCCATATCAATTTTGGTGTCCATCTCTTTTTTTCTAATCACATGTTTGGCAGTACCTACATCAACAAGGTAGCACCACCAGAGTAGACAAAGAAACTAACTGCCTTATTCAGTCACATCCACACCCGAGGTGTCATGTATAATGTACGAAACCAGAACCCCCTAATCTACAACCAGGCCCTATATACCTTTCCAGGGTTCTCCTTGATCTCTTCATATTCCCTGGTTTAACCCATTACAGAACTTTGTCCCATGTATGTTGAATTGATTCAGTCTATTCCTTGTATGCCTAATACCTTCTTGTATGTTCTGGCCCCAGACTTTCAAAGCATCTTTCTGTCCATCCTTCCACCTCCTACTTTTTCAGTTCCTTATGTTTCAGAAATATATTCAAGGCGTGATGATTAGTTTAAGGTTGAGTAAGCTGGCCCCACTTAACTACCATAATAGGATTCAGATTGGGTATGATAGAGCCTTGGATATTTTTGCACTGCAGCATCTGCATGGGGTGTAGATGATTAATATCTCAAGACTCAGATGTTGAAGCATTGATTGGCAAAGGAAGACATATAATTTTGATTTTCATTTAGGAAACTTAGTGATACACCATAAGCAAGTATTGGTTTTACTCTCAAAGCAGTAAAAAAAAGCCATTTGTAAAAATAAGAAAGTAATACCATCCCATAAAAGTACAGTAACATTATCATGATTAGCTTGAGTATCTCTTGAACTGAAAACAAAAAGGAACATGGGGTTTAGTCATAATGCCACTTTCATTGTATTAATGCAGATTGGATAAGCAACCACATTTTAGAGACAGCCAGTAAGTGCTGCATCACAGGCATTATACTTTTCTCACTCTTGTACCATTTGTATCCTCAGTTTCTTCTGTATTTTTCTTGTACTTCATTTGTTAGCAAGATATCAAGTCTACCTCCACAAAATTGATATACAGATGACTCATACATGTATATCTGAAAAATACAAGTGGCACCTGGCCATCTGTTAAATCATATGAAGGCAGAACCTCTTGTTTTCAATTGAGATTTTTGAATATTAATTATTTTTAAGTGGCCTTTTTATGATTTTACTGAGGCATTTTAGGAAAAGACATCTTTTTTACTTTTTTGTATCATAACTTATTGGATAATGTCACATTTTGAGAAATTTTCTTTTTCCTAAGGCAAACAAACCTGTTGAATCTCCACCCCTTGGATTTCCATTGGTACGGCCAGTCCCGCCACCAACTCCAGAAAGCACAACAGCACAGCCTAGACCGCAGCCAACATATGGGAAAGGTGTTCGCTTCAAGGGTAAAAGGGCATATCCAACTGTTCCCAACCAGCCATCAGAAGCAAGTGCATATTTCATGTTTGAATTAGCAAAGACAGTGTTGAACAGAGCTGGAGGGAATAGTAGCACATCACTGTTTACACAGGTAAGTCATAAGGTATGAGCATGTCTGCTAGAGTAATCAGATTCTGTACAGAGGCATATTTAGGTGAATCATCATTGTGTTATTTATTTTTTACTTGATCTTTATATTATTAGTACAGCATTTGTATAGATTAAAATGCTTTACCATTTATAGAGAAATTTCACTTACTTTACCATACACCCTAAGAATGTAAAACTAATGTATTTCTCAACAATGATCTTTATCCAGCATAGTTATACCTCATGGGATTAACCTTATATATTTTTACACATTCATGCTGATTTTATTTTTCAAACACCTTTCTTTCGTGAGGAACTTCCATTTTCCCATGGCAAACAAACCTATTGAATCTCCACCTTTGATTTAGTGGACTAATAGGGGAAAGGGTTGTATGTTAATGTTGCTTGTCCATTAGATCATAAAGTTTTTTAGACTCACCTTTTGACAAGTATACAGTGTATGTACATATCACTGTATTTGGTATAACAGTCATTAAGTAGAGATGAAAAAGAATATATTAAGGAATACACTATTGTGATAAAATGAAATTGTGTACTGGTTACTGTTCAAATCAGCTAACCTGTTGTTGTTGATGGATTGTAAATTGCCATGATGTGCAGTGGGGACTGAGTAAAGATTTTTAAGTTTAATCTTTTCATTATATAACAAAAATAGATTGCATCTTATTTCTGTATTCATTACACGTGGGCAGCAAACATACCAGACTCACCATTTTCATTACACGTGGGCAACAGAAACACTAGACTCACTGTATGCATTACTACCTGTATGCAGCAGACACACCAGACTCGCCGTACTAATTACACGAGGCCAGCAGACAAACCACACTCACTGTACTCATTAAACTTGTGGGCAGCTGACACACTAGATTCCTTGTATTCATCACACTTGTAGGCAGCTTACCCACCAGACTCAAGCCTCTTGAGAAGTTCTGATTTAAGTTCAGATGAACGTACATGCTTGCTTCTCATACTATCCCTTTGGCCTATGATGGCTATTACAAACATACAGTGGTTTTGAAAAGACCAGAACTGTTTCTGTAGTTCAAATGGCACACAGATTAATAGCAGTGCTTCTGCATGAGCATCTGTAAAACAGGATCAGTCAAGGGCCAGGCTTGAGCATGTAGGTATGCCAAACACATCTACATGCATGCTTTGACCAAAAGCTAATCTAGAAGTTTCAAGAAGAATCAAGATATTTTGAGCTTGTTTTGACCACATGAACACAAATCAGCATTGGTCTGTTATTTATGAAGTCTGTTAGTTCCAGGTCCATGAAACGGAGGGTTTACTTTTTACTGAATACTGTAGGTGTTGCCAAGCTCAGCTGGCTAATGGTTACATATTGACTGAAAAGTCACCTTTGGCAAGCTGTATCATTGGCAGTCCAGTCTCTTCAAAGAACTTCTCATTCCAAAGGAGTCTGCTCCCTTAACCTGACTGGATCTAATATGATAGTTTTGCTCTTATTCACATTTACTCTCAATTTTCTCCTTTCACACACTCCTCCAAACTCAGTCACCAACCTTTGCAGTTTCTCACACGAATCAACCACTAGAGTTGTATCATCGACAAACTAGAACTGACTCACTTCCCAGGCACTCTCATCCACAACAGACTGCATACTTGCCCCTCTCCAAAACTCTTGCATTTACCTTGCTAACCACCCCATCCATAAACAAATTAAACAGCCATGGGGACATCACACACCTGTGCCGCAGAGTGACATTCACTGGGAACCAGTCACTCTCCTGTATCTTTCTTTTTCTTTCAAACTATTCGCCATTTCCCGCGTTAGCGAGGTAGCATTAAGAACAGAGGACTGGGCCTTTGGACTGGCACTGGGCCCCTCTCATCATTTTTTTTTTTAATTTTCCAAAAGAAGGAACTCTCCTATATATATATATATATTTTTTTTTTTTTTTTTTTTATACTTTGTCGCTGTCTCCCGCGTTTGCGAGGTAGCGCAAGGAAACAGACGAAAGAAATGGCCCAACCCCCCCCATACACATGTACATACACACGTCCACACACGCAATATACATACCTACACAGCTTTCCATGGTTTACCCCGGACGCTTCACATGCCTTGATTCAATCCACTGACAGCACGTCAACCCCTGTATACCACATCGCTCCAATTCACTCTATTCCTTGCCCTCCTTTCACCCTCCTGCATGTTCAGGCCCCGATCACACAAAATCCTTTTCACTCCATCTTTCCACCTCCAATTTGGTCTCCCTCTTCTCCTCGTTCCCTCCACCTCCGACACATATATCCTCTTGGTCAATCTTTCCTCACTCATTCTCTCCATGTGCCCAAACCATTTCAAAACACCCTCTTCTGCTCTCTCAACCACGCTCTTTTTATTTCCACACATCTCTCTTACCCTTACGTTACTTACTCGATCAAACCACCTCACACCACACATTGTCCTCAAACATCTCATTTCCAGCACACCATCCTCCTGCGCACAACTCTATCCATAGCCCACGCCTCGCAACCATAAAACATTTTTTGAAACCAACCATTCCTTCAAACATACCCATTTTTGCTTTCCGAGATAATGTTCTCGACTTCCACACATTCTTCAAGGCCCCCAGGATTTTCGCCCCCCCCCCACCCTATGATCCACTTCCGCTTCCATGGTTCCATCCGCTGCCAGATCCACTCCCAGATATCTAAAACACTTCACTTATATAATATTATAATATATATATAATATATTATATATATATATTATTATTATTTTAAATTATACTTTGTCACTGTCTCCCGCCCCGTTTGCGAGGTTAGCGCAAGGAAACAGACGAAAGAAAGGGCCCCAAACCCCCCCCCATACACATGTATATACATACGTCCACACACGCAAATATACATACCTACACAGCTTTCCATGGTTTACCCCAGACGCTTCACATGCCCTGCTTCAATCCACTGACAGCACGTCAACCCCGGTATACCACATCGCTCCAATTCACTCTATTCCTTGCCCTCCTTTCACCCTCCTGCATGTTCAGGCCCCGATCACACAAAATCTTTTTCACTCCATCTTTCCACCTCCAATTTGGTCTCCCTCTTCTCCTTGTTCCTCCACCTCCGACACATATATCCTCTTGGTCAATCTTTCCTCACTCATCCTCTCCATGTGCCAAACCACTTCAAAACACCCTCTTCTGCTCTCTCAACCATGCTCTTTTTATTTCCACAATCTCTCTTACCCTTACGTTACTCACTCGATCAAACCACCTCACACCACAACACTGTCCTCAAACATCTCATTTCCAGCACATCCATCTCCTGCGCACAACTCTATCCATAGCCCACGCCTCGCAACCATACAACATTGTTGGAAACCACCATTCCTTCAAACATACCCATTTTTGCTTTCCGAGATAATGTTCTCGACTTCCACACATTCTTCAAGGCCCCCAGGATTTTCGCCCCTCCCCCACCCTATGATCCACTTCCGCTTCCATGGTTCCATCCGCTGCCAGATCCACTCCCAGATATCTAAAACACTTCACTTATATATATATTTTATATTTTATATATATATTTTTTTTTTTTATACCTCGTTGCTGTCTCCCACGTTTGCGAGGTAGCGCAAGGAAACAGACGAAAGAAATGGCCCAACCCCCCCCCATACACATGTATATACATACGTCCACACACGCAAATATACATACCTACACAGCTTTCCATGGTTTACCCCAGACGCTTCACATGCCCTGCTTCAATCCACTGACAGCACGTCAACCCCGGTATACCACATCGCTCCAATTCACTCTATTCCTTGCCCTCCTTTCACCCTCCTGCATGTTCAGGCCCCGATCACACAAAATCTTTTTCACTCCATCTTTCCACCTCTAATTTGGTCTCCCTCTTCTCCTTGTTCCCTCCACCTCCGACACATATATCCTCTTGGTCAATCTTTCCTCACTCATTCTTCCATGTGACCAAACCACTTCAAAACAACCCTCTTCTGCTCTCTCAACCATGCTCTTTTTTATTCCACACATCTCTCTTACCCTTACGTTACTCACTCGATCAAACCACCTCACACCACACATTGTCCTCAAACATCTCATTTCCAGCACATCCATCCTCCTGCGCACAACTCTATCCATAGTCCACGCCTCGCAACCATACAACATTGTTGGAACCACTATTCCTTCAAACATAACCATTTTGCTTTCCGAGATAATGTTCTCGACTTCCACACATTCTTCAAGGCCCCCAGGATTTTCGCCCCCTCCCCCACCCTATGATCCACTTCCGCTTCCATGGTTCCATCCGCTGCCAGATCCACTCCCAGATATCTAAAACACTTCACTTCCTCCAGTTTTTCTCCATTCAAACTCACCTCCCAATTGACTTGACCCTCAACCCTACTGTACCTAATAACCTTGCTCTTATTCACATTTACTCTTAACTTTCTTCTTCCACACACTTTTCCAAACTCAGTCACCAGCTTCTGCAGTTTCTCACATGAATCAGCCACCAGCGCTGTATCATCAGCGAACAACAACTGACTCACTTCCCAAGCTCTCTCATCCCCAACAGACTTCATACTTGCCCCTCTTTCCAAAACTCTGCATTTACCTCCCTAACAACCCCATCCATAAACAAATTAAACAACCATGGAGACATCACACACCCCCCGCCGCAAACCTACATATAATATATATATATATATATATATATATATATATATATATATATATATATATATATTTATATATTTTTTTTTTTTTTATACTTTGTCGCTGTCTCCCGCGCTTGCGAGGTAGCGCAAGGAAACAGACGAAAGAAAAAGGCCCAACCCCCCCCAATACACAATGTATATACATACGTCCACACACGCAAATATACATACCTACACAGCTTTCCATAGCTTTTCCCAGACGCTTCACATGCCTTGATTCAATCCACTGACAGCACGTCAACCCCGGTATACCACATCGATCCAATTCACTCTATTCCTTGCCCTCCTTTCACCCTCCTGCATGTTCAGGCCCCGATCACACAAAAACTTTTTCACTCCATCTTTCCACCTCCAATTTGGTCTCCTCTCTCTCTTGTTGCCTCCACCTCCGACACATATATCCTCTTGGTCAATCTTTCCTCACTCATCCTCTCCATGTGCCCAAACCACATTCAAAACACCCTCTTCTGCTCTCTCAACCACGCTCTTTTTATTTCCACACATCTCTCTTACCCTTACGTTACTCACTCGATCAAACCACCTCACACCAACATTGTCCTCAAACATCTCATTTCCAGCACATCCATCCTCCTGCGCACAACTCTATCCATAGCCCACGCCTCGCAACCATACAACATTGTTGGAACCACTATTCCTTCAAACATACCCATTTTTGCTTTCCGAGATAATGTTCTCGACTTCCACACATTCTTCAAGGCCCCCAGAATTTTCGCCCCCTCCCCCACCCTATGATCACTTCCACTTCCATGGTTCCATCCGCTGCCAGATCCACTCCCAGATATCTAAAACACTTCACTTCCTCCAGTTTTTCTCCATTCAAATTTACCTCCCAATTGACTTGACCCTCAACCCTACTGTACCTAATAACCTTGCTCTTATTCACATTTACTCTTAACTTTCTTCTTTCACACACTTTACCAAACTCAGTCACCAGCTTCTGCAGTTTCTCACATGAATCAGCCACCAGCCTGTATCATCAGCGAACAACAACTGACTCACTTCCCAAGCTCTCTCATCCCCAACAGACTTCATACTTGCCCCTCTTTCCAAAACTCTTGCATTCACCTCCCTAACCACCCCATCCATAAACAAATTAAACAACCATGGAGACATCACACACCCCTGCCGCAAACCTACATTCACTGAGAACCAATCACTTTCCTCTCTTCCTACATGTACACATGCCTTACAATCCTCGATAAAAACTTTTCACTGCTTCTAACAACTTGCCTCCCACACCATATATTCTTAATACCTTCCACAGAGCATCTCTATCAACTCTATCATATGCCTTCTCCAGATCCATAAATGCTACATACAAATCCATTTGCTTTTCTAAGTATTTCTCACATACATTCTTCAAAGCAAACATCTGATCCACACATCCTCTACCACTTCTGAAACCACACTGCTCTTCCCAATCTGATGCTCTGTACATGCCTTCACCCTCTCAATCAATACCCTTCCATATAATTTACCAGAATACTCAACAAACTTATACCTCTGTAATTTGAGCACTCACTCTATCCCTTTGCCTTTGTACAATGGCACTATGCACGCATTCCGCCAATCCTCAGGCACCTCGCCATGAGTCATACATACATTAAATAACCTTACCAACCAGTCAACAATACAGTCACCCCCTTTTTTAGTAGATTCCACTGCAATACCGTCCAAACCTGCTGCCTTGCCGGCTTTCATCTTCTGCAAAGCTTTTACTACCTCTTCTCTGTTTACCAAATCATTTTCCCAAACCCTCTCACTTTGCACACCACCTCGACCAAAACACCCTATATCAGCCACTCTATCATCAAACACCTTCAACAAACCTTCAAAATACTCACTCCATCTCCTTTCAATCACCACTACTTGTTATCACCTCCCCATTTGTGCCCTTCACTGAAGTTCCCAATTTGCTCCCTTGTCTTACGCCACTTTATTTACCTCCTTCCAGAACATCTTTTATTCTCCCTAAAATTTAATGATACTCTCTCACCCCAACTCTCATTGCCCTCTTTTCACCTCTTGCACCTTTCTCTTGACCTCCTGTCTCTTCTTTTTGTACATCTTCCACTCAATTGCATTTTTTCCCTGCAAAAATCGTCCAAATGCCTCTCTCTTCTCTTTCACTAATAATCTTACTTCTTCATCCCACCACTCACTACCCTTTCTAATAACCCACCTCCCACGCTTCTCATGCCACAAGCATCTTTTGCGCAAGCCATCACTGCTTCCCTAAATACATCCCATTCCTCCCCACTCCCTTACCTCCTTTGTTCTCACCTTTTTCCATTCTGTACTCAGTCTCTCCTGTACTTCCTCACACAAGTCTCCTTCCCAAGCTCACTTACTCTCACCACCCTCTGAACCCCAACATTCTCTCTTTTTTCTGAAAACCCATACAAATCTTCACCCTCGCCTCCACAAGATAATGATCAGACATATCTCCAGTTGCACCTCTCAGCACATTAACATCCAAAAGTCTCTCTTTCGCGCGCCTGTCAATTAACACGTAATCCAATAACGCTCTCTGCCATCTCTCCTACTTACATATGTATGATTATGGATATCTCACTTTTTAAACCAGGTATTCCCATCCCACCCTTTTTCCAGCACTTAAATCTACAAGCTCTTCCCTTTTCCCCTTTACAACACTGAACCCCCCATTTTTAACCAATTTTTCCCCTCAACTGCCACATTACCCCCTTTGCTTTCAATCACCCGCACTTTAACCGGGTTCGTGCAAAAAACCACTAACACAGTCATTCACTGCCCCAAAAAACACTTGCCTCCATGATTTTTCTTTCTGCCCAGGGCTATGCACCAAAAATCACCCATCTCTCTCCATAAAACTTTCAGTTTTTACCCATAAAATGAAAAATTTACTTTCTTACTTCTAACAACCCCCACAACTCCTGTTTAGGGTATGCTACCCCTTTCCCCTTTGCTTTGTCCTCTCCTCCCCCTGATTTTCTCCCAAACATTTTCCCCCACTTTTCCCCTTTTACTTTTGACTTCGTTCATCAGAGCCAAAATACCGGGTTTTCCTTTTCCCCTAAAACTACTACCTTCCCCTTTTTTTTCACTTTTGGTTTTTCATCCCACACTTTAGACACCCCAATCTGAGTCTAATATATTTTATATATATATATAAAAAAAATAAACAAATAAATAAATTATTTATGGGGTTTTTTAGGGGGGGAATGAAAGGTTTTTGGAAAGGGGGGCAAGTTAAATTGTTGGGATGGAGAGTTTGGGGAAGGATCATTGTTTTCGTGTAACAGCGCTGGGGGCTGATTCATTAAAACTGAAAACGGGTGACTGATTTGGTAAAGTGTGTGAAAAAGAAATTTAAGAGAAAAATGTGATAAACAAGGTTATTAGGTACAGTAGGGGGGGGGTAAAGTCAATTGGGAGGTTTTTTGAATGGAGAAAACGGGAGGAATGAAGTGTTTTAGATATCGGGGAGGGGATCGGGCAGCGGATGGAACCAGGGAAGCAAGGGGATCATAGGGGGGGGGAGGGGGAAAAATTCGGGGGAGCCTTGAAAATGTGGGAAATCGGAACATTATCTGGGAAAGAAAAAAGGGTATTTTTAAGGAATAGTGGTTCCAACAATGTTTATGGTTGCGAGGGGGGACAGGGATGATTGTCGCAGGAAGGGATTTTGGGAAATAAATGTTTGGGGAAATGTTGGTGTGAGGTGGTTTGATCGATAAGTAACAAAGGGGAAAAGGAATTTTGGGGAAAAAAAAAAGACGGGTTGAAGACAAAGGGGGGTGTTTTAAAGGGTTTGTCACAGGAAAAAGGGTGGGGGAAAATTGACCAAGGGGGGATATATTGTGGGAGGGGGAGGAACGGGGGAAAAGGGGGAAAAAAATTTGGGAGGTGGAAAAGGGAGTGAAAAAGTTTTTGTGTGATGGGGGCCTGAACATGCAGGAGGGGAAAGGGGGCAAGGAATAGAGGTTTGGGACGATGTGGAAACCCGGGGTTACTGCTGTCAGTGGATTGAATAAAGGGCTTTGAAGCTTGGGGGGAAAACCATGGAAAGCTTGTGGATTAATTTGGGTGTGTGGACGTAGTATATACTGTGTATGGGGGGGGGTTGGGGCATTTCTTTTTGTCTGTTTCCTTGCGCTACTCCAAAGCGGGAGACAGCGCAAAGAAAAAAAAAAAATATTATAAAAAATATTTTATTTTATTATTTTGCGCTGTCTCCGGTTTTTTTGGAGGGGTAGGAGGAAAGAGAAAAAATTTACATTTCCTCCCCCAACAACCCCCCATAAAAAAATTAAACAACCATGGGGACATCACACACCCCCGCCGCAAACCACATTCACTGAGAACCAAACACTTTCCCCTCTTCCTACACTACACATGCCCACATCCTCATAAAAAATTTTTACTGCTTTAACAAAATTTCCCCCACCATATATTCTTAATACCTTCCCCAACACTCTTTCCTTATCATATGCCTTCTCCCGATCCCTAAAGCTACATACAAACCATTTGCTTTTCTAAGTATTTTTCACATACATTCTTCAAAAAAACACCCCGATCCCACATCCCCACCCCTTCTGAAACCACATGCTCTTCCCCAATTGATGCTTTACATGCCTTCACCCCCTCAATCAATACCCTCCCATAAAATTTCCCGGAAACTCAACAAAAATTATACCTCTGTAATTTTACCACTCACTCTTATCCCCTTTTCCTTTTCAATGGCCTATGCCCATTTCCCCAATCCCCAGGCACCTCACCCTAAACATACATACATTAAAAAACCTTTCCAAAAATCAACAATACAGTCACCCCCTTTTTTAATAAATTCCATGCAGTACCATCCAAACCTGCTGCCTTGCCGGCTTTCATTTCCCAAAGCTTTTATATATATATATAAATTTATATATAATTTTATATATATATTATATATATAAAATATTTTTTTCTTTTTTTCTTTCAAGTATTCCCATTTCCCGTTTGCGAGGTGCTTAAAAACGAGGACTGGGGCCCTTTTAGGGGAAAAACCCTCACCTGGCCCAATTCTCTGTTCCTTCTTTTGGAAAATTAAAAAAAACGAGAGGGGGGGATTTTCCCCCCCCGCCCCTCCCCTTTTTTGTCGCCCTTTTACGACCCAAAACTGGGAAATATTTTTTTCCCCCTTCCCCCATATATATTATATATAATATATATATATATATATATATATTATATATATATATACACCCATATACCACATATACATCATATATTTTTTAACATTACATATATATACAACAGACATATACATATAACAAATGTACATTTCATACTTGCTGCCTTCATCCTTCCCATCACCTCCCCCACACATGAAAATAGCACCCCCCCCCCTTCCAGTGGGGCAAACCCAGGAAAAAAAAAAAAAAAAAAAACCTCATTCTTTCCACCCATTCTCTATTTGTCATTGTAATGCACTGAAACACGTTTCCTTTCCACATCCAGGCCCCACAACTTTTCTGTTTTCCCCCAGTTTCACGTCCAGGGTTCAATCCATTGACCTCGCCCCCCTTTCCAATCATTCCAGATACTCTTTTCCCTTTTACCCTTTTATTTTCAGGCCTATCACTAAAAATCTTTTTCACCCCATTTTCCCCCTTTAATTTGGGTCTCCCCTTTCCCCTTTGCCCCTCCACCTTTTGACCCTATATCCTTTTTGTCAATCTTTCCTCACTCATTAGGGGAAAACCATTTCAATACACCTTTCTGCTCTTAAAACCCACATCTTTTTATTACCACCATCTTTTTACCCTTTATTCTTACTCGATCCACCCCCTCATCCCCAATATTCATCTTGCTTGCCTTCATCCTTTCCCTGTCGCCCCCTGCACACGGGAATTACTCCCCACTTAGCGAGGCGACCCTCACACCCCGGGTCACCCAATGGGGTAAGATTGAGTTGTCTAAAAGTATGTTTTTATACTTAAGGAAAGGGGCAAGATTTTGTGGGTGGGGCCGGCTTATGGGTTAAAGCCCAAAAACCCAAACTAAGCCAAACATAGAAAATGTTACTAGTTTTTAGGGTACATACTTTAATTATGCATGGTGCTGATTTTTCGGAAGGAAAGTGTTTTTTTTTTTTCTTTAGACTGATCGGGGGTGATTTTTGAGTCAGTCATTAAGGGATTAAGAGGTTGCCTGTTTTTTTTCTTTTTTTCAATACTATTCACCATTTCTGCATTACGAATAGTGTTAAGAACAGGGATGACTTTGAAAAATCCCTCTTGGCCCCCTTTCTCTGTTCCTTCTTTCAGAAAAGTAAAAAAAAACAGGGGGGAGGATTTCCAGCCCCCCTGCTTTTCCCCCCTTTTTCACCCTTACACATCAGGGATACGGGAAGAATTTTTTTCATCGGGATGTATTATGTTCAAAAATATATTTTTTAAGATATTTTAAGTTTGAGGAGTCAGCCCGAAGACTTACCTTTCCCACCTCTCCATAGATTATTTGGGTTTGGGATGGAAAGTAAGGGCTTTTACCATAACTCTTTCTCTCCCGGGGGGTTTTTAAATCTTGGTTGTAAACAAATTAGATTTATTACTTTCATTTCATCTCCTGACTCTTGAGCGTTCTTTTGTAACTGACAAATTCAAAACAATTGATTCTCATTGATTAATTTTTTTTTTCCCTTTCGGGCCACCATTCCCCCAGAACCAAAAGATCCTCATCGACCATTTCACATGTGTGCATTTAAAATTGGGTCTATATGCTCTTGGTCTTCATAACTTGGGGCACCCCCAAGGGCTTTAAGAACATCCATCTCATTCTCATGGAAACAAGTAAGGCCTTTTATTTTTTTTATGATCTGCCTAAGTTTGAAATAAATGACTTCATTTATTTTAAAATTCATATTTCTCTGATTTTATTTCAAAAACCCTCTTTGTGCTTTAGTAAACACCCTTGGCTTTTTTAAAATTTGCTCAGCACCCTTTTTTCATATTTTTTGTGATCCCTCATACAATGTTGCCATGACATTTAGAAAGGGCTCATTTGCTCTTCCCCTTCCCACTGTACTTAAAATGTACCAAAATCTAGCCCCCATCCAGACATACCCCCGATCTTTCCTTGGTTTTCCCCAAGGCTTCTTGCCCGGGTTAACTCATTGACAGCATGACACCCCCTGGGTGATTTCATCCATTTCTGTCCATACAATCCTCCCCTCTTTTCCTCCCATTTCACTGAACATTTTACTCCCTCCTTCCCCCTCTCCCCCAAACCTCATTTTTTTTTTTTCCTTTTTTTCAACATTTTTTGTCAAAACACTTGGGTAAAAATTCTTAACCTTTTACATACATGTTTGTACATAACAAAAAGGCACTCTTTGTTATAATGGTTTTTGAATAGAACAAAGCCTACCCATATTTTATGTTTACTTCATATTGTATTACATTATTATTATATTTTTTTTTTTTTTTTTTTTGCTTTTCGCTGTCTCCCTTTGCGGGGGCCAAGGAAACAACAAAGAAATCCCAAACCCCCCCCATACACGTATTAATACGTCCACACACGCAAAAACATACCTACACAGTTTCCTGGTTTTCCCCCCGACCCTCAATCCCTATTTAATCCCCTGACGCACGTCAACCCCGGGAAAACCCCATCGCCCAATTTACTTTTCCTTTCCCTCCTTTCACCCCCTTGTTTAGCCCCGATCAACAAAATCTTTTTACTCCATCTTTCCACCTCCAATTTTGGTCTCCCTCTTCTCCTTGTTCCCTCCACCTCCGACACATATATCCTCTTGGTCAATCTTTCCTCACTCATTCTCTCCATGTGACCAAACCACTTCAAAACACCCTCTTCTGCTCTCTCAACCATGCTCTTTTTATTTCCACACATCTCTCTTACCCTTACGTTACTCACTCGATCAAACCACCTCACACCACACATTGTCCTCAAACATCTCATTTCCAGCACATTCATCCTCCTGCGCACAACTCTATCCATAGCCCACGCCTCGCAACCATACAACATTGTTGGAACCACTATTCCTTCAAACATAACCATTTTTGCTTTCCGAGATAATGTTCTCGACTTCCACACATTCTTCAAGGCCCCCAGGATTTTCGCCCCCTCCCCCACCCTATGATCCACTTCCGCTTCCATGGTTCCATCCGCTGCCAGATCCACTCCCAGATATCTAAAACACTTCACTTCCTCCAGTTTTTCTCCATTCAAACTCACCTCCCAATTGACTTGACCCTCAACCCTACTGTACCTAATAACCTTGCTCTTATTCACATTTACTCTTAACTTTCTTCTTCCACACACTTTTCCAAACTCAGTCACCAGCTTCTGCAGTTTCTCACATGAATCAGCCACCAGCGCTGTATCATCAGCGAACAACAACTGACTCACTTCCCAAGCTCTCTCATCCCCAACAGACTTCATACTTGCCCCTCTTTCCAAAACTCTTGCATTTACCTCCCTAACAACCCCATCCATAAACAAATTAAACAACCATGGAGACATCACACACCCCTGCCGCAAACCTACATATATATATATATATATATATATATATATATATATATATATATATATATATATATATATATTTTTTTTTTTTTTATACTTTGTCGCTGTCTCCCGCGCTTGCGAGGTAGCGCAAGGAAACAGACGAAAGAAATGGCCCAACCCCCCCAATACACATGTATATACATACGTCCACACACGCAAATATACATACCTACACAGCTTTCCATAGCTTACCCCAGACGCTTCACATGCCTTGATTCAATCCACTGACAGCACGTCAACCCCGGTATACCACATCGATCCAATTCACTCTATTCCTTGCCCTCCTTTCACCCTCCTGCATGTTCAGGCCCCGATCACACAAAATCTTTTTCACTCCATCTTTCCACCTCCAATTTGGTCTCCCTCTTCTCCTTGTTGCCTCCACCTCCGACACATATATCCTCTTGGTCAATCTTTCCTCACTCATCCTCTCCATGTGCCCAAACCACTTCAAAACACCCTCTTCTGCTCTCTCAACCACGCTCTTTTTATTTCCACACATCTCTCTTACCCTTACGTTACTCACTCGATCAAACCACCTCACACCAAACATTGTCCTCAAACATCTCATTTCCAGCACATCCATCCTCCTGCGCACAACTCTATCCATAGCCCACGCCTCGCAACCATACAACATTGTTGGAACCACTATTCCTTCAAACATACCCATTTTTGCTTTCCGAGATAATGTTCTCGACTTCCACACATTCTTCAAGGCCCCCAGAATTTTCGCCCCCTCCCCCACCCTATGATCCACTTCCACTTCCATGGTTCCATCCGCTGCCAGATCCACTCCCAGATATCTAAAACACTTCACTTCCTCCAGTTTTTCTCCATTCAAATTTACCTCCCAATTGACTTGACCCTCAACCCTACTGTACCTAATAACCTTGCTCTTATTCACATTTACTCTTAACTTTCTTCTTTCACACACTTTACCAAACTCAGTCACCAGCTTCTGCAGTTTCTCACATGAATCAGCCACCAGCGCTGTATCATCAGCGAACAACAACTGACTCACTTCCCAAGCTCTCTCATCCCCAACAGACTTCATACTTGCCCCTCTTTCCAAAACTCTTGCATTCACCTCCCTAACCACCCCATCCATAAACAAATTAAACAACCATGGAGACATCACACACCCCTGCCGCAAACCTACATTCACTGAGAACCAATCACTTTCCTCTCTTCCTACATGTACACATGCCTTACAATCCTCGATAAAAACTTTTCACTGCTTCTAACAACTTGCCTCCCACACCATATATTCTTAATACCTTCCACAGAGCATCTCTATCAACTCTATCATATGCCTTCTCCAGATCCATAAATGCTACATACAAATCCATTTGCTTTTCTAAGTATTTCTCACATACATTCTTCAAAGCAAACATCTGATCCACACATCCTCTACCACTTCTGAAACCACACTGCTCTTCCCCAATCTGATGCTCTGTACATGCCTTCACCCTCTCAATCAATACCCTTCCATATAATTTACCAGGAATACTCAACAAACTTATACCTCTGTAATTTGAGCACTCACTCTTATCCCCTTTGCCTTTGTACAATGGCACTATGCACGCATTCCGCCAATCCTCAGGCACCTCGCCATGAGTCATACATACATTAAATAACCTTACCAACCAGTCAACAATACAGTCACCCCCTTTTTTAGTAGATTCCACTGCAATACCGTCCAAACCTGCTGCCTTGCCGGCTTTCATCTTCTGCAAAGCTTTTACTACCTCTTCTCTGTTTACCAAATCATTTTCCCAAACCCTCTCACTTTGCACACCACCTCGACCAAAACACCCTATATCAGCCACTCTATCATCAAACACCTTCAACAAACCTTCAAAATACTCACTCCATCTCCTTACATCACCACTACTTGTTATCACCTCCCCATTTGTGCCCTTCACTGAAGTTCCCATTTGCTCCCTTGTCTTACGCACTTTATTTACCTCCTTCCAGAACATCTTTTTATTCTCCCTAAAATTTAATGATACTCTCTCACCCCAACTCTCATTTGCCCTCTTTTTCACCTCTTGCACCTTTCTCTTGACCTCCTGTCTCTTTCTTTTTGTACATCTTCCACTCAATTGCATTTTTTCCCTGCAAAAATCGTCCAAATGCCTCTCTCTTCTCTTTCACTAATAATCTTACTTCTTCATCCCACCACTCACTACCCTTTCTAATAACCCACCTCCCACGCTTCTCATGCCACAAGCATCTTTTGCGCAAGCCATCACTGCTTCCCTAAATACATCCCATTCCTCCCCCACTCCCCTTACCTCCTTTGTTCTCACCTTTTTCCATTCTGTACTCAGTCTCTCCTGGTACTTCCTCACACAAGTCTCCTTCCCAAGCTCACTTACTCTCACCACCCTCTGAACCCCAACATTCTCTCTTTTTTTCTGAAAACCCATACAAATCTTCACCCTCGCCTCCACAAGATAATGATCAGACATATCTCCAGTTGCACCTCTCAGCACATTAACATCCAAAAGTCTCTCTTTCGCGCGCCTGTCAATTAACACGTAATCCAATAACGCTCTCTGGCCATCTCTCCTACTTACATATGTATGATTATGGATATCTCACTTTTTAAACCAGGTATTCCCAATCACCAGTCCTTTTTCAGCACATAAATCTACAAGCTCTTCACCATTTCCATTTACAACACTGAACACCCCATGTATACCAATTATTCCCTCAACTGCCACATTACTCACCTTTGCATTCAAATCACCCGTCACTATAACCTGGTCTCGTGCATCAAAACCACTAACACAGTCATTCAGCTGCTCCCAAAACACTTGCCTCTCATGATCTTTCTTCTCATGCCCAGGTGCATATGCACCAATAATCACCCATCTCTCTCCATCAACTTTCAGTTTTACCCATAGTAATTGAGAATTTACTTTCTTACATTCTATCACATACTCCCACAACTCCTGTTTCAGGAGTACTGCTACTCCTTCCCTTGCTCTTGTCCTCTCACTAACCCCTGACTTTACTCCCAAGACATTTCCAAACCACTCTTCCCCTTTACTCTTGAGCTTCGTTGCACTCAGAGCCAAAATATCCAGGTTCCTTTCCTCAAACATACTACCTATCTCTCCTTTTTTCACTTCTTGGTTTCATCCACACACATTTAGACACCCCAATCTGAGTCTATATATATATATATATATATATATATAAAAATAAACAAATAAATAAATATATTTATGGGGTTGTTAGGGAGGTGAATGCAAGAGTTTTGGAAAGAGGGGCAAGTATGAAGTCTGTTGGGGATGAGAGAGCTTGGGAAGTGAGTCAGTTGTTGTTCGCTGATGATACAGCGCTGGTGGCTGATTCATGTGAGAAACTGCAGAAGCTGGTGACTGAGTTTGGTAAAGTGTGTGAAAGAAGAAAGTTAAGAGTAAATGTGAATAAGAGCAAGGTTATTAGGTACAGTAGGGTTGAGGGTCAAGTCAATTGGGAGGTGAGTTTGAATGGAGAAAAACTGGAGGAAGTGAAGTGTTTTAGATATCTGGGAGTGGATCTGGCAGCGGATGGAACCATGGAAGCGGAAGTGGATCATAGGGTGGGGGAGGGGGCGAAAATTCTGGGAGCCTTGAAGAATGTGTGGAAGTCGAGAACATTATCTCGGAAAGCAAAAATGGGTATGTTTGAAGGAATAGTGGTTCCAACAATGTTGTATGGTTGCGAGGCGTGGACTATGGATAGAGTTGTGCGCAGGAGGATGGATGTGCTGGAAATGAGATGTTTGAGGACAATGTGTGGTGTGAGGTGGTTTGATCGAGTAAGTAACGTAAGGGTAAGAGAGATATGTGGAAATAAAAAAGAGCGTGGTTGAGAGAGCAGAAGAGGGTGTTTTGAAATGGTTTGGTCACATGGAGAGAATGAGTGAGGAAAGATTGACCAAGAGGATATATGTGTCGGAGGTGGAGGGAACGAGGAGAAGAGGGAGACCAAATTGGAGGTGGAAAGATGGAGTGAAAAAGATTTTGTGTGATCGGGGCCTGAACATGCAGGAGGGTGAAAGGAGGGCAAGGAATAGAGTGAATTGGAGCGATGTGGTATACCTGGGTTGACGTGCTGTCAGTGGATTGAATCAAGGCATGTGAAGCGTCTGGGGTAAACCATGGAAAGCTGTGTAGGTATGTATATTTGCGTGTGTGGACGTATGTATATACATGTGTATGGGGGTGGGTTGGGCCATTTCTTTTGTCTGTTTCCTTGCGCTACCTCGCAAACGCGGGAGACAGCGACAAAGCAAAAAAAAAAATATATATATAGGAAGAGAGGAAAGTGATTGGTTCTCAGTGAATGTAGGTTTGCGGCAGGGGTGTGTGATGTCTCCATGGTTGTTTAATTTGTTTATGGATGGGGTTGTTAGGGAGGTGGAAAGATGGAGTGAAAAGGATTTTGTGTGATCGGGGCCTGAACATGCAGGAGGGTGAAAGGAGGGCAAGGAATAGAGTGAATTGGAGCGGTGTGGTATACCGGAGTTGACGTGCTGTCAGTGGATTGAATCGGGGCATGTGAAACGTCTGGGGTAAACCATGGAAAGCTGTGTAGGTATGTATATTTGCGTGTGTGGACGTATGTATATACATGTGTATGGGGGGGGGTTGGGCCATTTCTTTCGTCTGTTTCCTTGCGCTACCTCGCAAACGCGGGAGACAGCGACAAAGTATAATAAAATAATATATAAAAATAATATTATATTTATTATACTTTGTCGCTGTCTCCCGCGTTTGCGAGGTAGCGCAAGGAAACAGACGAAAGAAATTTACATTTACCTCCCTAACAACCCCATCCATAAACAAATTAAACAACCATGGAGACATCACACACCCCTGCCGCAAACCTACATTCACTGAGAACCAATCACTTTCCTCTCTTCCTACACGTACACATGCCTTACATCCTCGATAAAAACTTTTCACTGCTTCTAACAACTTTCCTCCCACACCATATATTCTTAATACCTTCCACAGAGCATCTCTATCAACTCTATCATATGCCTTCTCCAGATCCATAAATGCTACATACAAATCCATTTGCTTTTCTAAGTATTTCTCACATACATTCTTCAAAGCAAACACCTGATCCACACATCCTCTACCACTTCTGAAACCACACTGCTCTTCCCCAATCTGATGCTCTGTACATGCCTTCACCCTCTCAATCAATACCCTCCCATATAATTTACCAGGAATACTCAACAAACTTATACCTCTGTAATTTGACCACTCACTCTTATCCCCTTTGCCTTTGTACAATGGCACTATGCACGCATTCCGCCAATCCTCAGGCACCTCACCATGAATCATACATACATTAAATAACCTTACCAACCAGTCAACAATACAGTCACCCCCTTTTTTAATAAATTCCACTGCAGTACCATCCAAACCTGCTGCCTTGCCGGCTTTCATCTTCCGCAAAGCTTTCACTATATATATATATATATATATATATATATATATATTTATATATATATATATATATATATATATATTTTCTTTTTTTCTTTCAAGCTATTCGCCATTTCCCGCATTAGCGAGGTAGCGTTAAGAACAGAGGACTGGGCCTTTGAGGGAATACCCTCACCTGGCCCAATTCTCTGTTCCTTCTTTTGGAAAATTAAAAAAAACGAGAGGGGAGGATTTCCAGCCCCCCGCTCCCTCCCCTTTTAGTCGCCTTCTACGACACGCAGGGAATACGTGGGAAGTATTCTTTCTCCCCTATCCCCTATATATATATATATATATATATATATATATATATATATATATATATATATATATATATACACCCATATACGCACATATACATACATATATTTTTCAACATATACATATATATACATACAGACATATACATATATACAAATGTACATATTCATACTTGCTGCCTTCATCCATTCCCATCACCTCCCAGCCACACATGAAAATAGCATCCCCCCCCCTTCCAGTGAGGCAGAACCAGGAAAAGACAAAAAAAAAAAAGGCCTCATTCGTTCACACTCATTCTCTATTTGTCATGTGTAATGCACTGAAACTACAGCTTCCTTTCCACATCCAGGTCCCACAGACTTTTCTGTAGTTTACCCCAGATGCTTCACGTGCCATGGTTCAATCCATTGACCTCATGTCGACCCCGGTATACCATATCATTCCAGATCACTCTATTCCTTTCACCCTTCTGTATGTTCAGGGCCTGATCACTCAAAATCTTTTTCACTCCATTTATCCACCTCTAATTTGGTCTCCCTCTTCTCCTTCGTCCCTCCACCTCTTGACACATATATCCTCTTTGTCAATCTTTCCTCACTCATTATGTGACCAAACCATTTCAATACACCCTCTTCTGCTCTTACAACCACACTCTTTTTATTACCACACATCTCTCTTACCCTTTCATTACTTACTCGATCACACCACCTCATGCCACATATTCATACTTGCTTGCCTTCATCCATTCCTGTCGCTACCCTGCCACACAGGAATTAGCATCCCCCTACTTCAGCGAGGCAGACACCTCACATACCCTGGTCCAGTCCAATGACGGTAAGATTGTATGTTGTCATAGAAGTATGTTTTTATACTTAAGGAAAGTGGCAAGATTTTGTAGGTGGTGGCCTGGCAGTTGATAGGCTTAAAGCCCAACTAACCAACTATCCAGCCAACATAGAGAATGTGTACTAGTTTTTAGGGTACATACTTTAATTATGCATGGTGCTGATGTGTTCTGGAAGGAAAGTGATTTTTTTTTCTTTAGGACTGATCGAGGGTGATTTTTGAGTCATGTCATTAAGGGATTAAGAGGTTGCCTGTTTTTTTTCTTTATTTCTAATACTATTCACCATTTCTCGCATTAGCGAAGTAGTGTTAAGAACAGAGGACTGAGCCTTTGAGAGAATATCCTCTCTTGGCCCCCTTCTCTGTTCCTTCTTTCAGAAAAGTAAAAAAAACAGGAGGGGAGGATTTCCAGCCCCCTGCTCTTTCCCCTTTTAATCACCCTCTACGACATGCAGGGAATACGTGGGAAGAATTTTTTCTCATCTGGGATGTAGTTATGTTCAGAAAATATATTTTGGTTAGAGACTCATTTGTAAGCTTAGAGAGAGTCAGCCGAAGACTTATACCTTCCACCTCTCCCATAGATTACTTGGCTTGGACTGGTAATGTAAGGGCTTTTTACCAGTAACTCTTTCTCTCCCTGGGTGATTAATAGCATCTGGTTGTAAACAAAGTTAGATTTATTACATTCAGTTGTCAGTCTAGCCTAGACTCTGTGAGCAGTTCTTTTGTAACTGTACTATCTCAAAACAATTGATTCTCATTGATTCAATTTTTTTTTCTCTCTTTGCAGGCCACCAGTTCCCAGAACCACAGAGGTCCTCATCGACCACTTCACATGTGTGCATTTCAGATTGGTCTATATGCTCTTGGTCTTCATAACTGTGTCAGTCCCAACTGGCTTTCAAGAACATACTCATCTCATGTCTCATGGATAACAAGTAAGGCCTTTTACTTTTTTTTATGACTCTGCTCTAAGTTTTGAAATGAAATGACTTCATTTATTGATATATTCATTCATATCTGCATGATTCATTCTCAAAATACTCCATCTTTGTGCTTTAGTAATACACCATTGGTCTTTTCTTACATTTGCTCAGTCACCATACTTTTTCATATTTTTTGCTGATCCCTGCATAGCAATGTAGTGCCATGAGCAGATTGAGAATGGTCTCATTTGCTCAGTTCCACTCTCGTACTGTCACTTATAATGTACCAAAATCATAGCCCCCTATCCACAGACAGTACCCCCAGATCTTTCCTTGGTTATCCCAGATGGCTTCATATGCCCTGGTTCAACTCATTGACAGCATGACACCACCTGGATGCATTTTCACTCCAGTTTGCTGTGCCCATACACATCACTTCCCCCTGCTTGTTCCTGCCCATTCACTCGAAGCATCTTTCACTCCATCCTTCCACCTCATCCTCCATAACCTCATTTTTCTTTTTCCTTCTTTTCAGACATATTTTTGTCAGAAACACTTGGCTGGAAAACATTCTTAACCTTTGACAGTCACATGTTATGTACATAACAGAAGAAGGCTACATCATTAGCTTATAATGAGTATAGAAGTAGAACATATAGGCCTACCTATATTTTACTGTTTACTTCTAGTATTGTATTACATTATTATTATCATTTTTTTTTTTTTTTTTTTTGCTTTGTCGCTGTCTCCTGCGTTTGCGAGGTAGCGCAAGGAAACAGACGAAAGAAATGGCCCAACCCACCCCCATACACATGTATATACATACGTCCACACACGCAAATATACATACCTACACAGTTTTCCATGGTTTACCCCAGACGCCTCACATGCCCTGATTCAATCCGCTGACAGCACGTCAACCCCGGTATACCACATCGCTCCAATTCACTCTATTCCTTGCCCTCCTTTCACCCTCCTGCATGTTCAGGCCCTGATCACACAAAATCTTTTTCACTCCATCTTTCCACCTCCAATTTGGTCTCCCTCTTCTCCTCGTTCCCTCCACCTCCGACACATATATCCTCTTGGTCAATCTTTCCTCACTCATTCTCTCCATGTGCCCAAACCATTTCAAAACACCCTCTTCTGCTCTCTCAACCACGCTCTTTTTATTTCCACACATCTCTCTTACCCTTACGTTACTTACTCGATCAAACCACCTCACACCACACATTGCCCTCATACATCTCATTTCCAGCACATCCAACCTCCTGCACACAACTCTATCCATAGCCCACGCCTCGCAACCATACAACATTGTTGGAACCACTATTCCTTCAAACATACCCATTTTTGCTTTCCGAGATAATGTTCTCGACTTCCACACATTCTTCAAGGCTCCCAGAATTTTCGCCCCCTCCCCCACCCTATGATCCACTTCCGCTTCCATGGTTCCATCCGCTGCCAGATCCACTCCCAGATATCTAAAACACTTCACTTCCTCCAGTTTTTCTCCATTCAAACTCACCTCCCAATTGACTTGACCCTCAACCCTACTGTACCTAATAACCTTGCTCTTATTCACATTTACTCTTAACTTTCTTCTTTCACACACTTTACCAAACTCAGTCACCAGCTTCTGCAGTTTCTCACATGAATCAGCCACCAGCGCTGTATCATCAGCGAACAACAACTGACTCACTTCCCAAGCTCTCTCATCCACAACAGACTTCATACTTGCCCCTCTTTCCAAAACTCTTGCATTCACCTCTCTAACAACCCCATCCATAAACAAATTAAACAACCATGGAGACATCACACACCCCTGCTGCAAACCTACATTCACTGAGAACCAATCACTTTCCTCTCTTCCTTCACGTACACATGCCTTACATCCTCGATAAAAACTTTTCACTGCTTCTAACAACTTGCCTCCCACACCATATATTCTTAATACCTTCCACAGAGCATCTCTATCAACTCTATCATATGCCTTCTCCAGATCCATAAATGCTACATACAAATCCATTTGCTTTTCTAAGTATTTCTCACATACATTCTTCAAAGCAAACACCTGATCCACACATCCTCTACCACTTCTGAAACCACACTGCTCTTCCCCAATCTGATGCTCTGTACATGCCTTCACCCTCTCAATCAATATCCTCCCATATAATTATTATATGTATGTATTATCATCAACATAGTACTGTCATGTAAATAAATGTTACTATAAAAGAAGTCTGCGGGACTAAAAACATGAAGGAAGGTTAGGGGGTACTACATAGGGGTTATCTGAGCAGAGATGGTATTACATTAACTATTCAGATATATTAATAGGAAACACTCTGTTTTGATATTTATCTGTTATACACATAGCAAGAGAAAGATACGTTAGGAGGTTATTATCTGGCGATTAGGGAATAGTACTGTACATCTTGTAGACCTACATCTTTCATTCACATCCTGGTCACCCACTACCATCTGTTTTACATATACAATACTATTGAAAAATTTAATAACATAGACGTGAAAACTTCACACAACAGTATCAGGTGATTGCACTGGCAAGTGATCAGTCACCAGAGTAGTCACTTCTTGGCAAGTGGTGATGACATCAGAGCATAAACATTGTCCATGAGAAAATGAATGTACACTTAAAAAAAAAAGGTGGAGTTTTAAAACTTGTACACTTCATGGCAATAATGTAGCAAGTGATTGATCTCTCTGCATTGTGATTGTTCAATAGCAAGTGGCTGCATATACCCAAGGTAGCCAATCCAATGAGCCTTTGTTATGGTGGATGTACAACCAAAATTGCTTGCATCATATATTGTGTTATTACCTCTTATTAGAAAGCACATAATGAGTCTTGTGTTTCTGGAAGGGAGAGGAGCAGGAAGAGAATGAAATGTAGATGTAAGGTCAGATGTTTTGTGGTAATAATGCATGTTATGCATGTTTGTTATGCTGGAGGTGGGCAGGTGAGAAAGGCTTGTGAATTGTGGAATGATGAAGTAAAGTTCCTAATGATAGAGAAAAAAGAGATATATGGGTGTTACTTCCTGGGAAGAAGTACGAGTGAGTAGGACAAGCACAAAAGAAAGCAGGAAGAGGTCAGTAGTTACACAGATACACAGTCCATACAGACTCAGAGTCCAAGTGATGTGGCGTGATCTTAACGTTACTTATAAAGAGATAATGCAGTCCACTTAAAAGCAGTAGAAGAAAAGGATAGCAAAGCAAAGGCTGTCACTGCCCTTCTCTACCTCTGGCAACATGCCATGTGGAAAACGGAGAAAAAGTACTGTGCAGGATTGATATGCCTGAAGAAAATTTGTATAGGAAAGGTAGAAGGTAAAATGAAAGTGAATATGTCATTCATCCCATCTCCAACAACATACATCCCTTTTTTGTCATAAAGACAATTGTAAGGATAAGCTTCAGCCTTGTGACTCACCATGTTTATATTGCTCCTGATGTGGAAGGATAATACAAAAATTCTTTCTTCTTCCCTTAGAGCAAACGATACAGGTTAATCAATGTTTCTGTGTTACCATAGCATGGCCAGGGTGAGATCAGTGGTTGAGAACATATCACAATATGCCATAATGTTATGATGATTGATTTAAAGAGTGACAGATAATGACCAATCTTAATTTTAAGGACATTCACATTGTTGATCTGAACAACATTTCCTGGAAGCTTATTCCGCACATAGATAATCTTGTTGAAGATATATTCTATGCAATCCAGATTAACTGTTTTAGTTCATTATCACTCTTTGGTTGTGTTGGTGTGACTGCAAAGAAATTTTCAGTATCGACATTATTGAATGTTTTAAGTATTTTAAGACATTCTATTGATTTGCCTTGGAGCCATCTCTTGCCAATGGACAACAAATTCAGTTCTCTTAGTCTGTCCTCATGTGGTTTGTAATGCAAGGAAGGTATAGATTTAGTTGTTGGGCTACTTCCTATCTAAGAATATCCTTGCTTAAGTGGGGGGACCAAAATTGCACTGCACATTTGAGATGAGGTATATCTATACTTGGATGTCATGGCTGCATCACATCCTTGCTTTGTATGTAATGTTTCTGTTAATGAATCTTAACATTCCGTTTGCTTTCTTGGCATCTTCTTTACAATGCTGGGAGAATTTGAAGACATTGAAGACAATGACCCCTAGATCCCTCGCACAAAGGATGCCCTTTATCTTTTGGCTCATCAGTTCATGATTAAATTTTTTGTTGAGGTTTCTTACATGCAACAGGAGACATTTTTTGACATTAAATGGTATTTACTATTTTTTAACCATTCAGCAAATTTATGTAGACCCTCTGTATAATTTTAGCATATCATCATTTAAAATGACTTTGCTGATCATTGTGTCATCTTCAGATTTGGACGCTAATGAGTTATTCAGCACTACAAGTATTTCGTTAATATAAATGATGAAAAGTATAGGCTCAAGGACAGACCTCTGGGGTACCCCACTAGTAATGGGTGATCACGGTGATGATTCATCATTTATAATAATTCTTTGCCTCCCATCATATAACCAAGCGTCTGTCCAGTTCCCTGTTCAACCAGGGTCTGGACTTTATGCATCAAGTTAATGTGGCAACTTTGTCAAATGTTTTTTGGAAATCCAGAAATGTGAAATCTTTTGCTTTCATCTTGTCATGCGGGTATTAATCCATTAAAGGCAGGCAAAGTTTTTTTTACATATCTGTGTAAAGTGGCATATTTTGAAAATACTAAAGTATCAGAGGTGGAGGGAACAAGGAGAAGTGGAAGACCAAATTGGAGGTGGAAAGATGGAGTGAAAAAAATTTTGAGTGATCGGGGCCTGAACATGCAGGACGGTGAAAGGCGTGCAAGGAATAGAGTGAATTGGAACGATGTGGTATACCGGGGTCGATGTGCTTTCAATGGATTGAACCAGGGCATGTGAAGCGTCTGGGATGAACCATGGAAAGTTCTATGGGGCCTGGATGTGGAAAGGGAGCTGTGGTTTCGGTGCATTATTACATGACAGCTAGAGACTGAGTGTGAACGAATGTGGCCTTTGTTGTCTTTTCTTAGCGCTACATCGCGCACATGAGGGGGAAGGGGGTTGTTATTTCATGTGTGGTGGGGTGGCGATGGGAATAGATAAAGGCAGACAGTATGAATTATGTATATGTGTATATATGTATATGTCTGTATGTGTATATGTATGTATACATTGAGATGTATAGGTATGTATATTTGCGTGTGTGGACGTGTATGTATATACATGTGTATGTGGGTGGGTTGGGCCATTTTTTCGTCTGTTTCCTTGTGCTGCCTTGCTAACGTGGGAGACAGCGACAAAGCAAAATAAATAAAAAATATCAAATTACAGAGGTATAAGTTTGTTGAGTATTCCTGGTAAATTATATGGGAGGGTATTGATTGAGAGGGTGAAGGCATGTACAGAGCATCAGATTGGGGAAGAGCAGTGTGGTTTTTGAAGTGGTAGAGGATGTGTGGATCAGGTGTTTGCTTTGAAGAATGTATGTGAGAAATACTTAGGAAAGCAAATGGATTTGTATGTAGCATTTATGGATCTGGAAAGGCATATGATAGAGTTGATAGAGATGCTTTGTGGAAGGTATTAAGAATATATGCTTTGGGAGGCAAGTTGTTAGAAGCAGTGAAAAGTTTTTATCGAGGATGTAAGGCATGTGTACGTGTAGGAAGAGAGGAAAATGGATGGGGTTGTTAGGGAGGTAAATGCAAGAGTTTTGGAAAGAGGGGCAAGTATGAAGTCTGTTGTGGATGAGAGAGCATGGGAAGTGAGTCAGTTGTTGTTCGCTGATGATACAGCGCTGGTGGTTGATTCATGTGAGAAACTGCAGAAGCTGGTGACTGAGTTTGGTAAAGTGTGTGAAAGAAGAAAGTTAAGAGTAAATGTGAATAAGAGCAAGGTCATTAGGTACAGTAGGGTTGAGGGTCAAGTCAATTGGGAGATAAGTTTGAATGGAGAAAAACTGGAGGAAGTAAAGTGTTTTAGATATCTGGGAGTGGATCTGGCAGCGGATGGAACCATGGAAGCGGAAGTGAATCATAGGGTGGGGGAGGGGGCGAAAATCCTGGGAGCCTTGAAGAATGTGTGGAAGTCGAGAACATTATCTTGGAAAGCAAAAATGGGTATGTTTGAAGGAATAGTGGTTCCAACAATGTTGTATGGTTGCGAGGCGTGGGCTATGGATAGAGTTGTGCGCAGGAGGGTGGATGTGCTGGAAATGAGATGTTTGAGGATAATATGTGGTGTGAGGTGGTTTGATCGAGTAAGTAATCATAGGGTAAGAGATGTGTAGTAATTAAAAGAGTGTGGTTGAGAGAGCAGAAGAGGGTGTTTTGAAATGATTGGTCACATGGAGAGAGTGAGTGAGGAAAGATTGACCAAGAGGATATATGTGTTGGAGGTGGAGGGAACGAGGAGAAGTAGGAGACCAAATTGGAGGTGGAAAGATGGAGTGAAAAAGATTTTGAGTGATCGGGGCCTGAACATGCAGGAGGGTGAAAGGTGTGTAAGGAATAGAGTGAATTGGAACGATGTGGTATACCGGGGTCAACGTGCTGTCAATGGATTGAACCAGTGCATGTGAAGCGTCTGGGGTCAACCCTGGAAAGTTCTGTGGGGCCTGGATGTGGAAAGGGAGCTGTGGTTTCAGTGCATTATTACATGACAGCTAGAGACTGAGTGTGAACGAATGTGGCCTTTGTTGTCGTTTCCTAGCGCTACCTCGCACACATGAAGGGGGAGGGGATTGTTATTCCATGTGTGGCGAGGTGGCGATGGGAATGAATAAAGGCAGACAGTATGAATTATTTACATGTGTATATATGTATATGTCTGTGTGTGTATATATATGTATACATTGAGATGTATAGGTATGTATATTTGCGTGTGTGGACGTGTATGTATATACATGTGTATGTGGGTGGGATGGGCCGTTCTTTCGTCTGTTTCCTTGCGCTACCTCGCTAACGCGGGAGACAGCGATAAAGCAAATAAATAAATGTAGGAATTAATTTTGTTTGTTATTCAGCAGCATTTATCATGGGTAATGAGCTGCAGTTGTGGCAGTACCTCTGACAAGCTGCCATTTGAATGTGCAATGCCTCATTCGTTCACACTCAGTCTCTAGCTATCATGTGTAATGCACTGAAACCACAGCTCTCTATCCACATCCAGGCCCCACAGACCTTTCCATGGTTTACACCAGACACTTCACATACCCTGATTCATTCTATTGACAGCATGTTGACCCCGATATACCCCATCATTCCAATTCACTCTGTTCCTTGCAAGCCTTTCACCCTCCTGCATGTTCTGGCCCCGATCACTCAAAATATTTTTCATTCCATCCTTCCACCTCCAATTAGGTCTCCCGCTTCTCCTTGTTCCCTTCACCTCTGACACATATATCCTCTTTGTCAATCTTTCCTCCCTCATTCTCTCATGTGTCCAAACCATTTCAACACCCTCTCATCTGCTCTCTCAACCACTGTCTTTATTTCCACACATTTCTCTTACCCTTTCATAACTTAATGAAACCACCTCACACCACATATTGTCCTCAAACGTTTCATTTCCAACACATCCACCCTCCTCCATACAACCCTGTCTATAGCCCCTGCCTCGCAACCATATAATATTGTTGGAACCACTATTCTTTCAAACATACCTATTACTTCCCACCTTATCCCCTTCACTGATGTTCCCATTTGTTCTCTTTGTCATATGAACATTATTCACCCTAAAGTTTAATGATACTTTCTCACCCCAGCTCTCATTTGCCCTCTTTTTTTAATCCTTGCACCTTCCACTTGACCTCCTGCTGCTTTTTTTAATACATCTCCCAGTCATTTGCATTTTTTCCTAGTAAACATTGTCCAAATGCATCTCTTTTCTCTTTCACTAACAACTTTACTTCATCCCACCACTCACTACCCTTTCTAATCTGCCCACCTCCACCTTTCTCATGCCACATGCATCTTTTGTATATGCCATCACAGCTTCCCTAAATTCACCCAGTTTCTCACCCACCCCCTCACTTCATTTGCTCTCACCTTTAACAATTGGACACTCAATCTCTCCTGGTACTTTCTCATACAAGTGTCCTTTCCAAGCTCACTTACTCTCACCACCCTCTTCTCCCAAACATTCTCTCTTCTTTTCTGAAAACCTCTACAAATCTTCACCTTTACCTCCACAAGTGATCAGACATCCCTACTTACCCCTTTCAGCTTATTAACATCCAGAAGTCTCTCTTTTACATGCCTATCAATTAACACATAATCCAATAATGCCCGTTGACCATCTCGCTTACTCTCTCTTTTTAAACCAGGTATTCCTAGTCACCAGTCTTTTCAGCACAAGAATCCATAAGCTCTTTACTATATCCATTCACAACACTGAATACCTCATGTGCACCAATTAACTCTCAACTGCCTAATTATTCACCTTTGCATTTAAATCAACCATCACTAATACCTGGTCTCATGCATCAAAGCTGCTGACACACTCACTCAGCTGCTCCCAAAACACTTGCCTCCCATGATCTTTCTTCTCATAACCAGTTACATAAACACCAATAATCACCCATCTCTCTCCATCCACTCTCAGTATTACCTACATTAATCTAGAATTTACTTTCTTACACTCTATCACACACTCCCACAGCTCCTGCTTCAGGAGTAATGCTACTCCTTCCTTAGATCTTGTCCTCTCACTAACCCCTGACTTTACTCCTAAGACTTTTCCAAAACATTCTTCCCCTTTACCCTTGAACTTCGTTTCACTCAGAGCCAGAACACCCAGTTTTCTTTCCTCAGACATACTACATCACTCATTTTTTCTATTTTGCTTTGTCGCTGTCTCCCGTGTTTGCGAGGTAGCGCAAGGAAACAGACAAAAGAAATGGCCCAACCCACCCCCATACACATGTATATACATACACGTCCACACACGCAAATATACATACCTATACATCTCAATGTACACATATATATACACACACAGACATATACATATATACACATGTACATAATTCATACTGTCTGCCTTTATTTATTTCCATCGCCACCTCGCCACACGTGGAATAACATCCCCCTCCCCCCTCATGTGTGCGAGGTAGCGCTAGGAAAAGACAACAAAGGCCCCATTCGTTCACACTCAGTCTCTAGCTGTCATGTAATAATGCCCGAAACCACAGCTCCCTTTCCACATCCAGGCCCCACAGAACTTTCCATGGTTTACCCCAGACGCTTCACATGCCCTGATTCAATCCATTGACAGCACATCGACCCCGGTATACCACATCGATCCAGTTCACTCTATTCCTTGTCCGCCTTTCACCCTCCTGCATGTTCAGGCCGCGATCACTCAAAATCTTTTTCACTCCATATTTCCACCTCCAATTTGGTCTCCCACTTCTCCTCGTTCCCTCCACCTCCGACACATATATCCTCTTGGTCAATCTTTCCTCACTCATTCTCTCCATGTGCCCAAACCATTTCAAGACACCCTCTTCTGCTCTCTCAACCATGCTCTTTTTATTTCTACACATCTCTCTTACCCTTACATTACTTACTCGATCAAACCACCTCACACCACATATTGTCCTCAAACATCTCATTTCCAGCACATCCACCCTCCTCCGCACAACTCTATCCATAGCCCATATATGTATACATATACATATACATATATATCAACATATATATGTTTACATATATAACATATACACATATACATATGTGTACATACACATACCCAGACATATACATATATACACACATACATACTCGTATTTGCGTACATACTTGCTTGCCTTCATCAATTCCTGGCACCATTCAGCCCCACAGGAAATAGCATTGCTACCCCTTGACTTCAGTAAGGTAACACCAGGAAATCAGACAAAAAAGGCCACATTCATTCACACTCAGTCTCTAGCTGTCATGTGTAGTGCACTGAAACCACAGCTCCCTATCCAAATCCAGGCCCCACAGACCTTTCCATGGTTTACACCAGATGTTTCACATGCCCTGGTTCAGTCCATTGACAGCACGTTAACCCTGGTATGCCACATTGTTCCAGTTCACTCTGTTCCTTGCACGCCGCTCACCCTCTTATATATTCAGACTCTGATTGCTCAAATTCTTTTTCACTCCATCCATCCACCTACAATTTGGTCTCCCACTTCTTGTTCCCTCCACCTCTCGCACATATATCCTCTTTGTCAACCTCTCCTCACTCATTCTCTCCATATGTCCAAACCATTTCAACACACCCTTTTCTCTCTCAACTACATCCTTTTTATTATGACACATCTCTCTCACCCTTTCATTACTTACTTGATCAAACCACCTCACACCACATATTGTCCTCAGACATTTCATTTCCAACACATCCACCCTCCTCCATACACCCCAATCTATAGCCCATGCCTCGCAACCATATAATATTGTTGGAACTACTATTCCTTGAGACATACCCATTTTTGCTCTCCAAGATAATGGTCTCTCTTTCCACACTTTCTTCATCACACCTAGAACCTTCAACCCCCTCCCCACCTTATGACTCACTACTGCTTCCGTGGTTTCATTCGCTGCTAAGTCCACTGTGATATCTAAAACACTTCACTTCCTCCAATTTTTCTCCATTCAAACTTACATCCCAACTATCTTGTCCCTCAACCCTGCTGAACCTAATAACCTTGCTTTTATTCACATTTACTCTCAACTTCCTCCTGTCACAAACTTTCCCAAACTCAGTCACCATCTCCTGCAGTTTCTCACTTGAATGAGCTACCAATGCCGGATAATTGACGAACAACAACTGACTCAGTTCCCAAGCCCTCTCATCCCCATCAGACTGCATACTTGCCCTTCTTTCCAAAGCTCTTCCATTTACCTCCCTAACAACCCCATCCATAAACAAATTAAAAACCATGGAGATGTAACACACCCCTGCTGCACACCAACCTTCTCTGGGAACCATTGATTCTCCTCTCATCCTACTCATACACATGCCTTACCTCCTTGATAAAAACTTTCCACTGCTTCTAGCAACTTACCTCTCACGCTATATACTCTTAAGACCTTCCACAAAGCAACTCTATCAACCCTCTCAAATGTTTTCTCCAGATCCTCTTTTTATGGGGTCAAGATTCATTATTGTGCGGTTATGTGTAGTAAAAAGTTGGGTGGAGCATGTCAAGTTTCTGCCAACAAGTCAGTCTCACAGTTACTACTGTTATGTAGTTGTGTACCATATGTACAATTTGAATATACCTGCAGATATGATTTTCATGAGCTCATGAGAGGCAAGTGTTTTGGGAGCAGCTGAATGAGTGTGTTAGTGGTTTTGATGCACAAGATTGGGTTATAGTGATGGGTGATTTGAATGCATAGGTAAGTAATGTGGCAGTTGAGGGAATAATTGGTATACATGGGGTGTTCAGTGTTGTAAATGGAAATGGTGAAGAGCTTGGAGATTTATGTGCTGAAAAAGGACTGGTGATTTGGAAAACCTGGTTTAAAAAGTTAGATATACATAATCATACGTATGTAAGTAGGAGAGATGGCCAGAGAGCGTTATTGGATTACGTGTTAATTGACAGGCGCACGAAAGAGAGACTTTTGGATGTTAATGTGCTGAGAGGTGCAACTGGAGATATGTCTGATCATTATCTTGTGGAGGCGAGGGTGAAGATTTGTATGGGTTTTCAGAAAAAAAGAGAGAATGTTAGGGTGAAGAGGGTGGTGAGAGTAAGTGAGCTTGGGAAGGAGACTTGTGTGAGGAAGTACCAGGAGAGACTGAGTACAGAATGGAAAAAGGTGAGAACAAAGGAGGCAAGGGGAATGGGGGAGGAATGGGGTGTATTTAGGGAAGCAGTGATGGCTTGCGCAAAAGATGCTTGTGGTATGAGAAGCGTGGGAGGTGGGTTGATTGGAAAGGGTAGTGAGTGGTGGGATGAAGAAGTAAGATTATTAGTGAAAGAGAAGAGAGAGGCATTTGGACGATTTTTGCAGGGAAAAAATGCAAATGAGTGGGAGATGTATAAAAGAAAGAGACAGGAGGTCAAGAGAAAGGTGCAAGAGGTGAAAAAGAGGGCAAATGAGAGTTGGGGTGAGAGAGTATCATTAAATTTTAGGGAGAATAAAAGATGTTCTGGAAGGAGGTAAATAAAGTGCGTAAGACAAGGGAGCAAATGGGAACTTCAGTGAAGGGGGCTAATGGGGAGGTGATAGCAAGTAGTGGTGATGTGAGAAGGAGATGGAGTGAATACTTTGAAGGTTTGTTAAATGTGTTTGATGATAGAGTGGCAGATATAGGGTGTTTTGGTCGAGGTGGTGTGCAAAGTGAGAGGGTTAGGAAAATTGATCTGGTAAACAGAGAAGAGGTAGTAAAAGCTTTGCGGAAGATGAAAGCCGGCAAGGCAGCAGGTTTGGATGATATTGCAGTGGAATCTATTAAAAAAGGGGGTGACTGTATTGTTGACTGGTTGGTAAGGTTATTTAATGTATGTATGTCTCATGGTGAGGTGCCTGAGGATTGGCGGAATGCGTGCATAGTGCCATTGTATAAAGGCAAAGGGGATAAGAGTGAGTGCTCAAATTACAGAGGTATAAGTTTGTTGAGTATTCCTGGTAAATTATGTGGGAGGGTGTTGATTGAGAGGGTGAAGGCATGTACAGAGCATCAGATTGGGGAAGAGCAGTGTGGTTTCAGAAGTGGTAGAGGATGTATGGATCAGGTGTTTGCTTTGAAGAATGTATGCGAGAAATACTTAGAAAAGCAAATGGATTTGTATGTAGCATTTATGGATCTGGAAAGGCATATGATAGAGTTGATAGAGATGCTCTGTGGAAGGTATTAAGAATATATGGTGTGGGAGGCAAGTTGTTGGAAGCAGTGAAAAGTTTTTATCGAGGATGTAAGGCATGTGTACATGTAGGAAGAGAAGAAAGTGATTGGTTCTCAGTGAATGTAGGTTTGTTTCAGGGGTGTGTTATGTCTCCATGGTTGTTTAATTTGTTTATGGATGGGGTTGTTAGGGAGGTGAGTGCAAGAGTTTTGGAAAGAGGGGCAAGTATGCAGTCTGTTGTGGATGAGAGAGCTTTGGAAAAGTGTCAGTTGTTGTTCGCTGATGATACAGCGCTGGTGGCTGATTCATGTGAGAAACTGCAGAAGCTGGTGACTGAGTTTGGTAAAGTGTGTGAAAGAAGAAAGTTAAGAGTAAATGTGAATAAGAGCAAGGTTATTAGGTACTGTAGGGTTGAGGGTCAAGTCAATTGGGAGGTAAGTTTGAATGGAGAAAAACTGGAGGAAGTAAAGTGTTTTAGAAATCTGGGAGTGGATCTGGCAGCGGATGGAACCATGGAAGCGGAAGTGAATCATAGGGTGGGGGAGGGGGCGAAAATCCTGGGAGCCTTGAAGAATGTGTGGAAGTCGAGAACATTATCTCGGAAAGCAAAAATGGGTATGTTTGAAGGAATAGTGGTTCCAACAATGTTGTATGGTTGCGAGGCGTGAGCTATGGATAGAGTTGTGTGGAGGAGGGTGGATGTGCTGGAAATGAGATGTTTGAGGACAATATGTGGTGTGAGGTGGTTTGATCGAGTAAGTAATGTAAGGGTAAGAGAGATGTGTGGAAATAAGAAGAGCGTGGTTGAGAGAGCTGAAGAGGATGTTTTGAAATGGTTTGGGCACATGGAGAGAATGAATGAGGAAAGATTGACCAAGAGGATATATTTGTCGGAGGTGGAGGGAACGAGGAGAAGTGGGAGACCAAATTGGAGGTGGAAAGATGGAGTGAAAAAGATTTTGAGTGATTGGGGCCTGAACATGCAGGAGGGTGAAAGGCGGGCAAGGAATAGAGTGAATTGGATCGATGTGGTATACCGGGGTCGACATGCTGTCAATGGATTGAATCAGGGCATGTGAAGCGTCTGGGGTAAACCATGGAAAGTTCTGTGGGGCCTGGATGTGGAAAGGGAGCTGTGGTTTCGGTGCATTATTGCATGACAGCTAAAGACTGAGTGTGAACGTATCGGGCCTTTGTTGTCTTTTCCTAGCGCTACCTCGCACACATGAGGGGGAAGGGGGATGTTATTCCATGTGTGGCGAGGTGGCGATGGGAATGAATAAAGGCAGACAGTGTGAATTGTGTGCATGTGTATATATGTGTATGTGTGTGTGTGTATATATATGTGTACATTGAAATGTATGGGTATGTATATTTGCGTGTGGTGACATGTATGTATATACATGTGTATGGGGGTGGGTTGGGCCATCTCTTTCGTCTGTTTCCTTGCGCTACCTTGCAAACGCGGGAGACAGCGACAAAGCAAAATAATAATAATAATAATAAGAATGATTTTCATGCAACCTCTTGTGTTTATGTTTGTGACTATGGCATCCAAACATCCAGCAGCATCTCCTATCCCAGAACCAGCAGGTAAAGGGAAGAGAACCTCTTACCTTAAAAACGAAGCTAGAAATCTTACGAAAGACTGAAGTTGGTGTGGGAGCTTCACTGCTTGGGCATGCTTACAACCTGGGTGACTCTACAATCCACAACATAAAAAATATTGTTTTGAAAATTCAAGGTGCTGTGGTCCACTCCACTTCACTCCACTGCCTGCCGAGTTATCCACAATGGTTAGAAATCCACTTTTGAAGATTGAGAATATGCTGTCTTTATTTTGAGTATGAAACAAGGAAGAAAAGTAGCCTTAGGAACCTTCAGGTCAGGCCTAAATCTCTGAGGATTTATGAGTGTTTTCATAGAAAAGACAAATGTAGCAAAGCTAGAGTACTTCCCACGTATTCCCTGCGTGTCGTAGAAGGCGACTAAAAGGGGAGGGAGCGGGGGGCTGGAAATCCTCCCCTCTCGGTTTTTTTTTTAATTTTCCAAAAGAAGGAACAGAGAATTGGGCCAGGTGAGGGTATTCCCTCAAAGGCCCAGTCCTCTGTTCTTAACGCTACCTCGCTAATGCGGGAAATGGCGAGTAGTTTGAAAGAAAGAAAAAAGCAAAGCTAGAGCTATATCAAGCAAGTAAAGGATGGCCAGAAAGTTTATTTGATGTCAGAAGCTTCATAACATGAAGGTAATGGGAGAAACCACCATTGCTGACATTTCTGTTAATTTTTGTGTTAATTCTTAATGTACTAATAAGATTAAGGTATGGTTAGAGTACATGTGGGACATCATATCTTACACTGTTCAACACATCCCATTCTTCTTTGTATGTTTGTTGGTTAGCTACTTGTGATTTCTCAGTGTGCAAGGTTTTCACAGAGCATAACATCTATATTAAGTGAGGGATCGGTGTACAGCACTCTTTATAAGGACTGCACTCAGTTCTTGGGCTACATGTGCCAACATTAAGCTGAACCAGGGCATGTGAAGCAATCAAAGTAAGTAATGGAGTAGCCTTTGGGGCTTGAGTGTGTATGTTAAGCTCTGATTTCATGACAGCTTGAGAGCGTATATATGCAAATGTGTCTTGTTTATGTGTTCCTGATCTTTCCTGACTAAGACTGGAGGTGCAGTTTGGTAAGATAAAAAAAAAGTATTTCCTTTTCCCAAAGACCCTTGATCACCTGTTTTTCTTTCATTTTAGGTCAAGCAGTGGAAATTGGTTCATCTGCAGTTTCTTTTCTTATTGACACTTGGGAGGGACATTTAACACCCCAGGAAGCTGCATCTATTGCTGACCGTGCATCTCGTGGCAGGGATGCTCACACTATACGAGCAGCTGCAAGATTAGCCCTTTCCTGTCTACCCCATGCTCATGCTCTCAATCCAAATGAGATTCAGAGAGCAATTATACAGGTAAGGCTTGTTGCATTAGGTTTAAATTGCAGTGTATCCTACCAGACATAGACACATCAAATGCCAGATCCTCAAAAGATGGAGATATTGAAAACTTATCAGTTTCTGGGTTTTACGAGGCTTAGAGGGGAGGGGGGATGCCATTCTAGGTGTAGGCATCCTATCCAACTGGTATGATTATTGGAGTGTAGAATTTATTAAGAAAGGGTGTGATTGTGTTGTTAACTGGTTTGTAAGGATATTCAATGTATATATGGATCATGGTGAAGTGCTTGAGGATTGGTGGAAGGCATGCATAGTGCCATTGTACAAATGCAAAGGGGATAGAGGTAAGTGTTCAAATTACAGAGGTATAACTTTGTTGAGTATTCCTGGGAAATTAAATTGATTGAGAGGATAATGCATGTACAGAGCATCAGATTTGGCCGATTGGGGAAGAGCAGTGTGGTTTCAGAAATAGTAGAGGATGTGTGAACCAGGGGTTTGCTTTGAACAATGTGTGTGAGAATTAGTTAGAAAAACAGATGGATTTGTATGTAGCATTTATGGATGTATGTAGAAGGCATATGATGAGTTGATGGAGATGCTTTGTGGAAGGTCTTAAGAGTACATGGTGTGGGAGGTAAGCTGCTAGAAGCAGTGAAAAGTTTTTACCATGAATGTAAGGCATGTGTACGAGTAGGAAGAGAGGAGAGTGATTGGTTCCCAGTGAATGTCGGTCTATGGCAGGGGTGTGTGATGTCCCCGTTGTTGTTTAATTTGTTTATGGATGGGGTGGTTAGGGAGGTAAATGCAAGAGTTTTGGAGAGAGGGCAAGTATGCAGTCTGCTGGAGATCAGAGGGCCTGGGAAGGGAGTCAGTTGTTGTTCACCAATGATACAGCTCTAGTGATTGATTTGAGTGAGAAACTGCAGAAGTTGGTAACTGAGCTTGGGAAAGTGTGTGAAAGGAGAAAGTTGAGAGTAAATGTGAATAAAAGCAAGGTTATTAGGTTCAGTAGGGTTGAGGGATAAGTTAATTGGGATGTAAGTTTGAATTGAGAAAAATTGTAGGAAGTGAAGTGTTTTAGATATCTGGGAGTGGACTTAGCAGCAAATGGAACCATGGAAGTGAGTCATAGGGTAGGGGAGGGGGCAAAAGTTCTGTGAGCAATGAAGAATGTGTGGAAGGAGAGAATGTTATCCTCGAGAGCAAAAATAGGTATGTGTGAAGGAATAGTAGTTCCAACAGTATTATATGTTTGCAAGGCATGGGCTATAGATAGGATTGTACTGAGGGTGAATGTGTTGGAAATGAAATGTTTGAGGACAGTATGTGGCGTGAAGTGGTTTGATCGAGTAAGTAATGAAAGGGTAAGGGAGATGTGTGGAAATAGAAAGAGTGTGGCTGAGAGAACAGATGAGGGTGTGTTGAAATGGTTTGTACATATGGAGAGAATGAGTGAGGCAAGATTGACAAAGAGGATATATGTTTCAGAGGTTGAGGGAACAAGAAGAAGTGGGAAACCAAATCGGAGGTGGAAGGATGAAGTGAAAAAAATTTTGAGCGATTGGGTCCAGAACATACAGGAGGATGAGGAGCATGCAAGTAATAGAGTGAATTAGAATGATGTTGTATACCATGGTCAACGTGCATTTGAAATGTCTGAGGTAAACCATGGAAAGGTCTGTGGGGCCTGGATGTGGATAGGGAGCTGTGGTTTTTGTACAGTACACATGACAGCTATAGACTGAGTGTAAACGATTGTGTCCTTTTTTTTGTCTGTTTTCCTGGTGATACCTTGCTGAAGCATTGGGTAGCGATGCTGTTTCCTGTGTGGCGGGAAGGCGCCAGGAATGGATGAAGGCAAGCAAGTATGAATACGTACATGTGTATATATGTATATGTCTTGTGTATATGTATGTATATGTGTATATGTTGATATGCATATGTATATGCATGTATTTGGGCATTTATGTATACGAGTGGATGGGCCATTCTTCATCTGTTTCCTGGAGCTACCTCACTGATGCGGGAAATGGCAATCAAGAATAATAATAATGATAATAATAATAATAATGATAATAATGGATTTGTATGTAGCATTTATGGATCTGGAGAAGGCCTATGATAGAGTTGATAGAGATGCCCTGTGGAAGGTATTAAGAATATATGGTGTGGGAGGTAAGTTGTTAGAAGCAGTGAAAAGTTTTTATTTAGGATGTAAGGCATGTGTATGTGTAGGAAGAGAGGAAAGTGATTGGTTCTCAGTGAATGTAGGTTTGTGGTAGGGGTGTATGATGTCTCCATGGTTGTTTAATTTGTTTATGGATGGGGTTGTTAGGGAGGTGAATGCAAGAGTTTTGGAAAAGGGGCAAGTATGAAATCTGTTGTGGATGAGAGAGCTTTGGAAAAGTGTCAGTTGTTGTTCGCTGATGATACAGCGCTGGTGGCTGATTCATGTGAGAAACTGCAGAAGCTGGTGACTGAGTTTGGTAAAGTGTGTGAAAGAAGAAAGCTGAGAATAAATGTGAATAAGAGCAAGGTTATTAGGTACAGTAGGGTTGAAGGACAAGTCAATTGGGAGGTAAGTTTGAATGGAGAAAACCTGGAGGAAGTGAAGTGTTTTAGATATCTGGGAGTGGATTTGGCAGCGGATGGAACCATGGAAGTGGAAGTGAATCATAGGGTGGGGGAGAGGGCGAAAGTTCTGGGAGCGTTGAAGAATATGTGGAAGTCGAGAACATTATCTCGGAGAGCAAAAATGGGTATGTTTGAAGGAATAGTGGTTGCCAACAATGTTATATGGTTGCGAGGCGTGGGCTATGGATAGAGTTGTGCGGAGGAGGGTGGATGTGCTGGAAATGAGATGTTTGAGGACAATATGTGGTGTGAGGTGGTTTGATCGAGTAAGTAATAATAGGGTAAGAGAGATGTGTGGTAATAAATAGAGTGTGGTTGAGAGAGCAGAAGAGGGTGTTTTGAAATGGTTTGGTCACATGGAGAGAATGAGTGAGGAAAGATTGACCAAGAGGATATATGTGTCAGAGGTAGAGGAAACAAGGAGAAGTGGGAGACCAAATTGGAGGTGGAAAGATGGAGTGAAAAAGATTTTGAGTGATTGGGGCCTGAACATACAGAAGGGTGAAAGGTGTGCAAGGAATAGAGTGAATTGGAACAATGTGGTATACTGGTGCTGACGTGCTGTCAATGGATTGAACCAGTGCATGTGAAGCGTCTGGGGTAAACCATGGAAAGTTCTGAGGGGCCGGAATGTGGAAAGGGAGCTATGGTTTCGGTGCATTATTACATGACAGCTAGAGACTGAGTGTGAACGAAAGTGGCCTTTGTTGTCTTTTCCTAGTGCTACCTCATGCTCATTTTGGGGGGTAGGCGGTTGTTATTTCATGTGTGGCGGGGTGGCGATGGGAATGAATAAAGGCAGACAGTATGAATTATGTACTTGTGTATATATGTCTGTATGTGTATATATATATGTATACGTTGAGATGTATAGATATGTATATTTGCGTGTTTGGACGTTTATGTATATACATGTGTATGTGGGTGGGTTGGGCCATTCTTTCATGTTTCCTTGTGCTACCTCACTAATGCGGGAGACAGCGACAAAGCAAAATAAAAAAGATAATAAATAAATGATAATGATAATAATAATGATAATGATGATGAAAATAATAATGATAATAATAATAATAATAATAATAATAAAACAGAAGAAGGAGTCATGCGGGGAGTGCTCATCCTCCTCGAAGGCTCAGATTGGGGTGCCTAAATGTGTGTGGATGTAACCAAGATGTGAAAAAAGGAGAGATAGGTAGTATGTGAGGAAAGGAACCTGGATGTTTTGGCTCTGAGTGAAACGAAGCTCAAGGGTAAAGGGGAAGAGTGGTTTGGGAATGTCTTGGGAGTAAAGTCAGGGGTTAGTGAGAGGACAAGAGCAAGGGAAGGAGTAGCAGTACTCCTGAAACAGGAGTTGTGGAAGTATGTGATAGAATGTAAGAAAGTAAATTCTCGATTAATATGGGTAAAACTGAAAGTTGATGGAGAGAGATGGGTGATTATTGGTGCATATGCACCTGGGCATGAGAAGAAAGATCATGAGAGGCAAGTGTTTTGGGAGCAGCTGAATGAGTGTGTTAGTGGTTTTGATGCACGAGACCGGGTTATAGTGTTGGGTGATTTGAATGCAAAGGTGAGTAATGTGGCAGTTGAGGGAATAATTGGTATACATGGGGTGTTCAGTGTTGTAAATGGAAATGGTGAAGAGCTTGTAGATTTATGTGCTGAAAAAGGACTGATGATTGGGAATACCTGGTGAATGTAGGTTTGCGGCAGGGGTGTGTGATGTCTCCATGGTTGTTTAATTTGTTTATGGATGGGGTTATTAGGGAGGTAAATGCAAGAGTTTTGGAAAGAGGGGCAAGTATGAAGTCTGTTGGGATGAGAGAGCTTGGGAAGTGAGTCAGTTGTTGTTCGCTGATGATACAGCGCTGGTGGCTGATTCATGTGAGAAACTGCAGAAGCTGGTGACTGAGTTTGGTAAAGTGTGTGGAAGAAGAAAGTTAAGAGTAAATGTGAATAAGAGCAAGGTTATTAGGTACAGTAGGGTTGAGGGTCAAGTCAATTGGGAGGTGAGTTTGAATGGAGAAAAACTGGAGGAAGTGAAGTGTTTTAGATATCTGTGAGTGGATCTGGCAGCAGATGGAACCATGGAAGCGGAAGTGGATCATAGGGTGGGGGAGGGGGCGAAAATTCTGGGGGCCTTGAAGAATGTGTGGAAGTCGAGAACATTATCTCGGAAAGCAAAAATGGGTATGTTTGAAGGAATAGTGGTTCCAACAATGTTGTATGGTTGCGAGGCGTGGACTATGGATAGAGTTGTGCGCAGGAGGATGGATGTGCTGGAAATGAGATGTTTGAGGACAATGTGTGGTGTGAGGTGGTTTGATCGAGTGAGTAACGTAAGGGTAAGAGAGATGTGTGGAAATAAAAAGAGCGTGGTTGAGAGAGCAGAAGAGGGTGTTTTGAAGTGGTTTGGGCACATGGAGAGAATGAGTGAGGAAAGATTGACCAAGAGGATATATGTGTCAGAGGTGGAGGGAACGAGGAGAAGAGGGAGACCAAATTGGAGGTGGAAAGATGGAGTGAAAAAGATTTTGTTTGATCGGGGCCTGAACATGCAGGAGGGTGAAAGGAGGGCAAGGAATAGAGTGAATTGGAGCGATATGGTATACCGGGGTTGACGTGCTGTCAGTGCATTGAATCAAGGCATGTGAAGCGTCTGGGGTAAACCATGGAAAGCTGTGTAGGTATGTATATTTGCGTGTGTGGATGTATGTATATACATGTGTATGGGGGGGGGTTGGGCCATTTCTTTCGTCTGTTTCCTTGCGCTACCTCGCAAACATGGGAGACAGCGACAAAGTATAATGAAAAAAAAAAAAAACATAAGTATACTTATGTAAGTAGGAGAGATGGCCAGAGAGCGTTATTGGATTACGTGTTAATTGACAGGCGCACGAAAGAGAGACTTTTGGATGTTAATGTGCTGAGAGGTGCAACTGGAGGGATGTCTGATCATTATCTTGTGGAGGCTAAGGTGAAGATTTGTATGGGTTTCCAGAAAAGAAGAGTGAATGTTGGGGTGAAGAGGGTGGTGAGAGTAAGTGAGCTTGGGAAGGAGACTTGTGTGAGGAAGTACCAGGAGAGACTGAGTACAGAATGTTAAAAGGTGAGAACAATGGAAGTAAGGGGAGTGGGGGAGGAATGGGATGCATTTAGGGAATCAGTGATGGATTGCGCAAAAGATGCTTGTGGCATGAGAAGAGTGGGAGGTGGGTTGATTAGAAAGGGTAGTGAGTGGTGGGATGAAGAAGTAAGAGTATTAGTGAAAGAGAAGAGAGAGGCATTTGGACGATTTTTGCAGGGAAAAAATGAAACTGAGTGGGAGAAGTATAAAAGAAAGAGACAGGAGGTCAAGAGAAAGGTGCAAGAGGTGAAAAAAAGGGCAAATGAGAGTTGGGGTGAGAGAGTATCATTAAATTTTAGGGAGAATAAAAAGATGTTCTGGAAGGAGGTAAATAAAGTGCGTAAGACAAGGGAGCAAATGGGAACTTCAGTGAAGGGCGCTAATGGGGAGGTGATAACAAGTAGTGGTGATGTGAGAAGGAGATGGAGTGAGTATTTTGAAGGTTTGTTGAATGTGTTTGATGATAGACTGGCAGATATAGGGTGTTTTGGTCGAGGTTGTGTGCAAAGTGCGAGGGTTAGGGAAAATGATTTGGTAAACAGAGAAGAGGTAGTAAAAGCTTTGCGGAAGATGAAAGCCGGCAAGGCAGCAGGTTTGGATGGTATTGCAGTGGAATTTATTAAAAAAGGGGGTGACTGTATTGTTGACTGGTTGGTAAGGCTATTTAATGTATGTATGACTCATGGTGAGGTGCCTGTGCATTGGCAGAATGCGTGCATAGTGCCATTGTACAAAGGCAAAGGGGATAAGAGTGAGTGCTCAGATTACAGAGGTATAAGTTTGTTGAGTATTCCTGGCAAATTGTATGGGAGGGTATTGATTGAGAGGGTGAAGGCATGTACAGAGCATCAGATTGGGGAAGAGCAGTGTGGTTTCAGAAGTGGTAGAGGATGTGTGGATCAGGTGTTTGCTTTGAAGAATGTATGTGAGAAATACTTAGAAAAGCAAATGGATTTGTATGTAGCATTTATGGATCTGGAGAAGGCATATGATAGAGTTGATAGAGATGCTCTGTGGAAGGTATTAAGAATATATGGTGTGGGAGGCAAGTTGTTAGAAGCAGTGAAAAGTTTTTATCGAGGATGTAAGGCATGTGTACGTGTAGGAAGAGAGGAAAGTGATTGGTTCTCAGTGAATGTAGGTTTGCGGCAGGGGTGTATGATGTCTCCATGGTTGTTTAATTTGTTTATGGATGGGGTTGTTAAGGAGGTGAATGCAAGAGTTTTGGAAAGAGGGGCAAGTATGAAGTCTGTTGGGGATGAGAGAGCTTGGGAAGTGAGTCAGTTGTTCGCTGATGATACAGCGCTGGTGGCTGATTGATGTGAGAAACTGCAGAAGCTGGTGACTGAGTTTGGTAAAGTGTGTGAAAGAAGAAAGTTAAGAGTAAATGTGAATAAGAGCAAGGTTATTAGGTACAGTAGGGTTGAGGGTCAAGTCAATTGAGAGGTGAGTTTGAATGGAGAAAAACTGGAGGAAGTGAAGTGTTTTAGATATCTGGGAGTGGATCTGGCAGCGGATGGAAACATGGAAGCGGAAGTGGATCATAGGGTGGGGGAGGGGGCGAAAATCCTGGGAGCCTTGAAGAATGTGTGGAAGTCGAGAACATTATCTCGGAAAGCAAAAATGGGTATGTTTGAAGGAATAGTGGTTCCAACAATGTTGTATGGTTGCGAGGCGTGGACTATGGATAGAGTTGTGCGCAGGAGGATGGATGTGCTGGCAATGAGATGTTTGAGGACAATGTGTGGTGTGAGGTGGTTTGATCGAGTAAGTAACGTAAGGGTAAGAGAGATGTGTGGAAATAAAAAGAGCGTGGTTGAGAGAGCAGAAGAGGGTGTTTTGAAATGGTTTGGTCACATGGAGAGAATGAGTGAGGAAAGATTGACCAAGAGGATATATGTGTCGGAGGTGGAGGGAACGAGGAGAAGAGGGAGACCAAATTGGAGGTGGAAAGATGGAGTGAAAAAGATTTTGTGTGATCGGGGCCTGAACATGCAGGAGGGTGAAAGGAGGGCAAGGAATAGAGTGAATTGGAGCGATGTGGTATACCGGGGTTGACGTGCTGTCAGTGGATTGAATCAAGGCATGTGAAGCGTCTGGGGTAAACCATGGAAAGCTGTGTAGGTATGTATATTTGCGTGTGTGGACGTATGTATATACATGTGTATGGGGGTGGGTTGGGCCATTTCTTTCGTCTGTTTCCTTGCGCTACCTCGCAAACGCGGGAGACAGCGACAAAGCAAAAAAAAAAAAAAAAATAATTATAATAATAATAATAATAATAATAATAATAATAATAATAATAATGATCATAATAATGATAATAATAATGATAATATATGGGAGGGTATTGATTGAGTGGGTCAAGGCATGTGCAGAGCATTAGATTGGGGAAGAGCAGTGTGGTTTCAGAAGGTGGTAGAGGATGTGTGGATCAGGTGTTTGCTTTGAAGAATGTATTTGAGAAATACTTAGGAAAACGATGGATTTGTATGTAGGATTTATGGATCCGGAGAAGGCATATGATAGAGTTGATAGAGATGCTCTGTGAAAGGTATTAAGAGTATATGGTGTGGGAGGTAAGTTGCTAGAAGCAGTGAAAAGTTTTTATCGAGGATGTAAGGCATGTGTACGAGTAGGAAGAGAGGAAAGTGATTGGTTCCTAGTGAATGTCAGTTTGCGGCAGGGGTGCGTAATGTCTCCATGGTTGTTTAATTTGTTTATGGATGTGGTTGTTAGGGAGGTGAATGCAAGAGTTTTGGAGAGAGGGGCAAGTATGCAGTCTGTTGTGGGTGAGAGGGCTTGGGAAGTGAGTCAGTTGCTGTTCGCTGATGATACAGCGCTGGTGGCTGATTCGGGTGAGAAACTGCAGAAGCTGGTGACTGAGTTTGGTAAAGTGTGTGAAAGAAGAAAGCTGAGAGTAAATGTGAATACGAGCAAGGTTATTAGTAACAGTAGGCTTGAGGGACAACTCAATTGGGAGGTACGTTTGAATGGAGAAATACTGGAGGTAATGACATGTTTTAGATATCTGGGAGTGGATTTGGCAGCAGATGGAACCATGGAAGCGGAAGTGAATCATAGGGTGGGAGTGGTTCCAGCTATGTTATATGGTTGCGAGGTGTGGGCTATAGATAGATTTGTGCGGAGGAGGGTGGATGTGCTGGAAATGAGATGTTTGAGGACAATATGTGGTGTGAGGTGGTTTGATCGAGTAAGTAATGAAAGGGCAAGGGAGATGTGTGGTAATTAAAAGGGTGTGGTTGAGTGAGCAGAAGAGGGTGTTTTGAAATGGTTTGGTCACATGGAGAGAATGAATGAGGAAAGATTGACCAAGAGGATGTATGTGTCAGAGGTGGAGGGAACGAGAAGTGGGAGACCAGATTGGAGGTGGAAAGATGGAGTGAAAAAGATTTTGAGTGATCGGGGCCTGAACATGCAGGAGGGTGAAAGGCGTGCAAGGAATAGAGTGAATTGGAACGATGTGGTATACTGGGGTCAACATGCTGTCAATGGATTGAACCAGGGAATGTGAAGTGTCTGGGGTAAACCATGGAAAGTTCTGTGGGGCCTGGATGTGGAAAGGGAGCTGTGGTTTCAGTGCATTATACATAACAGCTAGAGACTAAGTGTGAACGAATGGGGCCTTTGTTGTCTTTTTCCTAGTGCTACCTCGCGCACATGCGGGGGTAGGGGGTTGTCATTTCATGTGTGGCGGGGTGGCGACAGGAATGAATAAGGGCAGACTATGAATTATGTACATGTGTATATATGTATATGTCTGTATGTGTATATATATGTATACGTTGAGATGTGTAGGTATGTATATGTGCGTGTGTGGACGTGTTTGTATATATATACATGTGTATGTGGGTAGGTTGGGCCATTCTTTCGTCTGTTTCCTTGCACTATCTCGCTAACTCGGGAGACGGCGACAAAGTATAGTGAATGAATAGATAATCATGATTGATTGAACCAGGACATGTGAAGCATCTGGGGTAAACCATGGAAAGGTATGTGGGGCCTGGATGTGCAAAGGGAGCTATGGATTCGGTGCATTACACATGAGAGCTAAAGACTGAGTGTGAACAAATATGGCCTTTTTTTTTCTTTTCCTGGTTCTACCTAGCTGGAGGAGGGAAGGGTGATGCTGTTTCATGTGTGGTGGGTGGCAATGGGAATGGATGAAGGCAGCAAGTATGAACATGTACATGTGTATGTATGTATATGTCTGTGTATGTATATGTATGTATTCATTGAAATGCTTTGGAGGTAAATAAAGTGTGTAAGACAAGGGAACAAATGGGAACATTAGTGAAGGGGGCTAACGGGGAGGTGATAAGAAGTAGTGGTGATGTGAGAAGGACATGGAGTGAGTATTTTGAAGGTTTGTTGAATGTGTTTGAGGATAGAGTGGCAGATATAGGGTGTTTTGGTCGAGGTGGTGTGCAAAGCGAGAGGGTTAGGGAGAATGATTTGGTAAACTGAGAAGAGGTAGTAAAAGCTTTGTGGCAGATGAAAGCCGGCAAGGCAGCAGGTTTGGATGGTATTGCAGTGAAATTTATTAAAAAAGGTGGTGACTGTGTTGTTGACTGGTTGTTAAGGTTATTTGATGTATGCATGACTCATGGTGAGGTGCCTGAGGATTGGCGGAATGCTTGCATAGTACCATTGTACAAAGACTAAGGGAGATAAAGGTGAGTGCTCAAATTATAGAGTTATAAGTTTGTTGAGTATTCCTGGTAAATTATATGGGAGGGTATTGATTGAGAGGGTGAAGGCATGTACAGAGCATCAGATTGGGAAAGAGCAGTGTGGTTTCAGAAGTGGTAGAGGATGTGTGGATCAGGTGTTTGCTTTGAAGAGTGTATGTGAGAAATACTTAAAAATGCAAATGGATTTGTATGTAGCATTTATAGATGTGGAGAAGGCATATGATAGAGTTGATAGAGATGCTCTGTGGGAAGGTATTAGAAGCAGTTGTTAGAAGCAGTGAAAAGTTTTTATCAAGGATGTAAGGCATGTGTACAAGTAGGAAGAGAAGAAAGTGATTGGTTCTCGGTGAATGTAGGTTTGCGGCAGAGGTGTGTGATGTGTCCATGGTTGTTTGATTTGTTTATGGATGGGGTTGTTAGGGAGGTGAGTGCAAGAGTTTTGGAAAGAGGGGCAAGTATGAAGTCTGTTGTAGATGAGAGAGCTTGGTGAGTGAGTCAGTTGTTGTTCGCTGATGATACAACGCTGGTGGCTGATTCGGGTGAGGCAGAAGCTGGTGACTGAGTTTGGTAAAGTGTGTGAAAGAAGAAAGCTGAGAGTAAATGTGAATAAGAGCAAGGTTATTAGGTACAGTAGGGTTGAGGGACAAGTCAATTGGGAAGTAAGTTTAAATGGAGAAAAACTGGAGGTAGTGAAGTGCTTTAGATATCTGGGAGTGGATTTGGCAGCGGATGGAACCAAGGAAGCGGAAGTGAGTCATAGGGTAGGGGAGGGGATGAAAGTTCTGGAAGCATTGAAAAATTTGTGGAAGGCGAAAATGGTATCTCAGAAAGCAAAAATGGGTATATTTGAAGGAATAGTGGTTCCAACAATGTTATATGGTTGCAAGGTGTGGGCTATGGATAGAGTTGTGCGCAGGAGGGTGGATGTGCTGGAAATGAGATGTTTGAGGACAATTTGTGGTGTGAGGTGGTTTGATCGAGTAAGTAATGAAAGGGAAAGAGAGATGTGTGGTAATATAAAAAGTGTGGTTGAGAGAGCAGAAGAGGGTGTTTTGAAATGGTTTGGTCACATGGAGAGAATGAGTGAGGAAAGATTGACCAAGAGGATATATGTGTCAGCAGTGGAGGGAACAAGAAGTGGGAGACCAAACTGGAGGTGGAAAGATGGAGTGAAAAAGATTTTGAGTGATCGGGGCCTGAACATGCAGGAGGGTGAAAGGCATGCAAGGAATAGAGTGAATTGGGACAATGTGGTATACTGGGGTCGACATGCTGTCAGTGGATTGAACAGGGGCATGTGAAGAGTCTGGGGTAAGCCATGGAAAGTTCTGTGGGGCCTGGATGTGGAAAGGCAGCTGTGGTTTCAGTGCATTATACCTGACAGCTAGAGACTGAATGTGAACAAATGTGGCCTTTGTTGTCTTTTCCTAGCGCTACCTTGCGCACATGCTTGGGGAGGGGGCTGTCATTTCATGTGTTGCGGGTTGGCAACAGGAATGAATAAGGACAGTATGAATTATGTACATGTGTGTATATGTAAATGTCTGTATGTGTATATATATGTATACGTTGAGATGTATAGGTATGTATATGTGCATGTGTGGACGTGTATGTGGGTGGGTTGGGCCATTCTTTCGTCTTTTTCCATGCGTTACCTTGCTGATGCGGGAGACGGCAACAAAGTATAATAATAATGAATAATAAAAACGTTGAAATGCATATGTATGTATATGTACGTGTATAAGTATTTATGTATATACATGTGGATGTGGGTGGGTTGGGCTGTTCTTTTGTCTGTTTCCTTGCGCTACCTTGCTAATGCAGGAGACGGTGATTAGGTATAATACTATATGTTAGAAATGAAAATGATAATAATGATTATGATAATGATAAGTAAAAGGTGGAAGGATTAAGAGGGAGTGTGAGACTGAGAAGTAAAGGAAAGGACAAGCTGAAGGAGCCTTAGAGTATCAGGGTCCAAACATTCAGGAGGATGAGAAACATGCATTGGATAGATTGAACTGGATTAATGGGGAGTGACATACTTTCAGTAGGCTGAGCCAGGTCAGATTAAGCAGCATAGATAAACCATAGGATGTTCTGTTTGGTTTAGTTGTGGATGGTGAGCCTTGGTATCCACATTATACATGAGTTAAAAGTTAGACACGTGCAATGAGGCCACATTGTTTTTCTTCATAATGATTACCTCACTGAGGTGGGAAGAGCTGATAAATATGAAAACAAGTTATTGTTTTGTACTGAAAATGCTGAAATGGCCACATAGTTGGTATTGTTATGTGACCAGAAATGGGATGGAATTTTAATAAAGAATATACTTTATCATGATGAAATTGGTTCTTTTAATCAATGAATACTGGTAGAAGATCTTCAAATTATGTATTCAGTCTAAAAACATTCAAAATCTGAATTTCACTATTTCCTACATGAGTGAGGCAGCATCCAGAACAGATAACTGAGCCATATAAGATCCCTACCAAAATTGCACATTGTATCTGAAGTTTCCTGTGTCATCAACAATCTTTGCCTATACCACCTTAGACTAGTTAGAAGCAGAAGAGATGAAGAAGAATTTAGTGTTATTACAATGACTGAATATTTTTTGATGTTTTATATGATATAAAAAAAGAGAGATATACATAAGTATACATATGTAAGTAGGAGAGATGGCCAGAGATCGTTGTTGGATTAAGTGTTAATTGATAGGCATGTGAAAGAGAGACTTTTGATGTTAACATGCTGAGAGGGGCAACTGGAGAGATCTCTGATTGTTATCTTGTGGAGGCGAAGGTGAAGATTTGTAGAGGTTTTCAGAAAAGAAGAATGTTGGGGTGAAGAGAGTGGTGAGAGTAAGTGAGCTTGGAAAGGAGACTTGTGTGAGGAAGTACCAGGAGAGATTGACTGCAGAATGGCAAGAGGTGAGAGCAAATGACATAAGGGGAGTGGATGAGGAATGGGATGTATTTTAGGGAAGCATTGATGGCTTGTGCAAAAGATGCTTGTGGCATGAGAAAGGTGGGAGGTGGGCAGATTAGAAAGGGTGGTGAGTGGTGGGATGAAGGAGTAAGATTGTTGGTGAAAGAGAAGAGAGAGAGGGGTTTGGATAATTTTTGCAGGGAAGTGGAGCAAATGACTGGGAGATGTATAAAAGAAAGAGGTTGGAGGTCAAGAGAAAGGTGCAAGAGATGAAAAAGAGAGCAAATGAGAGTTAGGGAGAGAGAGTATCATTAAATTTTAGGGAGAATAAAAAGATTTTTTTGGAAGGAGGTAAATAAAGTACGTAAGACAAGAGAGCGAATGGGAACATCGGTGAAGAGGGCTAATGGGGAGGTAATAACAAGTAGTGGTGATGTGAGAATGAGATGGAGGGCATATTTTGAAGGTTTGTTGAATCTGTCTGATGATAGAGTGGCAGATATAGGGTGTTTTGGTTGAGGTTGTGTGCAGAGTGAGAGGGTCAGGGAGAATGGTTTAGTAAACAGAGAAGAGGTAGTGAAAGCTTTGCGGAAGATCAAAGCTGGCAAAGCAGTGGGTTTGGATGGTATTGCAGTGGAATATATTAAAAAAGGGGATGACTGTGTTGTTGACTGGTTGGTAAGGATATTCAATGTATGTATGGTTCATGGTGAAGTGCCTGAGGATTGGCAGAATGCATGCATAGTGCCATTGTACAAAGGCAAAGGGGATCAAGGTGAGTGTTCAAATTACAGAGGTATAAGTTTGTTGAGTATTCCTGAGAAAATATATGGGAGGGTACTGATTGAAAGGGTGAAGGCATGTACAGAGCATCATATTGGGTAAGAGCAGTGTGGTTTCAGAATTGATTGAGGATGTGTTAATCAGGTGTTTCCTTTGAAGAATGTATGTGAGAAATACTTAGAAAAACAGATGGATATGTACATAGCATTTATGTATCTGGAGAAGGCACATGATAGAGTTGATAGAGATGCTTTGTGGAAGGTATTAAGAGTATATGGTGTGTGGTAAGTTGTTAGAATCAGTGAAAAGTTTTTATCGAGGATGTAAGGCATGTGTACGAGTAGGAAGAGAGGAAAGAGATTGGTTACCAGTGAATGTCAGTTTGCGGTAGAGGTGCGTAATGTCTCCATGTTGTTAATTTGTTTATGGATGGGGCTGTTAGGGAGGTAAATTCAAGAGTTTCGGAGAGAGAGGCAAATATGCAGTCTGTTGTGGATGAGAAGGCTTGGGAAGTGAGTCAATTTTTGTTGTGATGATACAGCGCTGGTGGCTGATTTGGGTGAGAAACTGCAGAAGATGGTAACTGAGTTTGGTAAAGTGTGTGAAAGAAGAAAGCTGAGAGTGAATGTGAATAAGAGCAAGGTTATTTTGGTAAAGTGTGTGAAAGAAGAAAGCGGAGAGTGAATGTGAATAAGAGCAAGGTTATTAGGTTCAGTAGGGTTGGGGGACAAATTAATTGGGAGGTAAGTTTGAATGGAGAAAAACTGGATGAAGTGAAGTGTTTTAGATATCTGAGAGTGGACTTAAGCAGCTGATGGAACCATGGAAGCAGAAGTGAGTCACAGGGTGGCGGAGGGGGCAAAGGTTCTGGGAGCATTGAAGAATGTGTGGAAGGTGAGATCGTTATCTCGGAGAGCTAAAATGGATATGTTTGAAGGAATAGTGATTCCAACAATGTTATATGGTTGTGAGGCATGGGCTATAGATAGGGTTGTGCGGAGGAGGGTGGATGTGTTGGAAATTAAATGTTTCGGGACAATATATGATGTTAGGTTTTTTGATCATGTAAGTAATGAAAGGGTAAGAGAGATGTGTGGTAATGAAATGAGTGCAGTTGAGAGAGCAGAAGAGGGTGTATTGAAATAGTGTGGTCATATGGAGAGAATGAGTGAGGAAAGATTGACAAAGAGGATACATATGTCAGAGGTGGAGGGAATGAGAAGTGGGAGACCAAATAGGAGGTAGAAGGATGGAATGAAAAAGATTTTGAGCAGTCGGGGCCTGAACATACAGGAGGGTGAAAGGCGTGCAAGGAATAGAGTGAATTGGAATGATGTGGTATACCGGGGTTGACATGCTGTCAATGGATTGAACCAGTGCATGTGAAGCATCTGGGGTAAACCATAGAAAGGTCTGTAGGGCCTGGATGTGGAAAGGGAGCTGTGGTTTCAGTGCATTATAAATGACAGCTTGAGACTGAGTGTGAATGAATGTGGCCTTTGTCGTCTTTTCTTAGTGCTACCTTGTGCATGCCTGGGGAAAGGTGGTGTAGCTTCATGTGTTGTGGGGTGGCGATGGGAATGGATGAAAGCAGCAAGTATGAATATGTACATGTGTATATATGTATATGTCTGTGTATGTATATGTATGTTTACGTTGAAATGTATAGGTATGTATATGTGCATATGTGGGCGTTTTTTATGTATACATGTGTATGTGGGTGGGTTGGGCCATTCTTTCATCTGTTTCCTTGCGCTACCTCACTAACGCAGGAGACAGCAACTAAGTGAAATAGATAAATAAGTATAGTTCATATGTTGCATGTAGGTAGTGGTTGATAGGATTTTGATCCTAAAACTGCCTACATCTGGCGGACAGACATTCCTAAGTGTAAACATTCACATGTTGACGTCATGAGATTACTAGCGTTGGTCACACACGGCAGCAAATGGAGGACAAGGAATCACAGGTGTTATCCATCTGGATCAGGAAGTCGTACTGAGCATGTTGGCCGACCTTGAGGGAGGTGACTAGTGTGATGGATGGCTTCTCCCCAGCAGTTCAGGTTGAGTAGTAGGAGGATGGGAGCCATGCTAAGCCTAGTATGGAGTTGGTGGAGCGCCTCCCCACAGAAGCAGCTTCGTCCGCTCTGTGGGATCGGATCTCTAGGACGTGAGTCAGAGGATCATCTCGTCCCCATCGCATCATTCAGAGCGATACCAGTTTGCATCAGCCTTCACTCCTGCCTGCAGTAGCATGCTTTCCGACATGTTTCATGAGCTCCTCTTCGCCAACGGAACTACCTTGGCCCACCAGTGATGCTACTACGTTTGTGAATCAAGAACCATTGCAACACAATCCTCGTCAGGTGGTAGAGTGTCCCGCAGTGTATCGAGACCGACTTCCCCAGAACTTTTTTAAAGGGGAAGTAAATGTTTATAGTTGTGTTCCTGGAGTGATAGTTTTCATACATGGTGCTTTGACAAGAAAATAGTGAAATTGGAAAAAATGTAGCTTAGACATTGAAGCTTATTGATACAGTGGTTAAATTGATAAGAAGTACTATTGACGTTTGTGTAAATAAATTATACATTTCTTTTTCCATAGCCAGAGGTTGAACCATCATGTGACATTCATTTTTTTCATTTCATTTCAAGCTAGAAGTTTAAGTTTTCTAAATTGTTTCTTACATTTTTCATAGGTATATATATGTATGTGTGTGTATGTGTGCGTGTGTGTGTGTGTGTGTGTGTGTGTGTGTGTGTGTGTGTGTGTGTGTGTGTGTGTGTATATATATATATTATCCCTGGGGATAGGGGTGAAAGAATACTTCCCACGCATTCCTTGCGTGTCGTAGTAAGCGACTAGAGGGGACGGGAGCGGGGGGCCAGAAATCCTCCCCTCGTATTTTTTTTTTTTTTCTTTCTAAAATGGGAAACAGAGGAAGGAGTCACGCGGGGAGTGCTCATCCTCCTCGAAGGCTCAGATTGGGGTGCCTAAATGTGTGTGGATGTAACCAAGATGTGAAAAAAGGAGAGATAGGTAGTATGTTTGAGGAAAGGAACCTGGATGTTTTGGCTCTGAGTGAAACGAAGCTCAAGGGTAAAGGGGAAGAGTGGTTTGGGAATGTCTTGGGAGTAAAGTCAGGGGTTAGTGAGAGGACAAGAGCAAGGGAAGGAGTAGCAGCACTCCTGAAACAGGAGTTGTGGGAGTATGTGATAGAATGTAAGAAAGTAAATTCTCGATTAATATGGGTAAAACTGAAAGTTGATGGAGAGAGATGGGTGATTATTGGTGCATATGCACCTGGGCATGAGAAGAAAGATCATGAGAGGCAAGTGTTTTGGGAGCAGCTGAATGAGTGTGTTAGTGGTTTTGATGCACGAGACCGGGTTATAGTGATGGGTGATTTGAATGCAAAGGTGAGTAATGTGGCAGTTGAGGGAATAATTGGTATACATGGGGTGTTCAGTGTTGTAAATGGAAATGGTGAAGAGCTTGTAGATTTATGTGCTGAAAAAGGACTGATGATTGGGAATACCTGGTTTAAAAAGCAAGATATACATAAGTATACTTATGTAAGTAGGAGAGATGGCCAGAGAGCGTTATTGGATTACGTGTTAATTGACAGGCATGTGAAAGAGAGACTTTTGGATGTTAATGTGCTGAGAGGTGCAACTGGAGGGATGTCTGATCATTATCTTGTGGAGGCTAAGGTGAAGATTTGTATGGGTTTTCAGAAAAGAAGAGTGAATGTTGGGGTGAAGAGGGTGGTGAGAGTAAGTGAGCTTGGGAAGGAGACTTGTGTGAGGAAGTACCAGGAGAGACTGAGTACAGAATGGAAAAAGGTGAGAACAATGGAAGTAAGGGGAGTGGGGGAGGAATGGGATGTATTTAGGGAATCAGTGATGGATTGCACAAAAGATGCTTGTGGCATGAGAAGAGTGGGAGGTGGGTTGATTAGAAAGGGTAGTGAGTGAGTGCTGAGAGGTGCAACTGGAGGGATGTCTGATCATTATCTTGTGGAGGCTAAGGTGAAGATTTGTATGGGTTTTCAGAAAAGAAGAGTGAATGTTGGGGTGAAGAGGGTGGTGAGAGTAAGTGAGCTTGGGAAGGAGACTTGTGTGAGGAAGTACCAGGAGAGACTGAGTACAGAATGGAAAAAGGTGAGAACAATGGAAGTAAGGGGAGTGGGGGAGGAATGGGATGTATTTAGGGAATCAGTGATGGATTGCACAAAAGATGCTTGTGGCATGAGAAGAGTGGGAGGTGGGTTGATTAGAAAGGGTAGTGAGTGGTGGGATGAAGAAGTAAGAGTATTAGTGAAAGAGAAGAGAGAGGCATTTGGACGATTTTTGTTGGGAAAAAATGCAATTGAGTGGGAGATGTATAAAAGAAAGAGACAGGAGGTCAAGAGAAAGGTGCAAGAGGTGAAAAAAAGGGCAAATGAGAGTTGGGGTGAGAGAGTATCATTAAATTTTAGGGAGAATAAAAAGATGTTCTGGAAGGAGGTAAATAAAGTGCGTAAGACAAGGGAGCAAATGGGAACTTCAGTGAAGGGTGCAAATGGGGAGGTGATAACAAGTAGTGGTGATGTGAGAAGGAGATGGAGTGAGTATTTTGAAGGTTTGTTGAATGTGTTTGATGATAGACTGGCAGATATAGGGTGTTTTGGTCGAGGTTGTGTGCAAAGTGCGAGGTTAGGGAAAATGATTTGGTAAACAGAGAAGAGGTAGTAAAAGCTTTGCGGAAGATGAAAGCCGGCAAGGCAGCAGGTTTGGATGGTATTGCAGTGGAATTTATTAAAAAAGGGGGTGACTGTATTGTTGACTGGTTGGTAAGGTTATTTAATGTATGTATGACTCATGGTGAGGTGCCTGAGGATTGGCGGAATGCGTGCATAGTGCCATTGTACAAAGGCAAAGGGGATAAGAGTGAGTGCTCAAATTACAGAGGTATAAGTTTGTTAAGTATTCGTGGGAAATTTTATGGGAGGGTATTGATTGAGATGGTGAAGGCATGTACAGAGCATCAGATTGGGGAAGAGCAGTGTGGTTTCAGAAGTGGTAGAGGATGTGTGGATCAGGTGTTTGCTTTGAAGAATGTATGTGAGAAATACTTAGAAAAGCAAATGGATTTGTATGTAGCATTTATGGATCTGGAGAAGGCATATGATAGAGTTGATAGAGATGCTCTGTGGAAGGTATTAAGAATATATGGTGTGGGAGGCAAGTTGTTAGAAGCAGTGAAAAGTTTTTATCGAGGATGTAAGGCATGTGTACGTGTAGGAAGAGAGGAAAGTGATTGGTTCTCAGTGAATGTAGGTTTGCGGTAGGGGTGTGTGATGTCTCCATGGTTGTTTAATTTGTTTATGGATGGGGTTGTTAGGGAGGTGAATGCAAGAGTTTTGGAAAGAGGGGCAAGTATGAAGTCTGTTGGGGATGAGAGAGCTTGGGAAGTGAGTCAGTTGTTGTTCGCTGATGATACAGCGCTGGTGGCTGATTCATGTGAGAAACTGCAGAAGCTGGTGACTGAGTTTGGTAAAGTGTGTGAAAGAAGAAAGTTAAGAGTAAATGTGAATAAGAGCAAGGTTATTAGGTACAGTAGGGTTGAGGGTCAAGTCAATTGGGAGGTGAGTTTGAATGGAGAAAAACTGGAGGAAGTGAAGTGTTTTAGATATCTGGGAGTGGATCTGGCAGTGGATGGAACCATGGAAGCGGAAGTGGATCATAGGGTGGGGGAGGGGGCGAAAATTCTGGGAGCCTTGAAGAATGTGTGGAAGTCGAGAACATTATCTCGGAAAGCAAAAATGGGTATGTTTGAAGGAATAGTGGTTCCAACAATGTTGTATGGTTGCGAGGCATGGGCTATGGATAGAGTTGTGCGCAGGAGGATGGATGTGCTGGAAATGAGATGTTTGAGGACAATGTGTGGTGTGAGGTGGTTTGATCGAGTAAGTAACGTAAGGGTAAGAGAGATGTGTGGAAAGAAAAAGAGCGTGGTTGAGAGAGCAGAAGAGGGTGTTTTGAAGTGGTTTGGGCACATGGAGAGAATGAGTGAGGAAAGATTGACCAAGAGGATATATGTGTCGGAGGTGGAGGGAACGAGAAGAGGGAGACCAAATTGGAGGTGGAAAGATGGAGTGAAAAAGATTTTGTGTGATCGGGGCCTGAACATGCAGGAGGGTGAAAGGAGGGCATGGAATAGAGTGAATTGGAGCGATGTGGTATACCGGGGTTGACGTGCTGTCAGTGGATTGAATCAAGGCATGTGAAGCGTCTGGGGTAAACCATGGAAAGCTGTGTAGGTATGTATATTTGCGTGTGTGGACGTATGTATATACATGTGTATGGGGGTGGGTTGGGCCATTTCTTTCGTCTGTTTCCTTGCGCTACCTCACAAACGCAGGAGACAGCGACAAAGCAAAAAAAAAAAAAAAAAATGTGCATATGTGGGCGTTTTTTATGTATACATGTGTATGTGGGTGGGTTGGGCCATTCTTTCATCTGTTTCCTTGCGCTACCTCACTAACGCAGGAGACAGCAACTAAGTGAAATAGATAAATAAGTATAGTTCATATGTTGCATGTAGGTAGTGGTTGATAGGAAGCCACTGACAAGGGAGGTATATTACCAGTACTACCTGCCTTGATATCGGGAGGATTAGTGATGGCTGCTTTGTGAGCCAGCAGTTCAATGGTTGTCAATTACACCCCTATGACCCAGGTAGCTGTTTTTTCTTTTGCCTCACCCACATGTGGACTGCTGGCATTCTCTCCATAAACATACACCCTCTCCTCTTCACACA